>NC_140705.1:115330000-115764098 GCF_050655825.1 Lonchura striata | reverse complement strand
ACCCTAACCCTAACCCTAACCCTAACCCTAACCCTAACCCTAACCCTAACCCTAACCCTAACCCTAACCCTAACCCTAACCCTAACCCTAACCCTAACCCTAACCCTAACCCTAACCCTAACCCTAACCCTAACCCTAACCCTAACCCTAACCCTAACCCTAACCCTAACCCTAACCCTAACCCTAACCCTAACCCTAACCCTAACCCTAACCCTAACCCTAACCCTAACCCTAACCCTAACCCTAACCCTAACCCTAACCCTAACCCTAACCCTAACCCTAACCCTAACCCTAACCCTAACCCTAACCCTAACCCTAACCCTAACCCTAACCCTAACCCTAACCCTAACCCTAACCCTAACCCTAACCCTAACCCTAACCCTAACCCTAACCCTAACCCTAACCCTAACCCTAACCCTAACCCTAACCCTAACCCTAACCCTAACCCTAACCCTAACCCTAACCCTAACCCTAACCCTAACCCTAACCCTAACCCTAACCCTAACCCTAACCCTAACCCTAACCCTAACCCTAACCCTAACCCTAACCCTAACCCTAACCCTAACCCTAACCCTAACCCTAACCCTAACCCTAACCCTAACCCTAACCCTAACCCTAACCCTAACCCTAACCCTAACCCTAACCCTAACCCTAACCCTAACCCTAACCCTAACCCTAACCCTAACCCTAACCCTAACCCTAACCCTAACCCTAACCCTAACCCTAACCCTAACCCTAACCCTAACCCTAACCCTAACCCTAACCCTAACCCTAACCCTAACCCTAACCCTAACCCTAACCCTAACCCTAACCCTAACCCTAACCCTAACCCTAACCCTAACCCTAACCCTAACCCTAACCCTAACCCTAACCCTAACCCTAACCCTAACCCTAACCCTAACCCTAACCCTAACCCTAACCCTAACCCTAACCCTAACCCTAACCCTAACCCTAACCCTAACCCTAACCCTAACCCTAACCCTAACCCTAACCCTAACCCTAACCCTAACCCTAACCCTAACCCTAACCCTAACCCTAACCCTAACCCTAACCCTAACCCTAACCCTAACCCTAACCCTAACCCTAACCCTAACCCTAACCCTAACCCTAACCCTAACCCTAACCCTAACCCTAACCCTAACCCTAACCCTAACCCTAACCCTAACCCTAACCCTAACCCTAACCCTAACCCTAACCCTAACCCTAACCCTAACCCTAACCCTAACCCTAACCCTAACCCTAACCCTAACCCTAACCCTAACCCTAACCCTAACCCTAACCCTAACCCTAACCCTAACCCTAACCCTAACCCTAACCCTAACCCTAACCCTAACCCTAACCCTAACCCTAACCCTAACCCTAACCCTAACCCTAACCCTAACCCTAACCCTAACCCTAACCCTAACCCTAACCCTAACCCTAACCCTAACCCTAACCCTAACCCTAACCCTAACCCTAACCCTAACCCTAACCCTAACCCTAACCCTAACCCTAACCCTAACCCTAACCCTAACCCTAACCCTAACCCTAACCCTAACCCTAACCCTAACCCTAACCCTAACCCTAACCCTAACCCTAACCCTAACCCTAACCCTAACCCTAACCCTAACCCTAACCCTAACCCTAACCCTAACCCTAACCCTAACCCTAACCCTAACCCTAACCCTAACCCTAACCCTAACCCTAACCCTAACCCTAACCCTAACCCTAACC
The DNA here is from genome assembly GCF_050655825.1 of Lonchura striata. Taxonomy (NCBI): domain Eukaryota; kingdom Metazoa; phylum Chordata; class Aves; order Passeriformes; family Estrildidae; genus Lonchura; species Lonchura striata. Next base: position 115,762,385 of record NC_140705.1, on the reverse strand, counting down.
CTAACCCTAACCCTAACCCTAACCCTAACCCTAACCCTAACCCTAACCCTAACCCTAACCCTAACCCTAACCCTAACCCTAACCCTAACCCTAACCCTAACCCTAACCCTAACCCTAACCCTAACCCTAACCCTAACCCTAACCCTAACCCTAACCCTAACCCTAACCCTAACCCTAACCCTAACCCTAACCCTAACCCTAACCCTAACCCTAACCCTAACCCTAACCCTAACCCTAACCCTAACCCTAACCCTAACCCTAACCCTAACCCTAACCCTAACCCTAACCCTAACCCTAACCCTAACCCTAACCCTAACCCTAACCCTAACCCTAACCCTAACCCTAACCCTAACCCTAACCCTAACCCTAACCCTAACCCTAACCCTAACCCTAACCCTAACCCTAACCCTAACCCTAACCCTAACCCTAACCCTAACCCTAACCCTAACCCTAACCCTAACCCTAACCCTAACCCTAACCCTAACCCTAACCCTAACCCTAACCCTAACCCTAACCCTAACCCTAACCCTAACCCTAACCCTAACCCTAACCCTAACCCTAACCCTAACCCTAACCCTAACCCTAACCCTAACCCTAACCCTAACCCTAACCCTAACCCTAACCCTAACCCTAACCCTAACCCTAACCCTAACCCTAACCCTAACCCTAACCCTAACCCTAACCCTAACCCTAACCCTAACCCTAACCCTAACCCTAACCCTAACCCTAACCCTAACCCTAACCCTAACCCTAACCCTAACCCTAACCCTAACCCTAACCCTAACCCTAACCCTAACCCTAACCCTAACCCTAACCCTAACCCTAACCCTAACCCTAACCCTAACCCTAACCCTAACCCTAACCCTAACCCTAACCCTAACCCTAACCCTAACCCTAACCCTAACCCTAACCCTAACCCTAACCCTAACCCTAACCCTAACCCTAACCCTAACCCTAACCCTAACCCTAACCCTAACCCTAACCCTAACCCTAACCCTAACCCTAACCCTAACCCTAACCCTAACCCTAACCCTAACCCTAACCCTAACCCTAACCCTAACCCTAACCCTAACCCTAACCCTAACCCTAACCCTAACCCTAACCCTAACCCTAACCCTAACCCTAACCCTAACCCTAACCCTAACCCTAACCCTAACCCTAACCCTAACCCTAACCCTAACCCTAACCCTAACCCTAACCCTAACCCTAACCCTAACCCTAACCCTAACCCTAACCCTAACCCTAACCCTAACCCTAACCCTAACCCTAACCCTAACCCTAACCCTAACCCTAACCCTAACCCTAACCCTAACCCTAACCCTAACCCTAACCCTAACCCTAACCCTAACCCTAACCCTAACCCTAACCCTAACCCTAACCCTAACCCTAACCCTAACCCTAACCCTAACCCTAACCCTAACCCTAACCCTAACCCTAACCCTAACCCTAACCCTAACCCTAACCCTAACCCTAACCCTAACCCTAACCCTAACCCTAACCCTAACCCTAACCCTAACCCTAACCCTAACCCTAACCCTAACCCTAACCCTAACCCTAACCCTAACCCTAACCCTAACCCTAACCCTAACCCTAACCCTAACCCTAACCCTAACCCTAACCCTAACCCTAACCCTAACCCTAACCCTAACCCTAACCCTAACCCTAACCCTAACCCTAACCCTAACCCTAACCCTAACCCTAACCCTAACCCTAACCCTAACCCTAACCCTAACCCTAACCCTAACCCTAACCCTAACCCTAACCCTAACCCTAACCCTAACCCTAACCCTAACCCTAACCCTAACCCTAACCCTAACCCTAACCCTAACCCTAACCCTAACCCTAACCCTAACCCTAACCCTAACCCTAACCCTAACCCTAACCCTAACCCTAACCCTAACCCTAACCCTAACCCTAACCCTAACCCTAACCCTAACCCTAACCCTAACCCTAACCCTAACCCTAACCCTAACCCTAACCCTAACCCTAACCCTAACCCTAACCCTAACCCTAACCCTAACCCTAACCCTAACCCTAACCCTAACCCTAACCCTAACCCTAACCCTAACCCTAACCCTAACCCTAACCCTAACCCTAACCCTAACCCTAACCCTAACCCTAACCCTAACCCTAACCCTAACCCTAACCCTAACCCTAACCCTAACCCTAACCCTAACCCTAACCCTAACCCTAACCCTAACCCTAACCCTAACCCTAACCCTAACCCTAACCCTAACCCTAACCCTAACCCTAACCCTAACCCTAACCCTAACCCTAACCCTAACCCTAACCCTAACCCTAACCCTAACCCTAACCCTAACCCTAACCCTAACCCTAACCCTAACCCTAACCCTAACCCTAACCCTAACCCTAACCCTAACCCTAACCCTAACCCTAACCCTAACCCTAACCCTAACCCTAACCCTAACCCTAACCCTAACCCTAACCCTAACCCTAACCCTAACCCTAACCCTAACCCTAACCCTAACCCTAACCCTAACCCTAACCCTAACCCTAACCCTAACCCTAACCCTAACCCTAACCCTAACCCTAACCCTAACCCTAACCCTAACCCTAACCCTAACCCTAACCCTAACCCTAACCCTAACCCTAACCCTAACCCTAACCCTAACCCTAACCCTAACCCTAACCCTAACCCTAACCCTAACCCTAACCCTAACCCTAACCCTAACCCTAACCCTAACCCTAACCCTAACCCTAACCCTAACCCTAACCCTAACCCTAACCCTAACCCTAACCCTAACCCTAACCCTAACCCTAACCCTAACCCTAACCCTAACCCTAACCCTAACCCTAACCCTAACCCTAACCCTAACCCTAACCCTAACCCTAACCCTAACCCTAACCCTAACCCTAACCCTAACCCTAACCCTAACCCTAACCCTAACCCTAACCCTAACCCTAACCCTAACCCTAACCCTAACCCTAACCCTAACCCTAACCCTAACCCTAACCCTAACCCTAACCCTAACCCTAACCCTAACCCTAACCCTAACCCTAACCCTAACCCTAACCCTAACCCTAACCCTAACCCTAACCCTAACCCTAACCCTAACCCTAACCCTAACCCTAACCCTAACCCTAACCCTAACCCTAACCCTAACCCTAACCCTAACCCTAACCCTAACCCTAACCCTAACCCTAACCCTAACCCTAACCCTAACCCTAACCCTAACCCTAACCCTAACCCTAACCCTAACCCTAACCCTAACCCTAACCCTAACCCTAACCCTAACCCTAACCCTAACCCTAACCCTAACCCTAACCCTAACCCTAACCCTAACCCTAACCCTAACCCTAACCCTAACCCTAACCCTAACCCTAACCCTAACCCTAACCCTAACCCTAACCCTAACCCTAACCCTAACCCTAACCCTAACCCTAACCCTAACCCTAACCCTAACCCTAACCCTAACCCTAACCCTAACCCTAACCCTAACCCTAACCCTAACCCTAACCCTAACCCTAACCCTAACCCTAACCCTAACCCTAACCCTAACCCTAACCCTAACCCTAACCCTAACCCTAACCCTAACCCTAACCCTAACCCTAACCCTAACCCTAACCCTAACCCTAACCCTAACCCTAACCCTAACCCTAACCCTAACCCTAACCCTAACCCTAACCCTAACCCTAACCCTAACCCTAACCCTAACCCTAACCCTAACCCTAACCCTAACCCTAACCCTAACCCTAACCCTAACCCTAACCCTAACCCTAACCCTAACCCTAACCCTAACCCTAACCCTAACCCTAACCCTAACCCTAACCCTAACCCTAACCCTAACCCTAACCCTAACCCTAACCCTAACCCTAACCCTAACCCTAACCCTAACCCTAACCCTAACCCTAACCCTAACCCTAACCCTAACCCTAACCCTAACCCTAACCCTAACCCTAACCCTAACCCTAACCCTAACCCTAACCCTAACCCTAACCCTAACCCTAACCCTAACCCTAACCCTAACCCTAACCCTAACCCTAACCCTAACCCTAACCCTAACCCTAACCCTAACCCTAACCCTAACCCTAACCCTAACCCTAACCCTAACCCTAACCCTAACCCTAACCCTAACCCTAACCCTAACCCTAACCCTAACCCTAACCCTAACCCTAACCCTAACCCTAACCCTAACCCTAACCCTAACCCTAACCCTAACCCTAACCCTAACCCTAACCCTAACCCTAACCCTAACCCTAACCCTAACCCTAACCCTAACCCTAACCCTAACCCTAACCCTAACCCTAACCCTAACCCTAACCCTAACCCTAACCCTAACCCTAACCCTAACCCTAACCCTAACCCTAACCCTAACCCTAACCCTAACCCTAACCCTAACCCTAACCCTAACCCTAACCCTAACCCTAACCCTAACCCTAACCCTAACCCTAACCCTAACCCTAACCCTAACCCTAACCCTAACCCTAACCCTAACCCTAACCCTAACCCTAACCCTAACCCTAACCCTAACCCTAACCCTAACCCTAACCCTAACCCTAACCCTAACCCTAACCCTAACCCTAACCCTAACCCTAACCCTAACCCTAACCCTAACCCTAACCCTAACCCTAACCCTAACCCTAACCCTAACCCTAACCCTAACCCTAACCCTAACCCTAACCCTAACCCTAACCCTAACCCTAACCCTAACCCTAACCCTAACCCTAACCCTAACCCTAACCCTAACCCTAACCCTAACCCTAACCCTAACCCTAACCCTAACCCTAACCCTAACCCTAACCCTAACCCTAACCCTAACCCTAACCCTAACCCTAACCCTAACCCTAACCCTAACCCTAACCCTAACCCTAACCCTAACCCTAACCCTAACCCTAACCCTAACCCTAACCCTAACCCTAACCCTAACCCTAACCCTAACCCTAACCCTAACCCTAACCCTAACCCTAACCCTAACCCTAACCCTAACCCTAACCCTAACCCTAACCCTAACCCTAACCCTAACCCTAACCCTAACCCTAACCCTAACCCTAACCCTAACCCTAACCCTAACCCTAACCCTAACCCTAACCCTAACCCTAACCCTAACCCTAACCCTAACCCTAACCCTAACCCTAACCCTAACCCTAACCCTAACCCTAACCCTAACCCTAACCCTAACCCTAACCCTAACCCTAACCCTAACCCTAACCCTAACCCTAACCCTAACCCTAACCCTAACCCTAACCCTAACCCTAACCCTAACCCTAACCCTAACCCTAACCCTAACCCTAACCCTAACCCTAACCCTAACCCTAACCCTAACCCTAACCCTAACCCTAACCCTAACCCTAACCCTAACCCTAACCCTAACCCTAACCCTAACCCTAACCCTAACCCTAACCCTAACCCTAACCCTAACCCTAACCCTAACCCTAACCCTAACCCTAACCCTAACCCTAACCCTAACCCTAACCCTAACCCTAACCCTAACCCTAACCCTAACCCTAACCCTAACCCTAACCCTAACCCTAACCCTAACCCTAACCCTAACCCTAACCCTAACCCTAACCCTAACCCTAACCCTAACCCTAACCCTAACCCTAACCCTAACCCTAACCCTAACCCTAACCCTAACCCTAACCCTAACCCTAACCCTAACCCTAACCCTAACCCTAACCCTAACCCTAACCCTAACCCTAACCCTAACCCTAACCCTAACCCTAACCCTAACCCTAACCCTAACCCTAACCCTAACCCTAACCCTAACCCTAACCCTAACCCTAACCCTAACCCTAACCCTAACCCTAACCCTAACCCTAACCCTAACCCTAACCCTAACCCTAACCCTAACCCTAACCCTAACCCTAACCCTAACCCTAACCCTAACCCTAACCCTAACCCTAACCCTAACCCTAACCCTAACCCTAACCCTAACCCTAACCCTAACCCTAACCCTAACCCTAACCCTAACCCTAACCCTAACCCTAACCCTAACCCTAACCCTAACCCTAACCCTAACCCTAACCCTAACCCTAACCCTAACCCTAACCCTAACCCTAACCCTAACCCTAACCCTAACCCTAACCCTAACCCTAACCCTAACCCTAACCCTAACCCTAACCCTAACCCTAACCCTAACCCTAACCCTAACCCTAACCCTAACCCTAACCCTAACCCTAACCCTAACCCTAACCCTAACCCTAACCCTAACCCTAACCCTAACCCTAACCCTAACCCTAACCCTAACCCTAACCCTAACCCTAACCCTAACCCTAACCCTAACCCTAACCCTAACCCTAACCCTAACCCTAACCCTAACCCTAACCCTAACCCTAACCCTAACCCTAACCCTAACCCTAACCCTAACCCTAACCCTAACCCTAACCCTAACCCTAACCCTAACCCTAACCCTAACCCTAACCCTAACCCTAACCCTAACCCTAACCCTAACCCTAACCCTAACCCTAACCCTAACCCTAACCCTAACCCTAACCCTAACCCTAACCCTAACCCTAACCCTAACCCTAACCCTAACCCTAACCCTAACCCTAACCCTAACCCTAACCCTAACCCTAACCCTAACCCTAACCCTAACCCTAACCCTAACCCTAACCCTAACCCTAACCCTAACCCTAACCCTAACCCTAACCCTAACCCTAACCCTAACCCTAACCCTAACCCTAACCCTAACCCTAACCCTAACCCTAACCCTAACCCTAACCCTAACCCTAACCCTAACCCTAACCCTAACCCTAACCCTAACCCTAACCCTAACCCTAACCCTAACCCTAACCCTAACCCTAACCCTAACCCTAACCCTAACCCTAACCCTAACCCTAACCCTAACCCTAACCCTAACCCTAACCCTAACCCTAACCCTAACCCTAACCCTAACCCTAACCCTAACCCTAACCCTAACCCTAACCCTAACCCTAACCCTAACCCTAACCCTAACCCTAACCCTAACCCTAACCCTAACCCTAACCCTAACCCTAACCCTAACCCTAACCCTAACCCTAACCCTAACCCTAACCCTAACCCTAACCCTAACCCTAACCCTAACCCTAACCCTAACCCTAACCCTAACCCTAACCCTAACCCTAACCCTAACCCTAACCCTAACCCTAACCCTAACCCTAACCCTAACCCTAACCCTAACCCTAACCCTAACCCTAACCCTAACCCTAACCCTAACCCTAACCCTAACCCTAACCCTAACCCTAACCCTAACCCTAACCCTAACCCTAACCCTAACCCTAACCCTAACCCTAACCCTAACCCTAACCCTAACCCTAACCCTAACCCTAACCCTAACCCTAACCCTAACCCTAACCCTAACCCTAACCCTAACCCTAACCCTAACCCTAACCCTAACCCTAACCCTAACCCTAACCCTAACCCTAACCCTAACCCTAACCCTAACCCTAACCCTAACCCTAACCCTAACCCTAACCCTAACCCTAACCCTAACCCTAACCCTAACCCTAACCCTAACCCTAACCCTAACCCTAACCCTAACCCTAACCCTAACCCTAACCCTAACCCTAACCCTAACCCTAACCCTAACCCTAACCCTAACCCTAACCCTAACCCTAACCCTAACCCTAACCCTAACCCTAACCCTAACCCTAACCCTAACCCTAACCCTAACCCTAACCCTAACCCTAACCCTAACCCTAACCCTAACCCTAACCCTAACCCTAACCCTAACCCTAACCCTAACCCTAACCCTAACCCTAACCCTAACCCTAACCCTAACCCTAACCCTAACCCTAACCCTAACCCTAACCCTAACCCTAACCCTAACCCTAACCCTAACCCTAACCCTAACCCTAACCCTAACCCTAACCCTAACCCTAACCCTAACCCTAACCCTAACCCTAACCCTAACCCTAACCCTAACCCTAACCCTAACCCTAACCCTAACCCTAACCCTAACCCTAACCCTAACCCTAACCCTAACCCTAACCCTAACCCTAACCCTAACCCTAACCCTAACCCTAACCCTAACCCTAACCCTAACCCTAACCCTAACCCTAACCCTAACCCTAACCCTAACCCTAACCCTAACCCTAACCCTAACCCTAACCCTAACCCTAACCCTAACCCTAACCCTAACCCTAACCCTAACCCTAACCCTAACCCTAACCCTAACCCTAACCCTAACCCTAACCCTAACCCTAACCCTAACCCTAACCCTAACCCTAACCCTAACCCTAACCCTAACCCTAACCCTAACCCTAACCCTAACCCTAACCCTAACCCTAACCCTAACCCTAACCCTAACCCTAACCCTAACCCTAACCCTAACCCTAACCCTAACCCTAACCCTAACCCTAACCCTAACCCTAACCCTAACCCTAACCCTAACCCTAACCCTAACCCTAACCCTAACCCTAACCCTAACCCTAACCCTAACCCTAACCCTAACCCTAACCCTAACCCTAACCCTAACCCTAACCCTAACCCTAACCCTAACCCTAACCCTAACCCTAACCCTAACCCTAACCCTAACCCTAACCCTAACCCTAACCCTAACCCTAACCCTAACCCTAACCCTAACCCTAACCCTAACCCTAACCCTAACCCTAACCCTAACCCTAACCCTAACCCTAACCCTAACCCTAACCCTAACCCTAACCCTAACCCTAACCCTAACCCTAACCCTAACCCTAACCCTAACCCTAACCCTAACCCTAACCCTAACCCTAACCCTAACCCTAACCCTAACCCTAACCCTAACCCTAACCCTAACCCTAACCCTAACCCTAACCCTAACCCTAACCCTAACCCTAACCCTAACCCTAACCCTAACCCTAACCCTAACCCTAACCCTAACCCTAACCCTAACCCTAACCCTAACCCTAACCCTAACCCTAACCCTAACCCTAACCCTAACCCTAACCCTAACCCTAACCCTAACCCTAACCCTAACCCTAACCCTAACCCTAACCCTAACCCTAACCCTAACCCTAACCCTAACCCTAACCCTAACCCTAACCCTAACCCTAACCCTAACCCTAACCCTAACCCTAACCCTAACCCTAACCCTAACCCTAACCCTAACCCTAACCCTAACCCTAACCCTAACCCTAACCCTAACCCTAACCCTAACCCTAACCCTAACCCTAACCCTAACCCTAACCCTAACCCTAACCCTAACCCTAACCCTAACCCTAACCCTAACCCTAACCCTAACCCTAACCCTAACCCTAACCCTAACCCTAACCCTAACCCTAACCCTAACCCTAACCCCCGACACGCCCCCCGGCTCCGCCCCCCGACACGCCCCCCGGCTCCGCCCCCCGACACGCCCCCCGGCTCCGCCCCCCGACACGCCCCCGGCTCCGCCCCCCGACACGCCCCTCGACACGCCCCCCGACACGCCCCCGACACGCCCCCCGGCTCCGCCCCCGACACGCCCCCGGCTCCGCCCCCCGGCTCCGCCCCCCGACACGCCCCCGGCTCCGCCCCCCGACACGCCCCCGGCTCCGCCCCCCGGCTCCGCCCCCCGACACGCCCCCCGGCTCCGCCCCCCGGCTCCGCCCCCCGACACGCCCCCGGCTCCGCCCCCCGACACGCCCCCGGCTCCGCCCCCCGGCTCCGCCCCCCGACACGCCCCCCGGCTCCGCCCCCCGGCTCCGCCCCCCGGCTCCGCCCCCCGACACGCCCCCCGACACGCCCCCCGGCTCCGCCCCCCGACACGCCCCCCGGCTCCGCCCCCCGACACGCCCCCGGCTCCGCCCCCGACACGCCCCCCGGCTCCGCCCCCCGGCTCCGCCCCCCGACACGCCCCCCGGCTCCGCCCCCCGACACGCCCCCCGGCTCCGCCCCCCGACACGCCCCCCGGCTCCGCCCCCGACACGCCCCCCGGCTCCGCCCCCGACACGCCCCCCGGCTCCGCCCCCCGACACGCCCCCCGGCTCCGCCCCCCGACACGCCCCCCTGCCTGGGCGGGGTTAGGGTTAGGGGAGGGGCTGGGGGCGGGGTTAGGGTTAGGGGAGGGGCTGTGGGCGGGGTCGGGGGAGTGGTTAGGGGCGGGGTTAGGGTTAGGGGAGGGGCTGTGGGCGGGGTCGGGGAGTGGCTAGGGGCGGGGTGAGCGTCGGGGGAGTGGCAAGGGGCGGGGTGAGCGTCGGGGGAGTGGCTGGGGGCGGGGTGAGCGTCGGGGGAGTGGCTGGGGGCGGGGTGAGCGTCGGGGGAGTGGCTGGGGGCGGGGTGAGCGTCGGGGGAGTGGCTGGGGGCGGGGTGAGCGTCGGGGGAGTGGCTGGGGGCGGGGTGAGCGTCGGGGGAGTGGCAAGGGGCGGGGTGAGCGTCGGGGGAGTGGCTGGGGGCGGGGTGAGCGTCGGGGGAGTGGCTGGGGGCGGGGTGAGCGTCGGGGGAGTGGCTGGGGGCGGGGTGAGCGTCGGGGGAGTGGCTGGGGGCGGGGTGAGCGTCGGGGGAGTGGCAAGGGGCGGGGTGAGCGTCGGGGGAGTGGCTGGGGGCGGGGTGAGGAGGAGGGGTCGGGGCTACCTACTAGAACCCCTATTATGTATATAGTGTATATATACTGTATATAGTATATATAGTATATATAGTATATATACTATATATATAAAAAGAAGAAAAATATAAAGTCTGGTGCAGCAGTAGAAATTTTGATGCTCCCAGGGAGTAAAAATTTCTCTTTTAAATGTTTTTTTTTTTTTTTTACTCCCTGGGAGCATGAAAATTTCTACTGCTGCTTTTTTATTCTAAGTTTAGAAAGGAAGAGAAAGAGAGGAAAAAGAAGAGAGAGTGAGAGGAAGAAGAGGAGAGAGTGAGAAGAAGAAGAGGAGAGAGTGAGAAGAAGAGAGTGAGAAGAAGAAGAAGAAGAGACAGTGAGAACAAGAGGAGAGAGTGAGGAGGAGAGAGTCAGAGTGAGAAGAATAAGAAGAGAGAGTGAGGAGGAGAGAGTGAGTAGAATAAGAAGAAGAGACAGTGAGAACAAGAGGAGAGAGTGAGGAGTACAGAGTCAGAGTGAGGAGGAGAGAGTGAGTAGAATAAGAAGAAGAGACAGTGAGAACAAGAGGAGAGAGTGAGGAGGACAGAGTCAGAGTGAGAAGAATAAGAAGAGAGAGTGAGGAGGAGAGAGTGAGTAGAATAAGAAGAAGAGACAGTGAGAACAAGAGGAGAGAGTGAGTAGAATAAGAAGAAGAGACAGTGAGAACAAGAGGAGAGAGTGAGGAGGAGACAGAGAAAGAAAAATGAAAGAGTTAGAGAGAAAAGAAAAACCAAAAAAGTCAGATCAGAAAGAGTAAAGAGAAAAAGAGTGAAACGCAAACAGAAAAGGAAGCGCTTGAAATGAAAGAGAAAAGGAAATGGGCGAGGAAAAAAAGAAATAGAGACGGAACAAAAGGTAGGGTTCGAGAGGGAAAGAAATAGAGAGTTAGAAAGACAAAAGAGTTAAAGTTAGACAGAAAACAAAAAAGTGTTAGAGACAAAGAAAAGGATAGCGAGTGTTAGAAAGACAAAGGGTGACAAAGAGAAAGAAAGACAAAGGGTGACAAAGAGAAAAAAAAAAGAAGAAGAAAATGCAGTGAAACCTAGATTGAAAGAGACATACAAAGAGACATGGGGAAATACATGTAGAGGACTAGAAAAAAATAGACAGGGTTAGAGAAACATAGAGATGTGTTAGAAATTGAAACAAAGGAAACACAGCCAGAGACAGAGAAAGAGTTAGACGTGGAAGGATAAAGTGAGGAATAGACTAAAGAGGAAAGTAAGAGGCAGAGGGAGAAATAGGGTTAAAATGATGACGCGACCACACCAAAGAAAGACAGGACACGAATGGTGGGCGGGGCAGAGGGTAAGGGGAATTGTTATTGGGGCTGATTAATCTTTATTCCTTTAATTTGAACTTCAGCAATACACAGGGAAATAAAGTATACAAATGTGAGTACAGATACAAATACAATTAAAAATACATCGTACCTGGGTACACAAGTACAAGTCCAATTTACATACAGCAAAATACATCAAAAGACAGGAACAACTGCAGATACAGAACAATATAATGTACTACAAGCCAAATACATATTGACACAATATAACCGTTTCAGACGAGCCCCTTACGCTTTTATTGTTATGACACGCCCGGAACAAAAACGGCACGAAACTCTCGGCCGACCTGCACACCCCCTTCCTGTTGCACACAAACTCACATTCGCTGCAACTGCATTCTGACCCCTGAGGCGTCGTCTCTCCTCGGGAACGTGGTTCCCTGGAGACTCCCAAAAAATCCTCCTGCCTGACGAAAACCTCGGTCCCGGGGCGGTCGGCGCCCTAACTTTGGCGATGAACGTCGCCTCGCTGACCGGCCGGGACCGAGGAAAAAAAAACCCAGCCGGGGGGAAAAAAAAAAAAACCCCCCGGCTGGGGATTTTTTATTCTAAATTTAAAAATGAGTGGCAAAACCTGAAAGGCAATATGCACAAGGTTATGACTGCTTCACACACACAGCACTCCTTCGGCTTACACGCAAACCCACCCTCGCTCTCATCTCAACCGCTCCGCTAAGCCCTGGCCACCGACGCTCGGTGGTGACGCTCCTCGGGAACGTGGCTCCCGGGAGACTCCCAAAAATTCCTCCTGCCTGACGAAAACCTCGGTCCCGGGGCGGTCGGCGCCCTAACTTTGGCGATGAACGTCGCCTCGCTGACCGGCCGGGACCGAGGAAAAAAAAACCCAGCCGGGGGGAAAAAAAAAAAACCCCCCGGCTGGGGATTTTTTATTCTAAATTTAAAAATGAGTGGAAAAACCTGAAAGGCAATATGCACAAGGTTATGACTGCTTCACACACACAGCACTCCTTCGGCTTACACGCAAACCCACCCTCGCTCTCATCTCAACCGCTCCGCTAAGCCCTGGCCACCGACGCTCGGTGGTGACGCTCCTCGGGAACGTGGCTCCCGGGAGACTCCCAAAAATTCCTCCTGCCTGACGAAAACCTCGGTCCCGGGGCGGTCGGCGCCCTAACTTTGGCGATGAACGTCGCCTCGCTGACCGGCCGGGACCGAGGAAAAAAAAACCCAGCCGGGGGGAAAAAAAAAAAAACCCCCCGGCTGGGGATTTTTTATTCTAAATTAAAAAATGAGTGGAAAAACCTGAAAGGCAATATGCACAAGGTTATGACTGCTTCACACACACAGCACTCCTTCGGCTTACACGCAAACCCACCCTCGCTCTCATCTCAACCGCTCCGCTAAGCCCTGGCCACCGACGCTCGGTGGTGACGCTCCTCGGGAACGTGGCTCCCGGGAGACTCCCAAAAATTCCTCCTGCCTGACGAAAACCTCGGTCCCGGGGCGGTAGGCGCCCCAACTTTGGCGATGAACGTCGCCTCGCTGACCGGCCGGGACCGAGGAAAAAAAAACCCAGCCGGGGGGAAAAAAAAAAACCCCCCGGCTGGGGATTTTTTATTCTAAATTTAAAAATGAGTGGAAAAACCTGAAAGGCAATACACACAAGGTTATAACTGCTGCAGACACACAGCTGCAGACACAAGTACACACAAACCCTTACAGACAGACACAGACAATCGCACTCTCACACGTTCTTCTGCTGACAGGCTGGCTGCCACCCTTACGTGAAAGAATACGCTGAAGAATATGCTTTAAACGCATCTTCTGACCGCAGCTCCTCGATGTCGAATGGTAGATTCCAGGAAATCCTGTAGGCACCCGGCGACCTATGAGACAAGGGGAGGCGGTCAATGACTGACTATCTGAGAGCTAGGAGCTACACAGACTCTGGGCCCATCGCTGTTGTACCCGAAACCCCGTAGAGGACAGATGAATGGCAAAGTTTTATAACTGCTCTACCTAAGCGTAACTACGTGGCCGGGCAAGGCAGCTCCGATCCTAATTGGCACAACAGAGGTGCATACAACATAAGCCAACCTTAGGTACATACAGTATAAGCGCAAACAACATAAGCCAACATTAGGTACATACAGTATAAGCGCAAACAACATAAGCCAACGTTAGGTACATACAGTATAAGCACAAACAACATAAGCCAAGGTAGGTACATACAGTATAAGCTCAAACAACATAAGCCAACGTTAGGTACATACAGTATAAGCGCAAACAACATAAGCCAAGGTAGGTACATACAGTATAAGCGCAAACAACATAAGCCAACGTTAGGTACATACAGTATAAGCGCAAACAACATAAGCCAAGGTAGGTACATACAGTATAAGCTCAAACAACATAAGCCAACGTTAGGTACATACAGTATAAGCGCAAACAACATAAGCCAACGTTAGGTACATACAGTATAAGCGCAAACAACATAAGCCAACATTAGGTACATACAGTATAAGCGCAAACAACATAAGCCAACCTAGGTAGGTGTAACATGCGCGTGTACGATATAAGCCGATGTAGGTAGGCGCGACATAAGCTGACGGAGATAAGAGATAAGTGAGGACTTGATACAATTCTCCAGAAGACTAATTTTTAAGCCCTATATCCTTTGAGAAGGCAGATGCTACTGAACTACTGTGGTCAGGTGATGAGGGGCTAATAAGCTCTGTACGGAAGTCCAAGAGAAAGGCTACCAAAACTGAGAATGAAGATGAATGAGAACATCTCGTGTACATCTTTCGGTCCCAAAAAAGTAAATATGTAAAGATGCCGGAATAATTGATATCCGGAAAGGTATGTGAGCAAAATATGGCCGATACGGCAAAAAAATGATGCTGCTAAAGCATGGAGATGTAACAAAGACCTATGACACAGACAACGGGACACGGACACAGACAACGGGACACGGACACAGACAATGGGACACGGACACAAGTGGAAACTGCCTGGCAATTTCATCTTATGGACCCAAGATTCCTAAGCCAAGATGAGCCATGGGCTGATGATGCCAAAGGAAAGAGAGCCCTAGGGCAATAGCACTTGATGATGATGTGTAACTCCTTTCAAGATGTTAGTGCCAAAGCACTTAAGAGGAAGCCTAAGAAGCTCAGTAGGCCTAGAGAAGGAAGAAATGACTACAGGGTGACCGTGGCTATAGCTGCGGACGTGAAGGCGTGCTCCTATGGTGAAGAGATCCACGACGACGTCGAGAGTCGAAGAAGGCCGCCGATGCGAACGTCACGAGAACGCGGATAGGGATCGGAACTGCCCTGCCCGGCGACGACTCTGGGGGGGCTGAGGAGAAACCCTCTCCCTTTGCTCCCGAGGGGCCCGTCCCACTATGGGCCTCTTCTCTGAGCTAACATCAAATAGCCTCCTGTGCTAGTAAAGGTTTTCCCCCCCAGCTCCCACCTACTGGCCCCAGCACTTAGCTTTTGCAAGATGACCGGATGGAATCCCATGTCAGTTGGATGTGGACGGCAAGACGTTCTGTGCATCAGCTTCGGTGCTCCCGTTTCCAAACTTCAGCTACGCTCCTCCTCAGGGTACCTAAGACAAAACAGAAAATTCAACTAGTGCACACAAAAAGAGAAATCCCCAAAACTCTGACACACCACTGCCCCGGCTCACCTGAAATCTCAGTTTGACTCCACCGGCTGCCTGGAGGATACCTGGAAAACAAAAAGGTACACGCTTAAACATGCTGCTGCATAACGGTCACCTGTGAGTCACCGTGCCTAAATGCCAACTCACCCGCTCGCCTCTGTTCCTTCACACAGCTCGGGCAGCGACAGCACCTGCAAAAACACAAAGCAAAAAAAACCCACACTGAGAAACTGTGAAAACAACATCCCCCTGACCTGAAAAATACACACACCCAGACCTTACACTTGAACCCACCTGGCCTTCGACATCCGGACCGAAGACATCTTGCAAGACGACTGCCTAAAATAAAACAAAGGAACCAAGAATGGATGCTTAGAATTGCACCAAAAATTGAGACCTGATTCAGAACAACTCCTTCTGTCCACTGCTCACCTGGCACACTTGGCCTTGACTGCTGCTGTCTGCCTGGACCTCCTAAAAATAAAGGCAAAGAACACTGTGGTAACACATTCACCATTTAGGCTTCCCCTGCAAATGCAAACAATGACTGACCCGCTCATGGCAACACCCTCCCCCAGGACTGGGGCCCTCTGCCGCAGATTTGAACTGTCTGCATCTGAAAGGAACTTAAGACTAGTGTCAAACAGCTGCAGGAAAATTTAGCTGCAGCAAAAAGTTATATGAATATCCCCATACAATCTAGAGCCCAACTACACCCTGCATTACAAATTTCAAGTCCCCAGGACTTGTGCTATTACAGGCTATGCAACAGGGCAGAGCAGCTCCAGGAAAAATACGTGCAGACACCCGTGACACAGGACAGGGAGAGCTTTTGAGGAGAAAAAAGGACTGAGAGATGCAAAGATAATAGGGTGCACCAGAGACAAGTGACAGGACACACACAGGAACTGCTCTGCCCTGAGCACCTCAGCATTGTGGTCAAAACAGACACTTTCCCTTTAGGTGGCTGAAGGAGACACTTCTTGGACATCCTCTTATCCAAAACTGACACAAAAACCCCTTCTAGGAAGTCCTAACTCAGCACCCACTTAAATCCCCTCTGTGGGTCATAACCCTCAACTTATCTTGCACGCAGCAAATGCCTGTTGGGTCCAGAAGACGGCCATGGGCCGGTCTGCTAAGTTCCAGCTGTCACCTCTTGGTCTGCCGAGAGAGAGAAAACTAAACATCAGTGCACGGTCTTAGCAGCACATCGGCTAAAACCTGGTAAATCTGTTACTCACCATCCTCCTCAGAATGCCTGGGTTCCTGGCCTGCACACTTCAAGCGTGCTTGGACTCTGATGCCATCATCGCAGGGTACACCTAGGTTAAGTGGAGACAAGACAACATGGCATTGCTGAAACATGAGAGTACTGGGCTGTGGTCCTTTGCTCAAATTACAAACATGTTATGGCAAACTCCTGATACAATCTAAAGCCCAACTACACCCGGCATTACCAATTTCAAGTCCCCAGGACTTGTGCTATTACAGGCTATGCAGCAGGGCAGAGCAGCTCCAGGAAAAATATGTGCAGACACCCGTGACACAAGACAGGGACAGAGAGCTTTTGAAGAGAAGAAAGGACTGAGAGACCCAAAGAACACAGAGTGCACCAGAGACAAGTGACAGGACACACACTGGAAGTGCTCTGCCCTGAGCACATCAGCACTGTGGTCAAAACAGACACTTTCCCTTTAGATGGCCTAAGGAGATGCTTCTTGCACATCCCTGTCTCCAAAACTGACACAAAAACCCCTTCTAGAAAGTCCCAACCCAGCACCCCTCTTTCACCCCCTCTGTGGGTCATAACCCTCCACTTATCTTGTACGCAGCTGCGGATGCAAATCCCTCTTGAGTGTAGAAGGTGGCCATCTGCCTGTCTGCTAAGTTCCAGCTGTCACCTCTGGGTCTGCCAAGACAAAGAAAACTAAACATCAGTGCACGGTCTGAACAGCACATCGGCCAAAAACTTGTAATTCTGCTACTCACCATCCTCCTCAGAATGCCCGGGTTCTTGGCCTGCACGCTTCAGACGTGCTTGGATTCCGACGCCGTCATTGCAGGGTACGCCTAGGTTAAGTGGAGACAAGGCGACATGACATTGCTGAAACATGACTGTACTCTCACACCCCCCTCCCTACCTCCCGGACTCACCGCAACTCCGCAGCCATTCCTCAGGGCTGCTCAGATGAGACCTTGAAATGCAGGATTGGAAGGCTCCGTCACAGGGTCCTGTAATGGTTCCAGAGATCCAAAGTGCATGAAACCTGATCCATCAGCTGGTTGGTGACAGAGGTATGCGTACTCCGAGTCAATTCCCTAAAGCACACAAACAAGAATGGATGCTTAGAGTCACACCAAAAACGGAAAGCTTAGCAAGAACAACTGCTTTTGTCCACTGCTCACCTGGCACACTTGGCCTTGACTGCTGCTATCTGCCTGGACCTCCTAAAAATAAAGGCAAAGAACACAGCTGTAACACGGTCACCATTTAAGCTGCCCCTGCAAATGCAGACAATGACTGACCTGCTCATGGGAAAATCTCCACACAAGACTGGGGCCCTCTGCCACTGATTTGGACTGTCTGCATCTGAAAGGAAGTTAGCACTAGTGTCAAATGGCTGCAAGACAACTTAGCAGAACCAAACATGTTATGTCAATATCCTAATACAATCTAGAGCCCAACTGCACCCAGCATTACAAATTTCAAGTCCCCAGGACTTGCGCTATTACAGGCTATGCAGCAGGGCAGATCAGCTCCGGGAAAAATACGTGCAGACACCCGTGACACAGGACAGGGAGAGAGAGCTTTTGTGGAGAAGAAAGGACTGAGAGACCCAAAGATCACAGAGTGCACCAGAGGCAAGTGACAGGACACACACCGCAACTGCTCTGCCCTGAGCACCTCAGCACTGTGGTCAAAACAGACACTTTTCCTTTAGCTGGCCTAAGGGGACGCTTCTTGCACATCCCTGCCCCCAAAGCTGATTCAAAAGATCCTCCCAGCACACCCTCTTTCATCCCTCTATGGGTCTGAGCCCTATACTTATCTCTTGGGCATCTGTGGATGACAATCCATGTCGCATGTGAATGGAGGCTGCCTCGCCTGCAGGAAATGTCTTATGGTCACCGGGCTGTGGTCCCGTGCTCAGCTACAATCGAGAACACCAAACATCACTGCATGATCTTAGCTGCACAATGGACAAAACCCAGCAATCCCGCTACTCACCCTTCTCCTAAGAATGCTCGGGCCGTGCACTTTGGCCAGGCTCGGAGGCCGCCACCGTCATCGCAGGGTCTGTCTGGGTTAAGAAGAGACAAAGTGACTCAGCATTGCTGAAACCTAAGAGGACCTTGGCTCCCCCTCCCTACCTCGGCGACTCACCGCAACTCCTCAGCCATTGCCAATGGCTCCCTGGATGCCATCGTGAAATACAAAATTTCAAGGCTTCATCTCAGAGTCCTGAAATACTTCCAGAGGGCTCACAAGCACAGGAAATCCAGGCCGTCGGCTGTCGGTCACAAAGGCTTGGCATACTCTGAGTGGATTCCCTAAAGCACACAAACAAGAATGTATGCTTACAGTTGAATCAAAAAGTAAAAGCTGAGCAAAAACAACTGCTTTGGTCCACTGCTCACCTGGCACACTTGGCCTTGACTGCTGCTGTCTGCCTGGACCTCCTAAAAATAAAGGTAAAGAGAACCGCTGTAATACAGTCACCATTTAGGCATCCCCTGCAAATGCAAACAATGACTGACCTGCTCATGGAAACACCCTCCCCCAGGACTGGGGCCCTCTTCCACAGATTTGAATTGTCTGCATCTGAAAGGAAGTTAGGACTAAAGTCAAACGGCTGCAGGACAACTTAGCATCACCAAACATGTTATGGCAAACTCCTGATACAATCTAGAGGCCAACTACACCCGGCATTACCAATTTCAAGTCCCCAGGACTTGTGCTATTACAGGCTATGCAGCAGGGCAGAGTAGCTCCAGGAAAAATATGTGCAGACACCTGTGACACAAGACAGGGACAGAGAGCTTTTGAAGAGAAGAAAGGACTGAGAGACCCAAAGAACACAGAGTGCACCAGAGACAAGTGACAGGACACACACTGGAAGTGCTCTGCCCTGAGCACATCAGCACTGTGGTCAAAACAGACACTTTCCCTTTAGATGGCCTAAGGAGATGCTTCTTGCACATCCCTGTCTCCAAAACTGACACAAAAACCCCTTCTAGAAAGTCCCAACCCAGCACCCCTCTTTCACCCCCTCTGTGGGTCATAACCCTCCACTTATCTTGTACGCAGCTGCGGATGCAAATCCCTCTTGAGTGTAGAAGGTGGCCATCTGCCTGTCTGCTAAGTTCCAGCTGTCACCTCTGGGTCTGCCAAGACAAAGAAAACTAAACATCAGTGCACGGTCTGAACAGCACATCGGCCAAAAACTTGTAATTCTGCTACTCACCATCCTCCTCAGAATGCCCGGGTTCTTGGCCTGCACGCTTCAGACGTGCTTGGATTCCGACGCCGTCATTGCAGGGTACGCCTAGGTTAAGTGGAGACAAGGCGACATGACATTGCTGAAACATGACTGTACTCTCACACCCCCCCTCCCTACCTCCCGGACTCACCGCAACTCCGCAGCCATTCCTCAAGGCTGCTCAGATGGGACCTTGAAATGCAGGATTGGAAGGCTCCGTCACAGGGTCCTGTAATGCTTCCAGAGAGATCCAAAGTGCATGAAACCTGATCCATCAGCTGGTTGGTGACAGAGGTATGAGTACTCCGAGTCGATTCCCTAAAGCACACAAACAAGAATGGATGCTTAGAGTCACACCAAAAACGGAAAGCTTAGCAAGAACAACTGCTTTGGTCCACTGCTCACCTGGCACACTTGGCCTTGACTGCTGCTATCTGCCAGGACTTCCTAAAAATAAAGGCAAAGAACACAGCTGTAACACGGTCACCATTTAGGCTGCCCCTGCAAATGCAGACAATGACTGACCTGCTCATGGGAAAATCTCCACACAAGACTGGGGCCCTCTGCCACTGATTTGGACTGTCTGCATCTGAAAGGAAGTTAGCACTAGTGTCAAATGGCTGCAAGACAACTTAGCAGAACCAAACATGTTATGTCAATATCCTAATACAATCTAGAGCCCAACTGCACCCAGCATTACAAATTTCAAGTCCCCAGGACTAGCGCTATTACAGGCTATGCAGCAGGGCAGATCAGCTCCGGGAAAAATACGTGCAGACACCCGTGACACAGGACAGGGAGAGAGAGCTTTTGTGGAGAAGAAAGGACTGAGAGACCCAAAGATCACAGAGTGCACCAGAGGCAAGTGACAGGACACACACCGCAACTGCTCTGCCCTGAGCACCTCAGCACTGTGGTCAAAACAGACACTTTTCCTTTAGCTGGCCTAAGGGGATGCTTCTTGCACATCCCTGCCCCCAAAGCTGATCCTAAAGGCCCTCCCAGCACATCCTCTTTCATCCCTCTATGGGTCTGAGCCCTATACTTATCTCTTGGGCATCTGGGGATGAGAATCCATGTCGCATGTGAATGGAGGCTGCCTCGCCTGCAGGAAATGTCCTATGGTCACCGGGCTGTGGTCCCGTGCTCAGCTACAATCGAGAACACCAAACATCACTGCATGATCTTAGCTGCACAATGGACAAAACCCAGCAATCCCGCTACTCACCGTTCTCCTAAGAATGCTCGGGCCGTGCACTTTGGCCAGGCTCGGAGGCTGCCACCGTCATCGCAGGGTCTGTCTGGGTTAAGAAGAGACAAAGTGACTTGGCATTGCTGAAACCTAAGAGGACCTTGGCTCCCCCTCCCTACCTCGGCGACTCACCGCAACTCCTCAGCCAGTGCCAAAGTCTACCTGGCAGCCATCGTGAAATACAAAATTTCAAGGCTTCATCTCAGAGTCCAGCAATACTTCCAGAAGGCTCACAAGCACAGGAAATCCAGGCCGTCGGCTGTCGGTCACAAAGGCTTGGCATACTCTGAGTCGATTCCTTAAAGCACACAAACAAGAATGGATGCTTACAGTTGAATCAAAAAGTAAAAGCTGAGCAAGAAGTAAATGCTGAGCAAAAACAACTGCTTTGGTCCACTGCTCACCTGGCACACTTGGCCTTGACTGCTGCTGTCTGCCTGGACCTCCTAAAAATAAAGGCAAAGAACACTGCTGTAACACGGTCACCATTTAGGCATCCCCTGCAAATGCAAACAATGACTGACCTGCACATAGGAAAACCCTCACCCAGGACTGGGGCTCTCTGCCACTGATTTCAGTTGTCAGCATCTGAAAGGAAGTTAGGACTAGTGTCAAATGGCTGCAGGACAACTTAACATCACCAAACATGTTATGTCTATCTCCCCATAAGATCTAGAGCCCAACTACATCCTGCATTAAAAATTTCAAGTCCCCAGGACTTGTGCTATTACAGGCTACGCAGCAGGGCAGAGCAGCTGCGGGACAAATACATGCAGACACGCATGACACGAGACAGGGACAGAGAGCTTTTGAAGAGAAGAAAGGACCGAGAGACCCAAAGAACACAGAGTGCACCAGAGACAAGTGACAGGACACACTCCGGAACTGTTCTGCCCTGAGCACCTCAGCACTGTGACCAAAACAGACACTTTCGCTTTAGCTGGCCTAAGGGGACGCTTCTTGCACATCCCTGCCCCCAAAGCTGATCCTAAAGGCCCTCCCAGCACCCTACTTTAATCCCCTCTGTGGACCTTAGCCCTATACTTATCTCTCAGGCATCTGGGGATGAGAATCCAATGGAGGCTGCCTCGCCTGCAGGGAATGTCCTATGGTCACCGGGCTGTGGTCCCGTGCTCAGCTACAATCGAGAACACCAAACATCACTGCATGATCTTAGCTGCACAATGGACAAAACCCAGCAATCCCTCTACTCGCCGTTCTCCTAAGAATGCTCGGGCCGCTCACTTTTGCCAGGCTCGGAGGCTGCCACCGTCATCGCAGGATCTGCCTGGGTTAAGAAGAGACAAAGTGACTCGGCATTGCTGAAACCTAAGAGGACCTTGGCTCCCCCTCCCTACCTCGGCGACTCACCGCAACTCCTCAGCCATTGCCAAAGGCTACCTGGCTGCCATCGTGAAATACAAAATTTCAAGGCTTCATCTCAGAGTCCAGCAATACTTCCTGAAGGCTCACAAGCACAAGAAATCCAGGCCATCAGCTGTTGGGGACAGGGGCTTGGCATACTCTGAGTGGATTCCCTAAAGCACACAAACAAGAATGGACGCTTACAGTTGAATCAAAAAGTAAAAGCTGAGCAAAAACTACTGCTTTTGTCCACTGCTCACCTGGCACACTTGGCCTTGACTGTTGCTATCTGCCTGGACCTCCTGTAAATAAAGGTAAAGAACACTGCTGTAATACAGTCACCATTTAGGCTTCCCCTGCAAATGCAAACAATGACTGACCTGCTCATGGAAACACCCTCCCACAGGACTGGGGCCCTCTGCCACAGATTTGAATTGTCTGCATCTGAAAGGAAGTTAGGACTAAAGTCAAACGGCTGCAGGACAACTTAGCATCACCAAACATGTTATGGCAACCTCCTGATACAATCTAGAGCCCAACTACACCCGGCATTACAAATTTCAAGTCCCCAGGACTTGTGCTATTACAGGCTATGCAGCAGGGCAGAGCAGCTCCAGGAAAAATATGTGCAGACACCTGTGACACAGGACAGGGAGAGAGAGCTTTTGAGGAGAAAAAAGGACTGAGAGATGCAAAGATAATAGGGTGCACCAGAGACGAGTGACAGGACACACGCCAGCACTGCTCTGCCCTGAGCACCTCAGCACTGCGATCAAAACAGACGCTTTCCCTTTAGGTGGCCTTAGGAGACGCTTCTTGGGCATCCCCATCTCCAAAATTGACTCAAAAACCCCTCCTGGGGAGTCCCACCCGGCACCTCTCTTCCATTCCCTCTGTGGGTTGTAGCCCTGCACTTATCTTGCACGTATCAGGGGATGAAAATCCCCATCGGGTGCAGAAGGAAGACACTGCTCCCATCTCCAGGCCCTGGCCCTGACTTATCTTTTGGATGACTGGTGATGTGAATCCACGTTGGACCTGAAATGAGTCTGGCTCAGAGGAGATAGCCTGTTAGCCTCTTAGTCTCCTAAAATAAAGAATGGGAAAATCAATGGTTGTGTTTCGTGCTATGTGGGCCGAATCTCAGCAAGTCAGTTACTTATCCTCTCCGGAGTGTGCCTGGGTGTTCAAGTCTCCGGCCTCATCCTCAGTCTAAGGTATGGCTGTTATGATGAGTGGCACCGGGGTTAGAGAGGCAAAGCTACGTGGCATTTGTGTGAGTTCGGTGGATGAGCTTGTGTGCCGTATGACACGTGAATGCCTCTGCTATGCTTGTGAAAAGCTTTGCAGATACGCACCGTTTCTCACCCTACTGCCTGCAAACCCCCACAGGGATAACTCCTAACTCGGTACCCTGCTTACTCTCCCTCTCCTAGTCACAATCCTCAACTCACCTGAAGCCACCGTCTCACACATCATCTTTGACACAGTGCGGATGCCTTCTGCGTCGTGATGAATCTGCTGGAAAAATGTTGCGCTTGACACAAACTGCAATTACTGGAAGTTGCCCTCCTCCTAAAAAAAGAAGAAAAAAATCAGAAATTACAAAAGCACCTTACCAGCCCTGAATACTCAACCCCAAACTGTGAATTTAAATACTCCCTGTGTTCAACGTTGTTTTCTTTGCAGTATCTTCAAAGTCTCTGTTGCATTAGAAGCCCAAAAGCAGCTGCAGAGAACAAGCTAAGCTAAAGGAGCCTCTTCATCTGAATGAGAGGAGAGCTCTTACCCCAGCTGATCCCACTGAGGGAATGAAGCCCCTTGGGAAAGGCTGGGGTTAATATACCCCTGATTGGGCCCGCCTCTCGTTCCCGTGGCACCTGGGAAAAGGGAGGGGGCAAACCCCACAGTGTATAAAAGCCATCAGAGGAGCTGTGGCTATTTGGCTCCTCTGGCTTGAATTCAAGGAGAAGAAAGGGCTGGATATAGAAGAAAACTCTTCAGGGAAATGACAGCTCTTTCTTTTTTCTACAACTGCTTGGAGCAAAAGGCCAAAAAATCTGGTAAGAAATAAAACTTTGTTTTTAGGCAGCATATCTAGATAAGTTGGGTAATTTGCTGTTAACTTATATAATTATTCCTCAGTGACTACTAAGTAGTACTCAACCTGAGACTAAGGGTGGAGAAAAACACTAATTATATGAACAGTTTAAGTCTCCTTGGGGCTGCTAATTAGGACTAACTACATTATAAATAACAATAAGAAAAACAATAGGCTCCTGGGCAGCATAAAGGTTAAGTACGTGCTAGGCTTGCCTTTCTCTGAGGTACTTAGTCCTAGGGCACAGAAAGAAGTGCCCTGAAAAGTAGTTTTAAATGCTGAAAAAGCATCTTAGAAGAGCCTCCTTCAAATTAATCCCTTAAAATGAAGAAATGGGGAAGTTGCCTCCACTGATACCATGGCAAATAAATGGCTTCCGCCCTTTAACTTAATCCCCTCGAATACTGGGAAAAGAGAGGCTTTCCTCAATTTAAATCTCTCCAGTTATGAAGACAGAGGGATTTTCCCCTCAATCCAAACCCTTAAGAAAGAGAGATAGCTGGGCTTCCCCCTCAATTTAAGCCTTAGGACAACAAAAAGGGTTACTCTTAATTCAAACCCATAAACAACATTGTCAAGGTTTTCCCCCTCTATTTAAACTGGAAAATAATGGAATATGGGGATTCCCTGTCAATTACCACCCCTAACAGCATAGAAAAGGCAGGGACTCTTTCAAATGAGACCATTAAAATTGCAGGGGAAGTGCATTTCCTCATTATTTGAAAGCAAGAAATAATGGAAAAGGAAGTTTTTTCCCATACTTTAAACCCCTTGTCTCTCCATAACCCCTCTTTTTTCTGGGAGTGCTGTGGAAGGTCTTGGGGTTCTAGGGAGGGACTGACACAATAAAAGGGGAAAGTTGAAAGCTCTCCTATGGAACCCCACATGCTGCCCGGCCTGCTCAGGTGCTGCCCCTTGGCAAGAGGGCTCTGCCCTCTGCATTTTCTCAAAGGGATGCTCCGTGCCCGGGTGGGTCCGGCTGCTCCTCGGTCCCAGCTGGATGTTCCGACTGTAGCTCCTGGAGGGACGCTTGGGATACCCCTGTTAGCCCCTCTGGATTAGCAGCTCCCTGTGCAGGTGTGCGCAGGTAGCTGCACTAAAAGCAGCTGCTCGCATGGGGAGCTGCTACACCTAAGAGTGGGGGATAAGGTGAAGAAAGGTCCTGTGGGGTGTTCCCTCCCCTACACAGCCCTTTGCCAGACCCTTAAACAATGGGGTGCCAGATTTTCATTGCCAAGATAATTAACAATCTTTCCCCTGGCCAAACAGGAATGGTGCTACCAAAATTGCAAACAGTGAATGACTTCTCACAGACCACAGCTGCCAACACCAGGAATTCTCGCTGCCCTTAGAGAGCAGCACACCTCCAGTGAAGAGATATCAACACACAGGGAGGGTGAGGTTGGTTTTATAGGGAAAAAGGGCAGAGGTTGGATCACGAGGTCTGTGGCTGCAAGTGACATTCTACATCATTTTGTTCTGAATGGCACAGGATTTATCCTGGAGCAAAACTGCTCCCACCAAGAATTCTGCCTGCCCCGGAAGAGACAAGCACCTCCTTAAAATTGAAACCAGGAAGTGTAGAGGGTGAGCCATGTTTCACAGAGAATAGGGCCAGTGACAGAGTCCAAGACCCAGGGGCCATGAAAGAAGGGCCGCCCACTGAAAATCTGAATGCAGAAGGATGTGTTGTGGACCCAAGCTGCCCTGATGTTAATCAGGGGTTATCTTAAACATCCCAAGCACAACTCGCAAACTGACATCAAGGAACCTGGACTGGTGAGTTTTCTTTCCCAGGCTAAAAGTCTGGAATTGGCACTCAGGACCCCCTGGCCCTGGGTGGGCAGCTGACTGCAACAAATATGACCATCGAAGAATATCTCCCAGACCCCATCTGCCCCCACCTCAAACTTGTACTGCCCTGATGGTCCCAATGGAGCCCTAAAAACTGACATCAGGAACCTGGACTGGTGAGTTTTCTTTCCAAGGGAAAAGGGCAGGAGTATGTGCCCAGGGGCTCCTGGCCCTGAGCAGGAACCTGACTTCAAAAACTCCAATCATCAAAGGATGTATCCCAGAACACAGCTGTCCCCACCTCAAACTTGCACAGCCCTGACAGTCCCATGGGAGCACTACAAACTGACATCAAGAACCGGAACTGGTGAGCTTTCTTTCCCAGGAAAAAGAGCTGGAATTACAGCACTGGACCCCCTGGCCTTGGGCAGGCGCCTGACTGCAACAAATACGAATATGGAAGGATATCACCCAGACACCATCTCCTCCAACCTCAAACTTGTGCTGCCCTGACAATCCCAAGGGAGCCCTGCAAACTGACATTAGGAACCTGGACTGGTGAGTTTTCTTTCCAGGGAAAAGGGCCGGAGTATGTGCTCAGGGATCCCTGGGCATGAGCTGGCACAGAACTACAAAAACTCCAATCATCGAAGGATGCATCCCAGAACAAAGTTGTCCCCATCTCAGACTTGCACTGCCCTGATAGTCCCATGGGAGCACTACAAACCGACATCAAGAAACTGGACTTTGAGTATTCTTTCCCAGGGTAAAGGGCCAGAGTATGTGCCCAGAGGTCCCTGCCCCTGAGCTGGCACCTGACTTCAAAACATCGAAACACTGAAGGATGCATCCCAGGACAAAGCTGTCCCCACCTCAAACTTGCGCTGCCCTGAGAGTCCCAAGGGAGCCCTACAAACTGACATCAGGAACCTGGACTGGTGAGTTTTCTTTCCAGGGAAAAGGCTGGAAAATATGCCCAGGTGCCCCAGTCCCTGTACTGACACCTCACTCCAAAAACTCCAAACATCAAAGGATGCATCCCAGAACAAAGCTGTCCCGGCCTCAAACTTGCGCTGCCCTGACCGTCCCAAGGGAGCCCTACAAACTGACATCAGGAACCTGGACTGGTGAGTTTGCTTTTCAAGGAAAAGGGCTGGAATTAGAGCAAAGGTCCCCCTGGCCTTGGGCAGGCACCTGACTGCAACACATAAGAACATCAAAGGATATCTCAGAGACTTCATCTGCCCCAACATGTAACTTGTGCTGCCCTGAGAGTGCCAAGCGAGCCCTACAAACTGACATCAGGATCCTGGACTGGTGAGCTTTCTTTCCCAGGGAAAAAGTCTGGAACTGGCGCACAGGTCCCCTGACCCCGGGTGGGCGCCTGACTGCAAAAATAAGAACATCAAAGGATATCTCCGAGACTTCATCTGCCCCCACCTCAAACTTGCGCTGCCCTGAGAGTCCCAAAGGGAGCCCTACAAACTGACATCAGGAACCTGGACTGGTGAGTTTCCTTTTCAGGGAAAAGGCTGGAAAATATGCCAGGGGCCCCTGGCCCTGAGCTGGCGCCTCGCTCCAAAAACTCCAAACATCGAAGGATGCATTCCAGAACAAAGCTGTCCCCACCTCAAACTTGCACTGCCCTGAGAGTCCCAAGGGAGACCTACAAACTGACATCAGGAACCTGGACTGGTGAGTTTTCTTTCCAGGGAAAAGGCTGGGAAATATGCCCAGGGGCCCCTGGCCCTGAGCTGGTGCCTCACTCCAAATACTCCAAACATCGAAGGATGCATCCCAGAACAAAGCTGTCCCCACCTCAAATTTGTGCTGCCAGTACAGTGCCAAGGGAGACCTACAAACTGACATCAGGAACCTGGCCTGAAGAGTTTCCTTATCAGGGAAAAAGGCTGGAATTAGAACAAAGGTCCCCTGGCCTTGGGCAGGCACCTGACTGCAACACATAAGAACATCAAAGGATATCTCCGAGACTTCATCTGCCCCCACCTCAAACTTGCGCTGCCCTGAGAGACCCAAGGGAGCCCTACAAACTGACATTAGGAACCTGGACTGGTGAGTTTTCTTTCAAGGGAGAAGGCTGGAAAATATTTCCAGGTGCCCCTGGCCCTGAGCTGGCGCCTCACTCCAAATACTCCAAACATCGAAGGATGCATCCCAGAACAAAGCTGTCCCCACCTCAAACTTGTGCTGCCCTGATAGACCCAAGGAATCCCTACGAACTGACATCAGGAACCTGGACTTGTGAGTTTTCTTTCCCAGGGAAATTGGCCAAAGTATGTGCCCAGGGCCCCTGGCCCTGAGCTGGCACCTAAATGCAAAAACTACGAACATCGAAGGATGCATCCCAGAACAAAGCTGTCCCCACCTCAAACTTGCGCTGCCAGTACAGTGCCAAGGGAGCCCTACAAACAGACATCAGGAACCTGGACTGGTGAGTTTTCTTACCAGGGAAAAGTCTGGGAAATGTGCCCAGGGGCCCCTGGCCCTGAGCTGGCACCTCACTCCAAAAACTCCAAACATCGAAGGAAGCATTCCAGAACAAAGCTGTCCCCACCTCAAACTTGCGCTGCCCTGAGAGTCCCAAGGGAGCCCTACAAACTGACATCAGGAACCTGGACTGGTGAGTTTCCTTTTCAGGGAAAAGGCTGGAAAATATGCCAGGGGCCCCTGGCCCTGAGCTGGCGCCTCACTCCAAAAACTCCAAACATCGAAAGATGCATCCCAGAACAAATCTGTCCCCACCTCAAACTTGCGCTGCCCTGAGAGTCCCAAGGGAGCCCTACAAAGTGACATCAGGAACCTGGACTGGTGAGTTTTCTTTCCAGGGAAAAGTCTGGGAAATGTGCCCAGGGGCCCCTGGCCCTGGGTGGGCACCTGAATGCAAAAAATCAAAACATCGAAGGATGCATCCCAGAACAAAGCTGTCCCCACCTCAAACTTGCGCTGCCCTGAGAGACCCAAGGGAGCCCTACAAACTGACATCAGGAACCTGGACTGGTGAGTTTCCTTTTCAGGGAAAAGGGCTGGAATTAGAGCAAAGTTCCCCCTGGCCTTGGGCAGGCGCCTGACTGCAACATATAAGAACATCAAAGGATATCTCCGAGACTTCATCTGCCCCCACCTCAAATTTGTGCTGCCCTGAGAGTCCCAAGGGAGCCCTACAAACTGACATCAGGAACCTGGACTGGTGAGTTTTCTTTCCAGGGAAAAGGCTGGGAAATGTGCCCAGGTGCCCCAGGCCCTGAGCTGGCACCTCACTCCAAAACCTCCAAACATCAAAGGATGCATCCCAGAACAAAGCTGTCCCGGCCTCAAACTTCTGCTGCCCTGACAGTCCCAAAGGGAGCCCTACAAACTGACATCAGGAACCTGGACTGGTGAGTTTCCTTTTCAGGGAAAAGGGCTGGAATTAGAGCAAAGGTCCCCTTGGCCTTGGGCAGGCGCCTCTCTGCAACTCATAAGAACATCAAAGGATATCTCCGAGACTTCATCTGCCCCCACCTCAAACTTGCGCTGCCCTGAGAGTCCCAAGGGAGCCCTACAAACTGACATCAGGAACCTGGACTGGTGAGTTTTCTTTCCGGCGAAAAGGCTGGGAAATGTGCCCAGGGGCCCCTGGCCCTGAGCTGGCCCCTCACTCCAAAAACTACAAACATTGAAGGATGCTTCCCAGAACAAAGCTGTCCCCACCTCAAACTTGCGCTGCCCTGAGAGTCCCAAGGGAGCCCTACAAACTGACATCAGGAACCTGGACTGGTGAGTTTTCTTTCCAGGGAAAAGTCTGGGAAATGTGCCCAGGGGCCCCCGGCCCTGGGTGGGCACCTGAATGCAAAAAATCAAAACATCGAAGGATGCATCCCAGAACAAAGCTGTCCCCACCTCAAACTTGCACTGCCCTGACAGTCCCAAGGGAGCCCTACAAACTGACATCAGGAACCTGGACTGAAGAGTTTCCTTTTCAGGGAAAAGGGCGGGAATTAGAGCAAAGGTCCGCCTGGCCTTGGGCAGGCGCCTGACTGCAACATATAAGAACATCAAAGGATATCTCCGAGACTTCATCTGCCCCCACCTCAAACTTGTGCTGCCCTGACAGTCCCAATGCTTCCCTAGAAACTGACATCAGGAACTTGGACTGCTATGTTTCCTTTCCCAGGGAAAAGGCTGGAATTTGCGCTCAGGTCCCCTGACCCCGGGTGGGAGTCTGACTGCAACAAATAGGAACATCAAAGGATATCTTCGAGACTTCATCTGCCCCCCACCTCAAACTTGCGCTGCCCTGAAAGTCCCAAGGGAGCCCTACAAACTGACATCAGGAACCTGGACTGGTGAGTTTTCTTTCCAGGGAAAAGGATGGGAAATGTGCCCAGGGGCCCCTGGCCCTGAGCTGGCACCTCACTCCAAAAACTCCAAACATCAAAGAATGCATCCCAGAACAAAGCTGTCCCCGCTTCAAACTTGTGTTGCCCTGATAGACCCAAGGGATCCCTACGAACTGACATCAGGAACTTGGACTGGTGAGTTTTCTTTCCCAGGCGAAAAGGCTGGAATTAGCGCACAAGACCCCCTGACCCCGGGTGGGCACCTGACTGCAACAAATAGGAACATCAAAGAATATCTCCCAGAACAAAGCTGACCCCAGCTCAAACTTGTGCTGCCAGTACAGTGCCAAGGGAGACCTACAAACTGACATCAGGAACCTGGACTGGTGAGTTTTCTTTCCCAGGGAAAATGGCCAAAGTATGTGCCCAGTGGGCACTGGCCCTGAGCTAGGACCTGAATGGAACAACTACAAACATCGAAGGATGCATCCCAGAACAAAGCTGTCCCCACCTCAAACTTGTGCTGCCAGTACAGTGCCAAGGGAGACCTACAAACTGACATCAGGAACCTGGACTGGTGAGTTTCCTTTTCAGGGAAAAAGGCTGGAATTAGAACAAAGGCCCCCCTGGCCTTGCGCAGGCACCTGACTGCAACACATAAGAACATCAAAGGATATCTCAGAGACTTCATCTGCCCCCACCTCAAACTTGTGCTGCCCATACCTTGCCAAGGGAGACCTACAAACTGACATCAGGAACCTGGACTTGTGAGTTTTCTTTCCAGGGAAAAGTCTGGGAAATGTGCCCAGTGGCCCCTGGCCCTGAGCTAGCACCTGAATGCAAAAAATCAAAACATCGAAGGATGCATCCCGGAACAAAGCTATCCCCACCTCAAACTTGCGCTGCCCTGAGAGTCCCAAGGGAGCCCTACAAACTGACATCAGGAACCTGGACTGGTGAGTTTCCTTTTCAGGGAAAAGGGCTGGAATTAGAGCAAAGGTCCCCCTGCCCTTGGGCAGACACCTGAATGCAACACATAAGAACATCAAAGGATATCTCCGAGACTTCATCTGCCCCAACATGAAACTTGTGCTGCCCTGAGAGTCCCAAGGGAGCCCTACAAACTGACATCAGGAACCTGGACTGGTGAGTTTTCTTTCCAGGGAAAAGGCTGGGAAATGTGCCCAGGGGCCCCTGGCCCTGAGCTGGCGCCTCACTCCAAATACTCCAAACATCGAAGGATGCATCCCAGAACAAAGCTGTCCCCACCTCAAACTTGTGCTGCCACTACAGTGCCAAGGGAGACCTACAAACTGACATCAGGAACCTGGACTGGTGAGTTTTCTTTCCAGGGAAAAGTCTGGGAAATGTGCCCAGGGGCCCCAGGCCCTGGGTCGGCACCTGAATGCAAAAAAATCAAAACATCGAAGGATGCATCCCAGAACAAAGCTGTCCCCACCTCAAACTTGCGCTGCCCTGACAGTCCCAATGGTTCCCTTGAAACTGACATCAGGAACCTGGACTGCTATGTTTCCTTTCCCAGGGAAAAGGCTGGAATTTGCGCTCAGGTCCCCTGACCCCGGGTGGGAGTCTGACTGCAACAAATAGGAACATCAAAGAATATCTCCCAGAACAAAGTTGTCCCCCCCTCAAACTTGTGCTGCCCGTACCGTGCCAAGGGAGACCTACAAACTGACATCAGGAACCTGCACTGGTGAGCTTTCTTTCCCAGGGAAAAAGTCTGGAATTGGCGCACAGGTCCCCTGACCCCGGGTGGGCGCCTGACTGCAAAAATAAGAACATCAAAGGATATCTCCGAGACTTCATCTGCCCCCACCTCAAACTTGCACTGCCCTGAGAGTCCCAAGGGAGCCCTACAAACTGACATCAGGAACCTGGACTGGTGAGTTTTCTTTCCAGGGAAAAGGCTGGGACATGAGCCCAGGGGCCCACCGGCCCTGGGTGGGCACCTGAATGCAAAAATTCAAAACATCGAAGGCTGCATCCCAGAACACAGCTGTCCCCACCTCAAACTTGCGCTGCCCTGAGAGTCCCAAAGGAGCCCTACAAACTGACATCAGGAACCTGCACTGGTGAGTTTTCTTTTCAGGGAAAAGACTGGAAAATATGCCCAGGTGCCCCTGGCCCTGAGCTGGCCCCTCACTCCAAAAACTACAAACATCAAAGGATGCATCCCAGAACAAAGCTGTCCCGTCCTCAAACTTGCGCTGCCCTGACAGTTCCAATGGTTCCCTAGAAACTGACATCAGGAACCTGGACTGGTGAGATTCCTTTTCAGGGAAAAGGGCTGGAATTAGAACAAAGGTCCCCCTGGCCTTGGGCTGGCACCCGACTGCAACACATAGGAACATCAAAGGATATCTCCGAGACTTCATCTGCCCCCACCTCAAACTTGCGCTGCCCTGAGAGTCCCAAGGGAGTCCTACAAACTGACATCAGGAACCTGGACTGGTGAGTTTTCTCTTCAGGGAAAAGGGCTGGAATTAGAGCGAAGGTCCCCCTGGCCTTGGGCAGGCGCCTGACTGCAACTCATAAGAACATCAAAGGATATCTCTGAGACTTCATCTGCCCCCACCTCAAAATTGTGCTACCATTACAGTGCCAAGGGAGCCCTACAAACTGACATCAGGAACTTGGACTGGTGAGTTTTCTTTCCAGGGAAAAGGCTGGGAAATGTGCCCAGGGGCCCCCGGCCCTGGGTAGGCACCTGAATGCAAAAACTACAAACATCAAAGGATGCATCCCAGAACAAAACTGTCCCCACCTCTAACTTGTGCTGCCCAAACAGTGCCAAGGGAGACCTACAAACTGACATCAGGAATCTGGACTGCTGAGTTTTCTTTCCAGGGAAAATGGCCAAAGTATGTGCCCAGGGGCCCCCAGCCCTGTTCTGGAACCTGACCGCAAAAAATCCTTATATCTAAGGATGGACCGCAAACCAAAGTTATCCCCACCTCAAACTTGCGCTGCTTGTACAGTGCAAAGGGAGACCTACAAACTGACATCAGGATCCTTGACTGGTGAGTTTTCTTTCCCAGGGAAAAAGGCTGGAATTGGTGCACAGGTCCCCTGACCCAGGGTGGGCGCCTGAATACAAAAAGAAGAACATATATCTCCGAGACTTCATCTGCCCCCACCTCAAACTTGCGCTGCCCTGAGAGTCCCAAAGGAGACCTACAAACTGACATCAGGAACCTGGACTGGTGAGTTTCCTTTTCAGGGAAAAGGGCTGGAATTAGAACAAAGGTCCCCCTGGCCTTGGGCTGGCACCCGACTGCAACACATAGGAACATCAAAGGATATCTCCGAGACTTCATCTGCCCCCACCTCAAACTTGCGCTGCCCTGAGAGTCCCAAGGGAGTCCTACAAACTGACATCAGGAACCTGGACTGGTGAGTTTTCTCTTCAGGGAAAAGGGCTGGAATTAGAGCGAAGGTCCCCCTGGCCTTGGGCAGGCGCCTGACTGCAACTCATAAGAACATCAAAGGATATCTCTGAGACTTCATCTGCCCCCACCTCAAAATTGTGCTACCATTACAGTGCCAAGGGAGCCCTACAAACTGACATCAGGAACTTGGACTGGTGAGTTTTCTTTCCAGGGAAAAGGCTGGGAAATGTGCCCAGGGGCCCCCGGCCCTGGGTAGGCACCTGAATGCAAAAACTACAAACATCAAAGGATGCATCCCAGAACAAAACTGTCCCCACCTCTAACTTGTGCTGCCCAAACAGTGCCAAGGGAGCCCTACAAACTGACATCAGGAATCTGGACTGCTGAGTTTTCTTTCCAGGGAAAATGGCCAAAGTATGTGCCCAGGGGCCCCCAGCCCTGTTCTGGAACCTGACCGCAAAAAATCCTTATATCTAAGGATGGACCGCAAACCAAAGTTATCCCCACCTCAAACTTGCGCTGCTTGTACAGTGCAAAGGGAGACCTACAAACTGACATCAGGATCCTTGACTGGTGAGTTTTCTTTCCCAGGGAAAAAGGCTGGAATTGGTGCACAGGTCCCCTGACCCAGGGTGGGCGCCTGAATACAAAAAGAAGAACATATATCTCCGAGACTTCATCTGCCCCCACCTCAAACTTGCGCTGCCCTGAGAGTCCCAAAGGAGACCTACAAACTGACATCAGGAACCTGGACTGGTGAGTTTCCTTTTCATGGAAAAAGGCTGGAATTAGAACAAAGGTCCCCCTGGCCTTGGGCAGGCGCCTGACTGCAACACATAAGAACATCAAAGGACTTCTCCGAGACTTCATCTGCCCCAACATGTAACTTGTGCTGCCCTGAGAGTCCCAAGCGAGCCCTACAAACTGATATCAGGATCGTGGACTGGTGAGTTTTCTTTTCAGGGAAAAGACTGGAAAATATGCCAGGGGCCCCTGGCCCTGAGCAGGCGCCTCACTCCAAAAACTCCAAACATTGAAGGATGAATCCCAGAACAAAACTGTCCCTACCTCAAACTTGTGTTGACCTGATAGACCCAAGGGATCCCTAGAAACTGACATCAGGAACCTGGACTGCTATGTTTCCTTTCCCAGGGAAAAGGCTGGAATTAGAACAAAGGTCCCCATGGCCTTGGGCAGGCGCCTGACTGCAACGCATAAGAACATCAAAGGATATCTCCGAGACTTCATCTGCCCCCACCTCAAACTTGCGCTGCCCTGAGAGTCCCAAGGGAGCCCTACAAACTGACATCAGGAACCTGGACTGGTGAGTTTTCTTTCCAGGGAAAACGCTGGGAAATATGCCCAGGTGCCCCAGGCCCTGAGCTGGCACCTCACTCCAAAAACTCCAAACATCAAAGGATGCATCCCAGAACAAAGCTGTCCCCACCTCTAACTTGTGCTGCCAATATAGTGCCAAGGGAGCCCTACAAACTGACATCAGGAACCTGGAGTGGTGAGTTTTCTTTCCAGGGAAATTCTGGGAAATGTGCCCAGGGGCACCCGGCCCTGGGTGGGCACCTGAATGCAAAAAATCAAAACTTCGAAGGATGCATCCCAGAACAAAGCTGTCCCCACCTCAAACTTGCGCTGCCCTGAGAGTCCCAAGGGAGACCTACAAACTGACATCAGGAACCTGGACTAGTGAGTTTTCTTTCCCAGGCAAAAAGGCTGGAATTAGCGCACAGGACCCCCTGACCCCGGGTGGGAGGCTGACTGCAAGAAATAGGAACATCAAAGAATATCTCCCAGCACAAAGCTGTCCCCACCAGAAAATTTGTGCTGCCACTACAGTGCCAAGGCAGACCTACAAACTGACATCAGGAACCTGGACTGGTGAGCTTTCTTTCCCAGGGAAAAAGTCTGGAATTGGCGCACAGGTCCCCTGACCCCGGGTGGGCGCCTGACTGCAACACATAAGAACATCAAAGGATATCTCCGAGACTTCATCTGCCCCGACATGTATGTTGTGCTGCCCTGAGAGTGCCAAGCGAGCCCTACAAACTGACATCAGGAACCTGGACTGGTGAGTTTCCTTTTCAGGGAAAAGGCTGGAATTAGAGCAAAGGTCCCCCTGGCCTTGGGCAGGCGCCTGACTGCAACTCATAAGAACATCAAAGGATATCTCCGAGACTTCATCTGCCCCCACCTCAAACTTGCGCTGCCCTGAGAGTCCCAAAGGAGCCCTACAGACTGACATCAGGAACTTGGACTGGTGAGTTTTCTTTCCCAGGCAAAAAGGCTGGAATTACCGCACAGGACCCCCTGACCCCAGGTGGGAGTCTGACTGCAACAAATAGGTAGATCAAAGAATATCTCCCAGAACAAAGCTGTCCCCACCAGAAAATTTGTGCTGCCACTACAGTGCCAAGGGAGACCTACAAACTGACATCAGGAAGCTGGACTGGTGAGCTTTCTTTCCCAGGGAAAAAGTCTGGAATTGGCGAACAGGTCCCCTGACCCCAGGTGGGCGCCTGATTGCAAAAGTAAGAACATCAAAGGATATCTCCGAGACTTCATCTGCCCCCACCTCAAACTTGCGCTGCCCTGACAGTCCCAAAGGAGCCCTACAAACTGACATCAGGAACCTGGACTGGTGAGTTTTCTTACCAGGGAAAAGTCTGGGAAATGAGCCCAGGGGCCCCAGGCCCTGGGTGGGCACCTGAATGCAAAAAATCAAAACATCAAAGGCTGCATCCCAGAACACAGCTGTCCCCACCTCAAACTTGCGCTGCCCTGAGAGTCCCAAGGGAGCCCTACAAACTGACATCAGGAACCTGGACTGGTGAGTTTTCTTTCCAGGGAAAAAGGCTGGAATTAGAGCAAAGGTCCCCCTGGCCTTGGGTAGGCGCCTGACTGCAACACATAAGAACATCAAAGGATATCTCCGAGACTTCATCTGCCCCCACCTCAAACTTGCGCTGCCCTGAGAGTCCCAAGGGAGTCCTACAAACTGACATCAGGAACCTGGACTGGTGAGTTTTCTCTTCAGGGAAAAGGGCTGGAATTAGAGCGAAGGTCCCCCTGGCCTTGGGCAGGCGCCTGACTGCAACTCATAAGAACATCAAAGGATATCTCTGAGACTTCATCTGCCCCCACCTCAAAATTGTGCTACCATTACAGTGCCAAGGGAGCCCTACAAACTGACATCAGGAACTTGGACTGGTGAGTTTTCTTTCCAGGGAAAAGGCTGGGAAATGTGCCCAGGGGCCCCCGGCCCTGGGTAGGCACCTGAATGCAAAAACTACAAACATCAAAGGATGCATCCCAGAACAAAACTGTCCCCACCTCTAACTTGTGCTGCCCAAACAGTGCCAAGGGAGACCTACAAACTGACATCAGGAATCTGGACTGCTGAGTTTTCTTTCCAGGGAAAATGGCCAAAGTATGTGCCCAGGGGCCCCCAGCCCTGTTCTGGAACCTGACCGCAAAAAATCCTTATATCTAAGGATGGACCGCAAACCAAAGTTATCCCCACCTCAAACTTGCGCTGCTTGTACAGTGCAAAGGGAGACCTACAAACTGACATCAGGATCCTTGACTGGTGAGTTTTCTTTCCCAGGGAAAAAGGCTGGAATTGGTGCACAGGTCCCCTGACCCAGGGTGGGCGCCTGAATACAAAAAGAAGAACATATATCTCCGAGACTTCATCTGCCCCCACCTCAAACTTGCGCTGCCCTGAGAGTCCCAAAGGAGACCTACAAACTGACATCAGGAACCTGGACTGGTGAGTTTCCTTTTCAGGGAAAAGGGCTGGAATTAGAACAAAGGTCCCCCTGGCCTTGGGCTGGCACCCGACTGCAACACATAGGAACATCAAAGGATATCTCCGAGACTTCATCTGCCCCCACCTCAAACTTGCGCTGCCCTGAGAGTCCCAAGGGAGTCCTACAAACTGACATCAGGAACCTGGACTGGTGAGTTTTCTCTTCAGGGAAAAGGGCTGGAATTAGAGCGAAGGTCCCCCTGGCCTTGGGCAGGCGCCTGACTGCAACTCATAAGAACATCAAAGGATATCTCTGAGACTTCATCTGCCCCCACCTCAAAATTGTGCTACCATTACAGTGCCAAGGGAGCCCTACAAACTGACATCAGGAACTTGGACTGGTGAGTTTTCTTTCCAGGGAAAAGGCTGGGAAATGTGCCCAGGGGCCCCCGGCCCTGGGTAGGCACCTGAATGCAAAAACTACAAACATCAAAGGATGCATCCCAGAACAAAACTGTCCCCACCTCTAACTTGTGCTGCCCAAACAGTGCCAAGGGAGCCCTACAAACTGACATCAGGAATCTGGACTGCTGAGTTTTCTTTCCAGGGAAAATGGCCAAAGTATGTGCCCAGGGGCCCCCAGCCCTGTTCTGGAACCTGACCGCAAAAAATCCTTATATCTAAGGATGGACCGCAAACCAAAGTTATCCCCACCTCAAACTTGCGCTGCTTGTACAGTGCAAAGGGAGACCTACAAACTGACATCAGGATCCTTGACTGGTGAGTTTTCTTTCCCAGGGAAAAAGGCTGGAATTGGTGCACAGGTCCCCTGACCCAGGGTGGGCGCCTGAATACAAAAAGAAGAACATATATCTCCGAGACTTCATCTGCCCCCACCTCAAACTTGCGCTGCCCTGAGAGTCCCAAAGGAGACCTACAAACTGACATCAGGAACCTGGACTGGTGAGTTTCCTTTTCATGGAAAAAGGCTGGAATTAGAACAAAGGTCCCCCTGGCCTTGGGCAGGCGCCTGACTGCAACACATAAGAACATCAAAGGACTTCTCCGAGACTTCATCTGCCCCAACATGTAACTTGTGCTGCCCTGAGAGTCCCAAGCGAGCCCTACAAACTGATATCAGGATCGTGGACTGGTGAGTTTTCTTTTCAGGGAAAAGACTGGAAAATATGCCAGGGGCCCCTGGCCCTGAGCAGGCGCCTCACTCCAAAAACTCCAAACATTGAAGGATGAATCCCAGAACAAAACTGTCCCTACCTCAAACTTGTGTTGACCTGATAGACCCAAGGGATCCCTAGAAACTGACATCAGGAACCTGGACTGCTATGTTTCCTTTCCCAGGGAAAAGGCTGGAATTAGAACAAAGGTCCCCATGGCCTTGGGCAGGCGCCTGACTGCAACGCATAAGAACATCAAAGGATATCTCCGAGACTTCATCTGCCCCCACCTCAAACTTGCGCTGCCCTGAGAGTCCCAAGGGAGCCCTACAAACTGACATCAGGAACCTGGACTGGTGAGTTTTCTTTCCAGGGAAAACGCTGGGAAATATGCCCAGGTGCCCCAGGCCCTGAGCTGGCACCTCACTCCAAAAACTCCAAACATCAAAGGATGCATCCCAGAACAAAGCTGTCCCCACCTCTAACTTGTGCTGCCAATATAGTGCCAAGGGAGCCCTACAAACTGACATCAGGAACCTGGAGTGGTGAGTTTTCTTTCCAGGGAAATTCTGGGAAATGTGCCCAGGGGCACCCGGCCCTGGGTGGGCACCTGAATGCAAAAAATCAAAACTTCGAAGGATGCATCCCAGAACAAAGCTGTCCCCACCTCAAACTTGCGCTGCCCTGAGAGTCCCAAGGGAGACCTACAAACTGACATCAGGAACCTGGACTAGTGAGTTTTCTTTCCCAGGCAAAAAGGCTGGAATTAGCGCACAGGACCCCCTGACCCCGGGTGGGAGGCTGACTGCAAGAAATAGGAACATCAAAGAATATCTCCCAGCACAAAGCTGTCCCCACCAGAAAATTTGTGCTGCCACTACAGTGCCAAGGCAGACCTACAAACTGACATCAGGAACCTGGACTGGTGAGCTTTCTTTCCCAGGGAAAAAGTCTGGAATTGGCGCACAGGTCCCCTGACCCCGGGTGGGCGCCTGACTGCAACACATAAGAACATCAAAGGATATCTCCGAGACTTCATCTGCCCCGACATGTATGTTGTGCTGCCCTGAGAGTGCCAAGCGAGCCCTACAAACTGACATCAGGAACCTGGACTGGTGAGTTTCCTTTTCAGGGAAAAGGCTGGAATTAGAGCAAAGGTCCCCCTGGCCTTGGGCAGGCGCCTGACTGCAACTCATAAGAACATCAAAGGATATCTCCGAGACTTCATCTGCCCCCACCTCAAACTTGCGCTGCCCTGAGAGTCCCAAAGGAGCCCTACAGACTGACATCAGGAACTTGGACTGGTGAGTTTTCTTTCCCAGGCAAAAAGGCTGGAATTACCGCACAGGACCCCCTGACCCCAGGTGGGAGTCTGACTGCAACAAATAGGTAGATCAAAGAATATCTCCCAGAACAAAGCTGTCCCCACCAGAAAATTTGTGCTGCCACTACAGTGCCAAGGGAGACCTACAAACTGACATCAGGAAGCTGGACTGGTGAGCTTTCTTTCCCAGGGAAAAAGTCTGGAATTGGCGAACAGGTCCCCTGACCCCAGGTGGGCGCCTGATTGCAAAAGTAAGAACATCAAAGGATATCTCCGAGACTTCATCTGCCCCCACCTCAAACTTGCGCTGCCCTGACAGTCCCAAAGGAGCCCTACAAACTGACATCAGGAACCTGGACTGGTGAGTTTTCTTACCAGGGAAAAGTCTGGGAAATGAGCCCAGGGGCCCCAGGCCCTGGGTGGGCACCTGAATGCAAAAAATCAAAACATCAAAGGCTGCATCCCAGAACACAGCTGTCCCCACCTCAAACTTGCGCTGCCCTGAGAGTCCCAAGGGAGCCCTACAAACTGACATCAGGAACCTGGACTGGTGAGTTTTCTTTCCAGGGAAAAAGGCTGGAATTAGAGCAAAGGTCCCCCTGGCCTTGGGTAGGCGCCTGACTGCAACACATAAGAACATCAAAGGATATCTCCGAGACTTCATCTGCCCCCACCTCAAACTTTCGCTGCCCTGAGAGTCCGAAGGGAGCCCTACAAACTGACATCAGGAACTTGGACTGGTGAGTTTTCTTTCCCAGGCAAAAAGGCTGGAATTAGCGCACAGGACCACCTGACCCCAGGTGGGAGGCTAACTGCAACAAATAGGAACATCAAAGAATATCTCCCAGAACAAAGCTGTCCCCACCAGAAAATTTGTGCTGCCCGTACCGTGCCAAGGGAGACCTACAAACTGACATCAGGAAGCTGGACTGGAGAGCTTTCTTTCCCAGGGAAAAAGTCTGGAATTGGCGCACAGGTCCCATGACCCCGGGTGGGCGCCTGACTGCAAAAGTAAGAACATCAAAGGATATCTCTGAGAATTCATCTGCCCCCACCTCAAACTTGCGCTGCCCTGAGAGTCCCAAAGGAGCCCTACAAACTGACATCAGGAACCTGGACTGGTGAGTTTTCTTTCCAGGGAAAAGGCTGGGACATGAGCCCATGGACCCACCGGCCCTGGGTGGGCACCTGAATGCAAAAAATCAAAACATCAAAGGCTGCATCCCAGAACACAGCTGTCCCCACCTCAAACTTGCGCTGCCCTGAGAGTCCCAAGGGAGCCCTACAAACTGACATCAGGAACCTGCACTGGTGAGTTTTCTTTTCAGGGAAAAGACTGGAAAATATGCCAGGGGCCCCTGGCCCTGAGCAGCCGCCTCACTCCAAAAACTCCAAACATTAAAGGATGCATCCCAGAACAAAGCTGTCCCTACCTGAAACTTGTGTTGACCTGATAGACCAAAGGGATCCCTAGAAACTGACATCAGGAACCTGGACTGCTATGTTTCCTTTCCCAGGGAAAAGGCTGGAATTAGAACAAAGGTCCCCATGGCCTTGGGCAGGCGCCTGACTGCAACGCATAAGAACATCAAAGGATATCTCCGAGACTTCATCTGCCCCCACCTCAAACTTGCGCTGCCCTGAGAGTCCCAAGGGAGCCCTACAAACTGACATCAGGAACCTCGACTGGTGAGTTTTCTTTCCAGGGAAAAGTCTGGGAAATGTGCCCAGGGGCCCGCGGCCCTGGGTGGGCACCTGAATGCAAAAAATCAAAACTTCGAAGGATGCATCCCAGAACAAAGCTGTCCCCACCTCAAACTTGCGCTGCCCTGAGAGTCCCAAGGGAGACCTACAAACTGACATCAGGAACCTGGACTAGTGAGTTTTCTTTCCAGGGAAAAGGGCTGGAATTAGAGCAAAGGTCCCCCTGGCCTTGGGCAGGCGTCTGGCTGCAACTCATAAGAACATCAAAGGATATCTCCGAGACTTCATCTGCCCCCACCTCAAACTTGCGCTGCCCTGAGAGTCCCAAGGGAGCCCTACAAACTGAAATCAGGAACTTGGACTGGTGAGTTTTCTTTCCCAGGCAAAAAGGCTGGAATTAGCGCACAGGACCCCCTGACCCCAGGTGGGCGTCTGACTGCAACAAATAGGAACATCAAAGAATATCTCCCAGAACAAAGCTGTCCCCACCAGAAAATTTGTGCTGCCACTACAGTGCCAAGGGAGACCTACAAACTGACATCAGGAAGCTGGACTGGTGAGCTTTCTTTCCCAGGGAAAAAGTCTGGAATTGGCGCACAGGTCCCCTGACCCCGGGTGGGCGCCTGATTGCAAAAGTAAGAACATCAAAGGATATCTCCGAGACTTCATCTGCCCCCACCTCAAACTTGTGCTGCCCTGAGAGTCCCAAAGGAGCCCTACAAACTGACATTAGGAACCTGGATTGGTGAGTTTCCTTTTCAGGGAAAAGGCTGGGAAATGTGCCCAGGGGCCCCTGGCCCTGAGCTGGCGCCTCACTCCAAAAACTCCAAATATCGAAGGATGCATCCCAGAACAAAGCTGTCCCCACCTCAAACTTGCGCTGCCCTGACAGTCCCAATGGTTCCCTAGAAACTGACATCAGGAACCTGGACTACTATGTTTCCTTTCCCAGGGAAAAGGCTGGAATTTGCGCTCAGGTCCCCTGACCCCGGGGTGGAGTCTGACTGCAACAAATAGGAACATCAAAGAATATCTCCCAGAACGAAGTTGTCCCCACCTCAAACTTGCGCTGCCCTGACAGTCCCAATGGTTCCCTAGAAACTGACATCAGGAACCTGGACTACTATGTTTCCTTTCCCAGGGAAAAGGCTGGAATTTGCGCTCAGGTCCCCTGACCCCGGGGTGGAGTCTGACTGCAACAAATAGGAACATCAAAGAATATCTCCCAGAACGAAGTTGTCCCCACCTCAAACTTGCGCTGCCCTGACAGTTCCAATGGTTCCCTAGAAACTGACATCAGGAACCTGGCCTGGTGAGTTTCCTTTCCAGGGAAAAGGGCTGGAATTAGAGCAAAGGTCCCCCTGGCCTTGGGCAGGCGCCTGGCTGCAACTCATAAGAACATCAAAGGATATCTCCGAGACTTTATCTGCCCCCACCTCAAACTTGCGCTGCCCTGAGAGACCCAAGGGAGCCCTACAAACTGAAATCAGGAACTTGGACTGGTGAGTTTTCTTTCCCAGGCAAAAAGGCTGGAATTACCGCACAGGACCCCCTGACCCCAGGTGGGCACCTGACTGCAACAAATAGGAACATCAAAGAATATCTCCCAGAACAAAGCTGTCCCCACCAGAAAATTTGTGCTGCCACTACAGTGCCAAGGGAGACCTACAAACTGACATCAGGAACCTGGACTCGTGAGTTTTCTTTCCCAGGGAAAATGGCCAAAGTATGTGCCCAGGGGCCCCTGACCCTGAGCTAGTGCGTGACTGCAGAAACTACAAACATCGAAGGATTCATCCCAGAACAAAGCTGTCCCCACCTCAAATTTGTGCTGCCAGTACAGTGCCAAGGGAGACCTACAAACTGACATCAGGAACCTCGACTGGTGAGTTTTCTTTCCAGGGAAAAGGCTGGGAAATATGCCCAGGTGCCCCAGGCCCTGAGCTGGCACCTCACTCCAA
Organism: Lonchura striata; assembly: GCF_050655825.1. Taxonomy (NCBI): domain Eukaryota; kingdom Metazoa; phylum Chordata; class Aves; order Passeriformes; family Estrildidae; genus Lonchura; species Lonchura striata. Next base: position 115,718,253 of record NC_140705.1, on the reverse strand, counting down.
AAACTCCAAACATCAAAGGATGCATCCCAGAACAAAGCTGTCCCCACCTCTAACTTGTGCTGCCAGTACAGTGCCAAGGGAGCCCTACAAACTGACATCAGGAATCTGGACTGCTGAGTTTTCTTTCCAGGGAAAATGGCCAAAGTATGTGCCCAGGGGCCCCCAGCCCTGTTCTGGACCCTGACCGCAAAAAATCCTTATATCTAAGGATGGACCCCAAACCGAAGTTATCCCCACCTCAAACTTGTGCTGCTTGTACAGTGCAAAGGGAGACCTACAAACTGACATCAGGATCCTTGACTGGTGAGTTTTCTTTCCCAGGGAAAAAGGCTGGAATTGGTGCACAGGTCCCCTGACCCAGGGTGGGCGCCTGAATACAAAAAGAAGAACATATATCTCCGAGACTTCATCTGCCCCCACCTCAAACTTGCGCTGCCCTGATGGTCCCAAGGGAGCCCTAGAAACTGACATTAGGAACCTGGACTGGTGAGTTTTCTTTCCAGGGAAAAGGCTGGGAAATGTGCCCAGGGGCCCCCGGCCCTGGGTGGGCACCTGAATGCAAAAAATCAAAACATCGAAGGATGCATCCCAGAACAAAGCTGTCCCCACCTCAAACTTGTGCTGCCAGTACAGTGCCAAGGGAGACCTACAAACTGACATCAGGAACTTGGACTCGCGAGTTTTCTTTCCAGGGAAAAGGCTGGGAAATGTGCTCAGGGGCCCCTGGCCCTGAGCTGGCGCCTCACTCCAAAAACTCCAAACATCAAAGGATGCATCCCAGAACAAAGCTGTCCCCACCTCAAACTTGCGCTGCCAGTACAGTGCCAAGGGAGACCTACAAACTGACATCAGGAAGCTGGACTGGTGAGGTTTCTTTCCCAGGGAAAAAGTCTGGAATTGGCGCACAGGTCCCCTGACCCCGGGTGGGCGCCTGACTGCAAAAGTAAGAACATCAAAGTATATCTCCGAGACTTCATCTGCCCCCACCTCAAACTTGCGCTGCCCTGAGAGTCCCAAAGGAGCCCTACAAACTGACATCAGGAACCTGGACTGGTGAGTTTTCTTTCCAGGGAAAAGTCTGGGAAATGTGCCCAGGTGCCCCTGGCCCTGAGCTGGCGCCTCACTCCAAAAACTCCAAACATCGAAGGATGCATCCCAGAACACAGCTGTCCCCACCTCGAACTTGTGCTGCCGTGACAGTTCCAATGGTTCCCTAGAAACTGACATCAGGAACCTGGCCTGGTGAGTTTCCTTTCCAGGGAAAACGGCTGGAATTAGAGAAAAGGTCCCCCTGGCCTTGGGCAGGCGTCTGGCTGCAACTCATAAGAACATCAAAGGATACCTCCGAGACTTCATCTGCCCCCACCTCAAACTTGCGCTGCCCTGAGAGTCCCAAGGGAGCCCTACAAACTGAAATCAGGAACTTGGACTGGTGAGTTTTCTTTCCCAGGCAAAAAGGCTGGAATTACCGCACAGGACCCCCTGACCCCGGGTGGGCACCTGACTCCAACAAATAGGAACATCAAAGAATATCTCCCAGAACAAAGCTGTCCCCACCTCAAATTTGTGCTGCCAGTACAGTGCCAAGGGAGCCCTACAAACTGACATCAGGAACCTGGACTGGTGAGTTTTCTTTCCAGGGAAAAGTCTGGGAAATGTGCCCAGGGGCCCGCGGCCCTGGGTGGGCACCTGAATGCAAAAAATCAAAACTTCGAAGGATGCATCCCAGAACAAAGCTGTCCCCACCTCAAACTTACACTGCCCTGAGAGTCCCAAGGGAGACCTACAAACTGACATCAGGAACCTGGCCTGGTGAGTTTCTTTTTCAGGGAAAAGGGCTGGAATTAGAGCAAAGGTCCCCATGGCCTTGGGCAGGCACCTGGCTGCAACTCATAAGAACATCAAAGGATATCTCCGAGATTTCATCTGCCCCCACCTCAAACTTGCGCTGCCCTGAGAGTCCCAAGGGAGCCCTACAGACTGACATCAGGAACTTGGACTGGTGAGTTTTCTTTCCCAGGCAAAAAGGCTGGAATTAGCGCACAGGACCCCCTGACCCCGGGTGGGCACCTGACTGCAACAAATAGGAACATCAAAGAATATCTCCCAGAACAAAGCTGTCCCCACCAGAAAATTTGTGCTGCCACTACAGTGCCAAGGCAGACCTACAAACTGACATCAGGAACCTGGACTGGTGAGCTTTCTTTCCCAGGGAAAAAGTCTGGAATTGGCGCACAGGTCCCCTGACCCCGGGTGGGCGCCTGACTGCAAAAATAAGAACATCAAAGGATATCTCCGAGACTTCATCTGCCCCCACCACAAACTTGCGCTGCCCTGAGAGTCCCAAGGGAGCCCTACAAACTGACATCAGGAACCTGGACTGGTGAGTTTTCTTTCCAGGGAAAAAGGCTGGAATTAGAGCAAAGGTCCCCCTGGCCTTGGGCAGGCGCCTGACTGCAACTCATAAGAACATCAAAGGATATCTCCGAGACTTCATCTGCCCTCACCTCAAACTTGCGCTGCCCTGACAGTCCCAAGGGAGCCCTACAAACTGAAATCAGGAACTTGGACTGGTGAGTTTTCTTTCCCAGGCAAAAAGGCTGGAATTACCGCACAGGACCCCCTGACCCCGGGTGGGCACCTGACTGCAAAAACTACAAACATCAAAGGATGCATCCCAGAACAAAGCTGTCCCCACCAGAAAATTTGTGCTGCCACTACAGTGCCAAGGCAGACCTACAAACTGACATCAGGAACCTGGACTGGTGAGCTTTCTTTCCCAGGGAAAAAGTCTGGAATTGGCGCACAGGTCCCCTGACCCCGGGTGGGTGCCTGACTGCAAAAATAAGAACATCAAAGGATATCTCCGAGACTTCATCTGCCCCCACCTCAAACTTGCGCTGCCCTGAGAGTCCCAAAGGAGCCCAACAAACCGACATCAGGAACCTGGACTGGTGAGTTTTCTTTCCAGGGAAAAAGGCTGGAATTAGAACAAAGGTCCCCCTGGCCTTGGGCAGGCGCCTGACTGCAACACATAAGAACATCAAAGGATATCTCCGAGACTTCATCTGCCCCAACATGTAACTTGTGCTGCCCTGAGAGTGCCAAGCGAGCCCTACAAACTGACATCAGGAACCTGGACTGGTGAGTTTCCTTTTCAGGGAAAAGGGCTGGAATTAGAGCAAAGGTCCCCCTGGCCTTGGGCAGGCGCCTGGCTGCAACTCATAAGAACATCAAAGGATATCTCCGAGACTTCATCTGCCCCCACCTCAAACTTGCGCTGCCCTGAGAGTCCCAAAGGAGCCCTACAAACTGATATCAGGATCCTGGACTGGTGAGTTTTCTTTCCAGGGAAAAGTCTGGGAAATGAGCCCAGGGGCCCCCGGCCCTGGGTGGGCACCTGAATGCAAAAAATCAAAACATCGAAGGCTGCATCCCAGAACAAAGCTGTCCCCGCCTCGAACTTGTGCTGCCGTGACAGTTCCAATGGTTCCCTAGAAACTGACATCAGGAACCTGGCCTGGTGAGTTTCCTTTTCAGGGAAAAGGGCTGGAATTAGAGCAAAGGTCCCCCTGGCTTTGGGCAGGCGTCTGGCTGCAACTCATAAGAACATCAAAGGATATCTCCGAGACTTCATCTGCCCCACCTCAAACTTGCGCTGCCCTGAGAGTCCCAAGGGAGCCCTACAAACTGACATTAGGAACCTGGACTGGTGAGTTTTCTTTCCAGGGAAAACGCTGGGAAATATGCCCAGGTGCCCCAGGCCCTGAGCTGGCACCTCACTCCAAAAACTCCAAACATCAAAGGATGCATCCCAGAACAAAGCTGTCCCCACCTCTAACTTGTGCTGCCAATATAGTGCCAAGGGAGCCCTACAAACTGACATCAGGAACCTGGACTGGTGAGTTTCCTTTTCAGGGAAATTCTGGGAAATGTGCCCAGGGGCACCCGGCCCTGGGTGGGCACCTGAATGCAAAAAATCAAAACTTCGAAGGATGCATCCCAGAACAAAGCTGTCCCCACCTCAAACTTGCGCTGCCCTGAGAGTCCCAAGGGAGACCTACAAACTGACATCAGGAACCTGGACTAGTGAGTTTTCTTTCCCAGGCAAAAAGGCTGGAATTAGCGCACAGGACCCCCTGACCCCGGGTGGGAGGCTGACTGCAAGAAATAGGAACATCAAAGAATATCTCCCAGAACAAAGCTGTCCCCACCAGAAAATTTGTGCTGCCACTACAGTGCCAAGGGAGACCTACAAACTGACATCAGGAAGCTGGACTGGTGAGCTTTCTTTCCCAGGGAAAAAGTCTGGAATTGGCGAACAGGTCCCCTGACCCCAGGTGGGCGCCTGATTGCAAAAGTAAGAACATCAAAGGATACCTCCGAGACTTCATCTGCCCCCACCTCAAACTTGCGCTGCCCTGACAGTCCCAAAGGAGCCCTACAAACTGACATCAGGAACCTGGACTGGTGAGTTTTCTTACCAGGGAAAAGTCTGGGAAATGAGCCCAGGGGCCCCAGGCCCTGGGTGGGCACCTGAATGCAAAAAATCAAAACATCAAAGGCTGCATCCCAGAACACAGCTGTCCCCACCTCAAACTTGCGCTGCCCTGAGAGTCCCAAGGGAGCCCTACAAACTGACATCAGGAACCTGGACTGGTGAGTTTTCTTTCCAGGGAAAAAGGCTGGAATTAGAGCAAAGGTCCCCCTGGCCTTGGGTAGGCGCCTGACTGCAACACATAAGAACATCAAAGGATATCTCCGAGACTTCATCTGCCCCCACCTCAAACTTTCGCTGCCCTGAGAGTCCGAAGGGAGCCCTACAGACTGACATCAGGAACTTGGACTGGTGAGTTTTCTTTCCCAGGCAAAAAGGCTGGAATTAGCGCACAGGACCACCTGACCCCAGGTGGGAGGCTAACTGCAACAAATAGGAACATCAAAGAATATCTCCCAGAACAAAGCTGTCCCCACCAGAAAATTTGTGCTGCCCGTACCGTGCCAAGGGAGACCTACAAACTGACATCAGGAAGCTGGACTGGAGAGCTTTCTTTCCCAGGGAAAAAGTCTGGAATTGGCGCACAGGTCCCATGACCCCGGGTGGGCGCCTGACTGCAAAAGTAAGAACATCAAAGGATATCTCTGAGAATTCATCTGCCCCCACCTCAAACTTGCGCTGCCCTGAGAGTCCCAAAGGAGCCCTACAAACTGACATCAGGAACCTGGACTGGTGAGTTTTCTTTCCAGGGAAAAGGCTGGGACATGAGCCCATGGACCCACCGGCCCTGGGTGGGCACCTGAATGCAAAAAATCAAAACATCAAAGGCTGCATCCCAGAACACAGCTGTCCCCACCTCAAACTTGCGCTGCCCTGAGAGTCCCAAGGGAGCCCTACAAACTGACATCAGGAACCTGCACTGGTGAGTTTTCTTTTCAGGGAAAAGACTGGAAAATATGCCAGGGGCCCCTGGCCCTGAGCAGCCGCCTCACTCCAAAAACTCCAAACATTAAAGGATGCATCCCAGAACAAAGCTGTCCCTACCTGAAACTTGTGTTGACCTGATAGACCAAAGGGATCCCTAGAAACTGACATCAGGAACCTGGACTGCTATGTTTCCTTTCCCAGGGAAAAGGCTGGAATTAGAACAAAGGTCCCCATGGCCTTGGGCAGGCGCCTGACTGCAACGCATAACAACATCAAAGGATATCTCCGAGACTTCATCTGCCCCCACCTCAAACTTGCGCTGCCCTGAGAGTCCCAAGGGAGCCCTACAAACTGACATCCGGAACCTCGACTGGTGAGTTTTCTTTCCAGGGAAAAGTCTGGGAAATGTGCCCAGGGGCCCGCGGCCCTGGGTGGGCACCTGAATGCAAAAAATCAAAACTTCGAAGGATGCATCCCAGAACAAAGCTGTCCCCACCTCAAACTTGCGCTGCCCTGAGAGTCCCAAGGGAGACCTACAAACTGACATCAGGAACCTGGACTAGTGAGTTTTCTTTCCAGGGAAAAGGGCTGGAATTAGAGCAAAGGTCCCCCTGGCCTTGGGCAGGCGCCTGGCTGCAACTCATAAGAACATCAAAGGATATCTCCGAGACTTCATCTGCCCCCACCTCAAACTTGCGCTGCCCTGAGAGTCCCAAGGGAGCCCTACAAACTGAAATCAGGAACTTGGACTGGTGAGTTTTCTTTCCCAGGCAAAAAGGCTGGAATTAGCGCACAGGACCCCCTGACCCCAGGTGGGCGTCTGACTGCAACAAATAGGAACATCAAAGAATATCTCCCAGAACAAAGCTGTCCCCACCAGAAAATTTGTGCTGCCACTACAGTGCCAAGGGAGACCTACAAACTGACATCAGGAAGCTGGACTGGTGAGCTTTCTTTCCCAGGGAAAAAGTCTGGAATTGGCGCACAGGTCCCCTGACCCCGGGTGGGCGCCTGATTGCAAAAGTAAGAACATCAAAGGATATCTCCGAGACTTCATCTGCCCCCACCTCAAACTTGTGCTGCCCTGAGAGTCCCAAAGGAGCCCTACAAACTGACATTAGGAACCTGGATTGGTGAGTTTTCTTTCCAGGGAAAAGTCTGGGAAATGAGCCCAGGGGCCCCCAGCCCTGGGTGGGCACCTGAATGCAAAAAATCAAAACATCGAAGGCTGCATCCCAGAACACAGCTGTCCCCACCTCAAACTTGCGCTGCCCTGAGAGTCCCAAGGGAGCCCTACAAACTGACATCAGGAACCTGGACTGGTGAGTTTCCTTTTCAGGGAAAAAGTCTGGAATTAGAGCAAAGGTCCCCCTGGCCTTGGGCAGGCGCCTGACTGCAACACATAAGAACATCAAAGGATATCTCCGAGACTTCATCTGCCCCAACATGAAACTTGTGCTGCCCTGAGAGTCCCAAGGGAGCCCTACAAACTGACATCAGGAACCTGGACTGGTGAGTTTCCTTTTCAGGGAAAAGGCTGGGAAATGTGCCCAGGGGCCCCTGGCCCTGAGCTGGCGCCTCACTCCAAAAACTCCAAATATCGAAGGATGCATCCCAGAACAAAGCTGTCCCCACCTCAAACTTGCGCTGCCCTGACAGTCCCAATGGTTCCCTAGAAACTGACATCAGGAACCTGGACTACTATGTTTCCTTTCCCAGGGAAAAGGCTGGAATTTGCGCTCAGGTCCCCTGACCCCGGGGTGGAGTCTGACTGCAACAAATAGGAACATCAAAGAATATCTCCCAGAACGAAGTTGTCCCCACCTCAAACTTGCGCTGCCCTGACAGTCCCAATGGTTCCCTAGAAACTGACATCAGGAACCTGGACTACTATGTTTCCTTTCCCAGGGAAAAGGCTGGAATTTGCGCTCAGGTCCCCTGACCCCGGGGTGGAGTCTGACTGCAACAAATAGGAACATCAAAGAATATCTCCCAGAACGAAGTTGTCCCCACCTCAAACTTGCGCTGCCCTGACAGTTCCAATGGTTCCCTAGAAACTGACATCAGGAACCTGGCCTGGTGAGTTTCTTTTCCAGGGAAAAGGGCTGGAATTAGAGCAAAGGTCCCCCTGGCCTTGGGCAGGCGCCTGGCTGCAACTCATAAGAACATCAAAGGATATCTCCGAGACTTTATCTGCCCCCACCTCAAACTTGCGCTGCCCTGAGAGACCCAAGGGAGCCCTACAAACTGAAATCAGGAACTTGGACTGGTGAGTTTTCTTTCCCAGGCAAAAAGGCTGGAATTACCGCACAGGACCCCCTGACCCCAGGTGGGCACCTGACTGCAACAAATAGGAACATCAAAGAATATCTCCCAGAACAAAGCTGTCCCCACCAGAAAATTTGTGCTGCCACTACAGTGCCAAGGGAGACCTACAAACTGACATCAGGAACCTGGACTCGTGAGTTTTCTTTCCCAGGGAAAATGGCCAAAGTATGTGCCCAGGGGCCCCTGACCCTGAGCTAGTGCGTGACTGCAGAAACTACAAACATCGAAGGATTCATCCCAGAACAAAGCTGTCCCCACCTCAAATTTGTGCTGCCAGTACAGTGCCAAGGGAGACCTACAAACTGACATCAGGAACCTCGACTGGTGAGTTTTCTTTCCAGGGAAAAGGCTGGGAAATATGCCCAGGTGCCCCAGGCCCTGAGCTGGCACCTCACTCCAAAAACTCCAAACATCAAAGGATGCATCCCAGAACAAAGCTGTCCCCACCTCTAACTTGTGCTGCCAGTACAGTGCCAAGGGAGCCCTACAAACTGACATCAGGAATCTGGACTGCTGAGTTTTCTTTCCAGGGAAAATGGCCAAAGTATGTGCCCAGGGGCCCCCAGCCCTGTTCTGGACCCTGACCGCAAAAAATCCTTATATCTAAGGATGGACCCCAAACCGAAGTTATCCCCACCTCAAACTTGTGCTGCTTGTACAGTGCAAAGGGAGACCTACAAACTGACATCAGGATCCTTGACTGGTGAGTTTTCTTTCCCAGGGAAAAAGGCTGGAATTGGTGCACAGGTCCCCTGACCCAGGGTGGGCGCCTGAATACAAAAAGAAGAACATATATCTCCGAGACTTCATCTGCCCCCACCTCAAACTTGCGCTGCCCTGATGGTCCCAAGGAGCCCTAGAAACTGACATTAGGAACCTGGACTGGTGAGTTTTCTTTCCAGGGAAAAGGCTGGGAAATGTGCCCAGGGGCCCCCGGCCCTGGGTGGGCACCTGAATGCAAAAAATCAAAACATCGAAGGATGCATCCCAGAACAAAGCTGTCCCCACCTCAAACTTGTGCTGCCAGTACAGTGCCAAGGGAGACCTACAAACTGACATCAGGAACTTGGACTCGCGAGTTTTCTTTCCAGGGAAAAGGCTGGGAAATGTGCTCAGGGGCCCCTGGCCCTGAGCTGGCGCCTCACTCCAAAAACTCCAAACATCAAAGGATGCATCCCAGAACAAAGCTGTCCCCACCTCAAACTTGCGCTGCCAGTACAGTGCCAAGGGAGACCTACAAACTGACATCAGGAAGCTGGACTGGTGAGGTTTCTTTCCCAGGGAAAAAGTCTGGAATTGGCGCACAGGTCCCCTGACCCCGGGTGGGCGCCTGACTGCAAAAGTAAGAACATCAAAGTATATCTCCGAGACTTCATCTGCCCCCACCTCAAACTTGCGCTGCCCTGAGAGTCCCAAAGGAGCCCTACAAACTGACATCAGGAACCTGGACTGGTGAGTTTTCTTTCCAGGGAAAAGTCTGGGAAATGTGCCCAGGTGCCCCTGGCCCTGAGCTGGCGCCTCACTCCAAAAACTCCAAACATCGAAGGATGCATCCCAGAACAAAGCTGTCCCCGCCTCGAACTTGTGCTGCCGTGACAGTTCCAATGGTTCCCTAGAAACTGACATCAGGAACCTGGCCTGGTGAGTTTCCTTTCCAGGGAAAAGGGCTGGAATTAGAGAAAAGGTCCCCCTGGCCTTGGGCAGGCGTCTGGCTGCAACTCATAAGAACATCAAAGGATACCTCCGAGACTTCATCTGCCCCCACCTCAAACTTGCGCTGCCCTGAGAGTCCCAAGGGAGCCCTACAAACTGAAATCAGGAACTTGGACTGGTGAGTTTTCTTTCCCAGGCAAAAAGGCTGGAATTACCGCACAGGACCCCCTGACCCCGGGTGGGCACCTGACTCCAACAAATAGGAACATCAAAGAATATCTCCCAGAACAAAGCTGTCCCCACCTCAAATTTGTGCTGCCAGTACAGTGCCAAGGGAGCCCTACAAACTGACATCAGGAACCTGGACTGGTGAGTTTTCTTTCCAGGGAAAAGTCTGGGAAATGTGCCCAGGGGCCCGCGGCCCTGGGTGGGCACCTGAATGCAAAAAATCAAAACTTCGAAGGATGCATCCCAGAACAAAGCTGTCCCCACCTCAAACTTACACTGCCCTGAGAGTCCCAAGGGAGACCTACAAACTGACATCAGGAACCTGGCCTGGTGAGTTTCTTTTTCAGGGAAAAGGGCTGGAATTAGAGCAAAGGTCCCCCTGGCCTTGGGCAGGCACCTGGCTGCAACTCATAAGAACATCAAAGGATATCTCCGAGACTTCATCTGCCCCCACCTCAAACTTGCGCTGCCCTGAGAGTCCCAAGGGAGCCCTACAGACTGACATCAGGAACTTGGACTGGTGAGTTTTCTTTCCCAGGCAAAAAGGCTGGAATTAGCGCACAGGACCCCCTGACCCCGGGTGGGCACCTGACTGCAACAAATAGGAACATCAAAGAATATCTCCCAGAACAAAGCTGTCCCCACCAGAAAATTTGTGCTGCCACTACAGTGCCAAGGCAGACCTACAAACTGACATCAGGAACCTGGACTGGTGAGCTTTCTTTCCCAGGGAAAAAGTCTGGAATTGGCGCACAGGTCCCCTGACCCCGGGTGGGCGCCTGACTGCAAAAATAAGAACATCAAAGGATATCTCCGAGACTTCATCTGCCCCCACCACAAACTTGCGCTGCCCTGAGAGTCCCAAAGGAGCCCAACAAACCGACATCAGGAACCTGGACTGGTGAGTTTTCTTTCCAGGGAAAAAGGCTGGAATTAGAGCAAAGGTCCCCCTGGCCTTGGGCAGGCGCCTGACTGCAACACATAAGAACATCAAAGGATATCTCCGAGACTTCATCTGCCCCAACATGTAACTTGTGCTGCCCTGAGAGTGCCAAGCGAGCCCTACAAACTGACATCAGGAACCTGGACTGGTGAGTTTCCTTTTCAGGGAAAAGGGCTGGAATTAGAGCAAAGGTCCCCCTGGCCTTGGGCAGGCGCCTGGCTGCAACTCATAAGAACATCAAAGGATATCTCCGAGACTTCATCTGCCCCCACCTCAAACTTGCGCTGCCCTGAGAGTCCCAAAGGAGCCCTACAAACTGATATCAGGATCCTGGACTGGTGAGTTTTCTTTCCAGGGAAAAGTCTGGGAAATGAGCCCAGGGGCCCCCGGCCCTGGGTGGGCACCTGAATGCAAAAAATCAAAACATCGAAGGCTGCATCCCAGAACAAAGCTCTCCCCGCCTCGAACTTGTGCTGCCGTGACAGTTCCAATGGTTCCCTAGAAACTGACATCAGGAACCTGGCCTGGTGAGTTTCCTTTTCAGGGAAAAGGGCTGGAATTAGAGCAAAGGTCCCCCTGGCTTTGGGCAGGCGTCTGGCTGCAACTCATAAGAACATCAAAGGATATCTCCGAGACTTCATCTGCCCCACCTCAAACTTGCGCTGCCCTGAGAGTCCCAAGGGAGCCCTACAAACTGACATTAGGAACCTGGACTGGTGAGTTTTCTTTCCCAGGGAAAATGGCCAAAGTATGTGCCCAGGGGCCCCTGACCCTGAGCTAGTGCGTGACTGCAGAAATTACAAACATCGAAGGATTCATCCCAGAACAAAGCTGTCCCCACCTCAAATTTGTGCTGCCAGTACAGTGCCAAGGGAGACCTACAAACTGACATCAGGAACCTCGACTGGTGAGTTTTCTTTCCAGGGAAAAGGCTGGGAAATATGCCCAGGTGCCCCAGGCCCTGAGCTGGCACCTCACTCCAAAAACTCCAAACATCAAAGGATGCATCCCAGAACAAAGCTGTCCCCACCTCTAACTTGTGCTGCCAGTACAGTGCCAAGGGAGCCCTACAAACTGACATCAGGAACCTGGACTGGTGAGTTTTCTTTCCAGGGAAAAGTCTGGGAAATGTGCCCAGGGGCCCCCGGCCCTGGGTGGGCACCTAAATGCAAAAAATCAAAACATCGAAGGATGCATCCCAGAACAAAGCTGTCCCCACCTCAAACTTGCACTGCCCTGAGAGTCCCAAGGGAGCCCTACAAACTGACATCAGGAACCTGGACTGGTGAGTTTCCTTTTCAGGGAAAAGGGCTGGAATTAGAGCAAAGGTCCCCCTGGCCTTGGGCAGGCACCTGGCTGCAACTCATAAGAACATCAAAGGATATCTCCGAGACTTCATCTGCCCCCACCTCAAACTTGCGCTGCCCTGAGAGTCCCAAGGGAGCCCTACAAACTGACATCAGGAACTTGGACTGGTGAGTTTTCTTTCCCAGGCAAAAAGGCTGGAATTAGCGCACAGGACCCCCTGACCCCGGGTGGGCACCTGACTGCAACAAATAGGAACATCAAAGAATATCTCCCAGAACAAAGCTGTCCCCACCAAAAAATTTGTGCTGCCACTACAGTGCCAAGGCAGACCTACAAACTGACATCAGGAACCTGGACTGGTGAGCTTTCTTTCCCAGGGAAAAAGTCTGGAATTGGCGCACAGGTCCCCTGACCCCGGGTGGGCGCCTGACTGCAAAAATAAGAACATCAAAGGATATCTCCGAGACTTCATCTGCCCCCACCTCAAACTTGCGCTGCCCTGAGAGTCCCAAAGGAGCCCTACAAACTGACATCAGGAACCTGGACTGATGGGTTTCCTTTTCAGGGTAAAGGGCTGGAATTAGAGCAAAGGTCCCCCTGGCCTTGGGCAGGCGCCTGACTGCAACTCTTAAGAATATCAAAGCATATCTCCGAGACTTCGTCTGCCCCCACCTCAAACTTGCACTGCCCTGAGAGTCCCAAGGGAGCCCTACAAACTGACATCAGGAACCTGGACTGGTGAGTTTTCTTTCCAGGGAAAAGTCTGGGAAATGTGCCCAGGTGCCCCAGGCCCTGAGCTGGCGCCTCACTCCAAAAACTCCAAACATCAAAGGATGCATCCCAGAACACAGCTGTCCCCACCTCAAACTTGCGCTGCCCTGAGAGTCCCAAGGGAGCCCTACAAACTGACATCAGGAACCTGGACTGGTGAGTTTCCTTTTCAGGGAAAAAGGCTGGAATTAGAGCAAAGGTCCCCCTGGCCTTGGGCAGGCGCCTGACTGCAACTCATAAGAACATCAAAGGATATCTCCGAGACTTCATCTGCCCCCACCTCAAACTTGCGCTGCCCTGAGAGTCCCAAGGGAGCCCTACAAACTGACATCAGGAACTTGGACTGGTGAGTTTTCTTTCCCAGGCAAAAAGGCTGGAATTACCGCACAGGACCCCCTGACCCCGGGTGGGCACCTGACTGCAACAAATAGGAACATCAAAGAATATCTCCCAGAACAAAGCTGTCCCCACCAAAAAATTTGTGCTGCCACTACAGTGCCAAGGGAGACCTACAAACTGACATAAGGAACCTGGACTGGTGAGTTTTCTTTCCCAGGGAAAAAGTCTGGAATTGGTGCACAGGTCCCCTGACCCAGGGTGGGCACCTGAAGAAAAAAAGAAGAACATATATCTCCGAGACTTCATCTGCCCCCACCTCAAACTTTCACTGCCCTGATGGTCCCAAGGGAGCCCTAGAAAGTGACATTAGGAACCTGGACTGGTGAGTTTTCTTTCCAGGGAAAAGGCTGGGAAATGTGCCCAGGGGCCCCCGGCCCTGGGTGGGCGCCTGAATGCAAAAAATCAAAACTTCGATGGATGCATCCCAGAACAAAGCTGTCCCCACCTCAAACTTGCGCTGCCCTGAGAGTCCCAAGGGAGCCCTACAAACTGACATCAGGAACCTGGACTGGTGAGTTTCCTTTTCAGGGAAAAGGGCTGGAATTAGAGAAAAGGTCCCCCTGGCCTTGGGCAGGCGCCTGACTGCAACTCATAAGAACATCAAAGGATATCTCCGAGACTTCATCTGCCCCAACATGTAACTTGTGCTGCCCTGAGAGTGCCAAGCGAGCCCTACAAACTGACATTAGGAACCTGGACTGGTGAGTTTTCTTTCCAGGGAAAAGGCTGGGAAATGTGCCCAGGTGCCCCTGGCCCTGAGCTGGCGCCTCACTCCAAAAACTCCAAACATCGAAGGATGCATCCCAGAACAAAGCTGTCCCCGCCTCGAACTTGTGCTGCCGTGACAGTTCCAATGGTTCCCTAGAAACTGACATCAGGAACCTGGCCTGGTGAGTTTCCTTTCCAGGGAAAAGGGCTGGAATTAGAGAAAAGGTCCCCCTGGCCTTGGGCAGGCGCCTGGCTGCAACTCATAAGAACATCAAAGGATATCTCCGAGACTTCATCTGCCCCCACCTCAAACTTGCGCTGCCCTGAGAGTCCCAAGGGAGCCCTACAAACTGAAATCAGGAACTTGGACTGGTGAGTTTTCTTTCCCAGGCAAAAAGGCTGGAATTACCGCACAGGACCCCCTGACCCCGGGTGGGCACCTGACTGCAACAAATAGGAACATCAAAGAATATCTCCCAAAACAAAGCTGTCCCCACCAGAAAATTTGTGCTGCCACTACAGTGCCAAGGCAGACCTACAAACTGACATCAGGAACCTGGACTGGTGAGTTTTCTTTCCCAGGGAAAAAGTCTGGAATTGGTGCACAGGTCCCCTGACCCAGGGTGGGCACCTGAATAAAAAAAGAAGAACATATATCTCCGAGACTTCATCTGCCCCCACCTCAAACTTTCACTGCCCTGATGGTCCCAAGGGAGCCCTACAAAGTGACATTAGGAACCTGGACTGGTGAGTTTTCTTTCCAGGGAAAAGGCTGGGAAATGTGCCCAGGGGCCCCCGGCCCTGGGTGGGCGCCTGAATGCAAAAAATCAAAACTTCGATGGATGCATCCCAGAACAAAGCTGTCCCCACCTCAAACTTGCGCTGCCCTGAGAGTCCCAAGGGAGACCTACAAACTGACATCAGGAACCTGGACTGGTGAGTTTCCTTTTCAGGGAAAAGGGCTGGAATTAGAGCAAAGGTCCCCCTGGCCTTGGGCAGGCGCCTGGCTGCAACTCATCAGAACATCAAAGGATATCTCCGAGACTTCATCTGCCCCCACCTCAAACTTGCGCTGCCCTGAGAGTCCCAAGGGAGCCCTACAAACTGACATCAGGAACTTGGACTGGTGAGTTTTCTTTCCCAGGCAAAAAGGCTGGAATTACCGCACAGGACCCCCTGACCCCGGGTGGGAGGCTGACTGCAAGAAATAGGAACATCAAAGAATATCTCCCAGAACAAAGTTGTCCCCACCTCAAACTTGCGCTGCCCTGAGAGTCCCAAGGGAGCCCTACAAACTGACATCAGGGACCTGGACTGGTGAGTTTCCTTTTCAGGGAAAAGGGCTGGAATTAGAGAAAAGGTCCCCCTGGCCTTGGGCAGGCGCCTGACTGCAACTCATAAGAACATCAAAGGATATCTCCGAGACTTCATCTGCCCCAACATGTAACTTGTGCTGCCCTGAGAGTGCCAAGCGAGCCCTACAAACTGACATTAGGAACCTGGACTGGTGAGTTTTCTTTCCAGGGAAAAGGCTGGGAAATGTGCCCAGGTGCCCCTGGCCCTGAGCTGGCGCCTCACTCCAAAAACTCCAAATATCGAAGGATGTATCCCAGAACAAAGCTGTCCCCGCCTCGAACTTGTGCTGCCGTGACAGTTCCAATGGTTTCCTAGAAACTGACATCAGGAACCTGGCCTGGTGAGTTTCCTTTCCAGGGAAAAGGGCTGGAATTAGAGAAAAGGTCCCCCTGGCCTTGGGCAGGCGCCTGGCTGCAACTCATAAGAACATCAAAGGATATCTCCGAGACTTCATCTGCCCCCACCTCAAACTTGCGCTGCCCTGAGAGTCCCAAGGGAGCCCTACAAACTGACATCAGGAACTTGGACTGGTGAGTTTTCTTTCCAGGGAAAAGTCTGGGAAATGTGCCCAGGTGCCCCAGGCCCTGAGCTGGCGCCTCACTCCAAAAACTCCAAACATCAAAGGATGCATCCCAGAACACAGCTGTCCCCACCTCAAACTTGTGCTGCCAGTATAGTGCCAAGGGACCCCTACAAACTGACATCAGGAACCTGGCCTGGTGAGTTTTCTTTCCAGGGAAAAGTCTGGGAAATGTGCCCAGGGGCCCCCTGCCCTGGGTGGGCACCTGAATGCAAAAAATCAAAACTTCGAAGGATGCATCCCAGAACAAAGCTGTCCCCACCTCAAACTTGCACTGCCCTGAGAGTCCCAAGGGAGACCTACAAACTGACATCAGGAACCTGGCCTGGTGAGTTTCCTTTTCAGGGAAAAAGGCTGGAATTAGAGCAAAGGTCCCCCTGGCCTTGGGCAGGCACCTGGCTGCAACACATAAGAACATCAAAGGATATCTCCGAGACTTCATCTGCCCCCACCTCAAACTTGCGCTGCCCTGAGAGTCCCAAAGGAGCCCTACAAACTGACATCAGGAACTTGGACTGGTGAGTTTTCTTTCCCAGGCAAAAAGGCTGGAATTAGCGCACAGGACCCCCTGACCCCGGGTGGGAGGCTGACTGCAAGAAATAGGAACATCAAAGAATATCTCCCAGAACAAAGCTGTCCCCACCAGAAAATTTGTGCTGCCACTACAGTGCCAAGGCAGACCTACAAACTGACATCAGGAACCTGGACTGGTGAGCTTTCTTTCCCAGGGAAAAAGTCTAGAATTGGCGCACAGGTCCCCTGACCCCGGGTGGGTGCCTGACTGCAAAAATAAGAACATCAAAGGATATCTCCGAGACTTCATCTGCCCCCACCTCAAACTTGCGCTGCCCTGAGAGTCCCAAAGGAGCCCTACAAACTGACATCAGGAACCTGGACTGGTGAGTTTTATTTCCAGGGAAAAGTCTGGGAAATGTGCCCAGGTGCCCCAGGCCCTGAGCTGGCACCTCACTCCAAAAACTCCAAACATCAAAGGATGCATCCCAGAACACAGCTGTCCCCACCTCAAACTTGCGCTGCCCTGAGAGTCCCAAGGGAGCCCTACAAACTGACATCAGGAACCTGGACTGGTGAGTTTCCTTTTCAGGGAAAAAGGCTGGAATTAGAGCAAAGGTCCCCCTGGCCTTGGGCAGGCGCCTGACTGCAACTCATAAGAGCATCAAAGGATATCTCCGAGACTTCATCTGCCCCCACCTCAAACTTGCGCTGCCCTGAGAGTCCCAAGGGAGCCCTACAAACTGACATTAGGAACCTGGACTGGTGAGTTTTCTTTCCAGGGAAAAGGCTGGGAAATGTGCCCAGGTGCCCCTGGCCCTGAGCTGGCACCTCACTCCAAAAACTCCAAACATCGAAGGATGCATCCCAGAACAAAGCTGTCCCCGCCTCGAACTTGTGCTGCCGTGACAGTTCCAATGGTTCCCTAGAAACTGACATCAGGAACCTGGCCTGGTGAGTTTCCTTTCCAGGGAAAAGGGCTGGAATTAGAGAAAAGGTCCCCCTGGCCTTGGGCAGGCGCCTGGCTGCAACTCATAAGAACATCAAAGGATATCTCCGAGACTTCATCTGCCCCCACCTCAAACTTGCGCTGCCCTGAGAGTCCCAAGGGAGCCCTACAAACTGAAATCAGGAACTTGGACTGGTGAGTTTTCTTTCCCAGGCAAAAAGGCTGGAATTACCGCACAGGACCCCCTGACCCCGGGTGGGCACCTGACTGCAACAAATAGGAACATCAAAGAATATCTCCCAGAACAAAGCTGTCCCCACCAGAAAATTTGTGCTGCCACTACAGTGCCAAGGGAGCCCTACAAACTGACATCAGGAACCTCGACTGGTGAGTTTTCTTTCCCAGGGAAAATGGCCAAAGTATGTGCCCAGGGGCCCCTGACCCTGAGATAGTGCGTGACTGCAGAAACTACAAACATCGAAGGATTCATCCCAGAAAAAAGCTGTCCCCACCTCAAATTTGTGCTGCCAGTACAGTGCCAAGGGAGACCTACAAACTGACATCAGGAACCTCGACTGGTGAGTTTTCTTTCCAGGGAAAAGGCTGGGAAATATGCCCAAGTGCCCCAGGCCCTGAGCTGGCACCTCACTCCAAAAACTCCAAACATCAAAGGATGCATCCCAGAACAAAGCTGTCCCCACCTCTAACTTGTGCTGCCAGTACAGTGCCAAGGGAGCCCTACAAACTGACATCAGGAATCTGGACTGCTGAGTTTTCTTTCCAGGGAAAATGGCCAAAGTATGTGCCCAGGGGCCCCCAGCCCTGTTCTGGACCCTGACCACAAAAAATCCTTATATCTAAGGATGGACCCCAAACCGAAGTTATCCCCACCTCAAACTTGTGCTGCTTGTACAGTGCAAAGGGAGACCTACAAACTGACATCAGGATCCTGGACTGGTGAGTTTTCTTTCCCAGGGAAAAAGGCTCGAATTGGTGCACAGGTCCCCTGACCCAGGGTGGGTGCCTGAATACAAAAAGAAGAACATATATCTCCGAGACTTCATCTGCCCCCACCTCAAACTTGCGCTGCCCTGAGAGTCCCAAGGGAGCCCTACAAACTGACATCAGGAACTTGGACTGGTGAGTTTTCTTTCCCAGGCAAAAAGGCTGGAATTAGCGCACAGGACCCCCTGACCCCGGGTGGGCACCTGACTGCAACAAATAGGAACATCAAAGAATATCTCCCAGAACAAAGCTGTCCCCACCAGAAAATTTGTGCTGCCACTACAGTGCCAAGGCAGACCTACAAACTGACATCAGGAACCTGGACTGGTGAGCTTTCTTTCCCAGGGAAAAAGTCTGGAATTGGCGCACAGGTCCCCTGACCCCGGGTGGGCGCCTGACTGCAAAAATAAGAACATCAAAGGATATCTCCGAGACTTCATCTGCCCCCACCACAAACTTGCGCTGCCCTGAGAGTCCCAAGGGAGCCCTACAAACTGACATCAGGAACCTGGACTGGTGAGTTTCCTTTTCAGGGAAAAAGGCTGGAATTAGAGCAAAGGTCCCCCTGGCCTTGGGCAGGCGCCTGACTGCAACTCATAAGAACATCAAAGGATATCTCCGAGACTTCATCTGCCCTCACCTCAAACTTGCGCTGCCCTGACAGTCCCAAGGGAGCCCTACAAACTGAAATCAGGAACTTGGACTGGTGAGTTTTCTTTCCCAGGCAAAAAGGCTGGAATTACCGCACAGGACCCCCTGACCCCGGGTGGGCACCTGACTGCAACAAATAGGAACATCAAAGAATATCTCCCAGAACAAAGCTGTCCCCACCAGAAAATTTGTGCTGCCACTACAGTGCCAAGGCAGACCTACAAACTGACATCAGGAACCTGGACTGGTGAGCTTTCTTTCCCAGGGAAAAAGTCTGGAATTGGCGCACAGGTCCCCTGACCCCGGGTGGGCGCCTGACTGCAAAAATAAGAACATCAAAGGATATCTCCGAGACTTCATCTGCCCCCACCTCAAACTTGCGCTGCCCTGAGAGTCCCAAAGGAGCCCAACAAACCGACATCAGGAACCTGGACTGGTGAGTTTTCTTTCCAGGGAAAAAGGCTGGAATTAGAACAAAGGTCCCCCTGGCCTTGGGCAGGCGCCTGACTGCAACACATAAGAACATCAAAGGATATCTCCGAGACTTCATCTGCCCCAACATGTAACTTGTGCTGCCCTGAGAGTGCCAAGCGAGCCCTACAAACTGACATCAGGAACCTGGCCTGGTGAGTTTCCTTTTCAGGGAAAAGGGCTGGAATTAGAGCAAAGGTCCCCCTGGCTTTGGGCAGGCGTCTGGCTGCAACTCATAAGAACATCAAAGGATATCTCCGAGACTTCATCTGCCCCACCTCAAACTTGCGCTGCCCTGAGAGTCCCAAGGGAGCCCTACAAACTGACATTAGGAACCTGGACTGGTGAGTTTTCTTTCCCAGGGAAAATGGCCAAAGTATGTGCCCAGGGGCCCCTGACCCTGAGCTAGTGCGTGACTGCAGAAATTACAAACATCGAAGGATTCATCCCAGAACAAAGCTGTCCCCACCTCAAATTTGTGCTGCCAGTACAGTGCCAAGGGAGACCTACAAACTGACATCAGGAACCTCGACTGGTGAGTTTTCTTTCCAGGGAAAAGGCTGGGAAATATGCCCAGGTGCCCCAGGCCCTGAGCTGGCACCTCACTCCAAAAACTCCAAACATCAAAGGATGCATCCCAGAACAAAGCTGTCCCCACCTCTAACTTGTGCTGCCAGTACAGTGCCAAGGGAGCCCTACAAACTGACATCAGGAACCTGGACTGGTGAGTTTTCTTTCCAGGGAAAAGTCTGGGAAATGTGCCCAGGGGCCCCCGGCCCTGGGTGGGCACCTAAATGCAAAAAATCAAAACATCGAAGGATGCATCCCAGAACAAAGCTGTCCCCACCTCAAACTTGCACTGCCCTGAGAGTCCCAAGGGAGCCCTACAAACTGACATCAGGAACCTGGACTGGTGAGTTTCCTTTTCAGGGAAAAGGGCTGGAATTAGAGCAAAGGTCCCCCTGGCCTTGGGCAGGCACCTGGCTGCAACTCATAAGAACATCAAAGGATATCTCCGAGACTTCATCTGCCCCCACCTCAAACTTGCGCTGCCCTGAGAGTCCCAAGGGAGCCCTACAAACTGACATCAGGAACTTGGACTGGTGAGTTTTCTTTCCCAGGCAAAAAGGCTGGAATTAGCGCACAGGACCCCCTGACCCCGGGTGGGCACCTGACTGCAACAAATAGGAACATCAAAGAATATCTCCCAGAACAAAGCTGTCCCCACCAAAAAATTTGTGCTGCCACTACAGTGCCAAGGCAGACCTACAAACTGACATCAGGAACCTGGACTGGTGAGCTTTCTTTCCCAGGGAAAAAGTCTGGAATTGGCGCACAGGTCCCCTGACCCCGGGTGGGCGCCTGACTGCAAAAATAAGAACATCAAAGGATATCTCCGAGACTTCATCTGCCCCCACCTCAAACTTGCGCTGCCCTGAGAGTCCCAAAGGAGCCCTACAAACTGACATCAGGAACCTGGACTGATGGGTTTCCTTTTCAGGGTAAAGGGCTGGAATTAGAGCAAAGGTCCCCCTGGCCTTGGGCAGGCGCCTGACTGCAACTCTTAAGAATATCAAAGCATATCTCCGAGACTTCGTCTGCCCCCACCTCAAACTTGCACTGCCCTGAGAGTCCCAAGGGAGCCCTACAAACTGACATCAGGAACCTGGACTGGTGAGTTTTCTTTCCAGGGAAAAGTCTGGGAAATGTGCCCAGGTGCCCCAGGCCCTGAGCTGGCGCCTCACTCCAAAAACTCCAAACATCAAAGGATGCATCCCAGAACACAGCTGTCCCCACCTCAAACTTGCGCTGCCCTGAGAGTCCCAAGGGAGCCCTACAAACTGACATCAGGAACCTGGACTGGTGAGTTTCCTTTTCAGGGAAAAAGGCTGGAATTAGAGCAAAGGTCCCCCTGGCCTTGGGCAGGCGCCTGACTGCAACTCATAAGAACATCAAAGGATATCTCCGAGACTTCATCTGCCCCCACCTCAAACTTGCGCTGCCCTGAGAGTCCCAAGGGAGCCCTACAAACTGACATCAGGAACTTGGACTGGTGAGTTTTCTTTCCCAGGCAAAAAGGCTGGAATTACCGCACAGGACCCCCTGACCCCGGGTGGGCACCTGACTGCAACAAATAGGAACATCAAAGAATATCTCCCAGAACAAAGCTGTCCCCACCAAAAAATTTGTGCTGCCACTACAGTGCCAAGGGAGACCTACAAACTGACATAAGGAACCTGGACTGGTGAGTTTTCTTTCCCAGGGAAAAAGTCTGGAATTGGTGCACAGGTCCCCTGACCCAGGGTGGGCACCTGAAGAAAAAAAGAAGAACATATATCTCCGAGACTTCATCTGCCCCCACCTCAAACTTTCACTGCCCTGATGGTCCCAAGGGAGCCCTACAAAGTGACATTAGGAACCTGGACTGGTGAGTTTTCTTTCCAGGGAAAAGGCTGGGAAATGTGCCCAGGGGCCCCCGGCCCTGGGTGGGCGCCTGAATGCAAAAAATCAAAACTTCGATGGATGCATCCCAGAACAAAGCTGTCCCCACCTCAAACTTGCGCTGCCCTGAGAGTCCCAAGGGAGACCTACAAACTGACATCAGGAACCTGGACTGGTGAGTTTCCTTTTCAGGGAAAAGGGCTGGAATTAGAGCAAAGGTCCCCCTGGCCTTGGGCAGGCGCCTGGCTGCAACTCATCAGAACATCAAAGGATATCTCCGAGACTTCATCTGCCCCCACCTCAAACTTGCGCTGCCCTGAGAGTCCCAAGGGAGCCCTACAAACTGACATCAGGAACTTGGACTGGTGAGTTTTCTTTCCCAGGCAAAAAGGCTGGAATTACCGCACAGGACCCCCTGACCCCGGGTGGGAGGCTGACTGCAAGAAATAGGAACATCAAAGAATATCTCCCAGAACAAAGTTGTCCCCACCTCAAACTTGCGCTGCCCTGAGAGTCCCAAGGGAGCCCTACAAACTGACATCAGGGACCTGGACTGGTGAGTTTCCTTTTCAGGGAAAAGGGCTGGAATTAGAGAAAAGGTCCCCCTGGCCTTGGGCAGGCGCCTGACTGCAACTCATAAGAACATCAAAGGATATCTCCGAGACTTCATCTGCCCCAACATGTAACTTGTGCTGCCCTGAGAGTGCCAAGCGAGCCCTACAAACTGACATTAGGAACCTGGACTGGTGAGTTTTCTTTCCAGGGAAAAGGCTGGGAAATGTGCCCAGGTGCCCCTGGCCCTGAGCTGGCGCCTCACTCCAAAAACTCCAAATATCGAAGGATGTATCCCAGAACAAAGCTGTCCCCGCCTCGAACTTGTGCTGCCGTGACAGTTCCAATGGTTTCCTAGAAACTGACATCAGGAACCTGGCCTGGTGAGTTTCCTTTCCAGGGAAAAGGGCTGGAATTAGAGAAAAGGTCCCCCTGGCCTTGGGCAGGCGCCTGGCTGCAACTCATAAGAACATCAAAGGATATCTCCGAGACTTCATCTGCCCCCACCTCAAACTTGCGCTGCCCTGAGAGTCCCAAGGGAGCCCTACAAACTGACATCAGGAACTTGGACTGGTGAGTTTTCTTTCCAGGGAAAAGTCTGGGAAATGTGCCCAGGTGCCCCAGGCCCTGAGCTGGCGCCTCACTCCAAAAACTCCAAACATCAAAGGATGCATCCCAGAACACAGCTGTCCCCACCTCAAACTTGTGCTGCCAGTATAGTGCCAAGGGAGCCCTACAAACTGACATCAGGAACCTGGCCTGGTGAGTTTTCTTTCCAGGGAAAAGTCTGGGAAATGTGCCCAGGGGCCCCCTGCCCTGGGTGGGCACCTGAATGCAAAAAATCAAAACTTCGAAGGATGCATCCCAGAACAAAGCTGTCCCCACCTCAAACTTGCACTGCCCTGAGAGTCCCAAGGGAGACCTACAAACTGACATCAGGAACCTGGCCTGGTGAGTTTCCTTTTCAGGGAAAAAGGCTGGAATTAGAGCAAAGGTCCCCCTGGCCTTGGGCAGGCACCTGGCTGCAACACATAAGAACATCAAAGGATATCTCCGAGACTTCATCTGCCCCCACCTCAAACTTGCGCTGCCCTGAGAGTCCCAAAGGAGCCCTACAAACTGACATCAGGAACTTGGACTGGTGAGTTTTCTTTCCCAGGCAAAAAGGCTGGAATTAGCGCACAGGACCCCCTGACCCCGGGTGGGAGGCTGACTGCAAGAAATAGGAACATCAAAGAATATCTCCCAGAACAAAGCTGTCCCCACCAGAAAATTTGTGCTGCCACTACAGTGCCAAGGCAGACCTACAAACTGACATCAGGAACCTGGACTGGTGAGCTTTCTTTCCCAGGGAAAAAGTCTAGAATTGGCGCACAGGTCCCCTGACCCCGGGTGGGTGCCTGACTGCAAAAATAAGAACATCAAAGGATATCTCCGAGACTTCATCTGCCCCCACCTCAAACTTGCGCTGCCCTGAGAGTCCCAAAGGAGCCCTACAAACTGACATCAGGAACCTGGACTGGTGAGTTTTATTTCCAGGGAAAAGTCTGGGAAATGTGCCCAGGTGCCCCAGGCCCTGAGCTGGCACCTCACTCCAAAAACTCCAAACATCAAAGGATGCATCCCAGAACACAGCTGTCCCCACCTCAAACTTGCGCTGCCCTGAGAGTCCCAAGGGAGCCCTACAAACTGACATCAGGAACCTGGACTGGTGAGTTTCCTTTTCAGGGAAAAAGGCTGGAATTAGAGCAAAGGTCCCCCTGGCCTTGGGCAGGCGCCTGACTGCAACTCATAAGAGCATCAAAGGATATCTCCGAGACTTCATCTGCCCCCACCTCAAACTTGCGCTGCCCTGAGAGTCCCAAGGGAGCCCTACAAACTGACATTAGGAACCTGGACTGGTGAGTTTTCTTTCCAGGGAAAAGGCTGGGAAATGTGCCCAGGTGCCCCTGGCCCTGAGCTGGCACCTCACTCCAAAAACTCCAAACATCGAAGGATGCATCCCAGAACAAAGCTGTCCCCGCCTCGAACTTGTGCTGCCGTGACAGTTCCAATGGTTCCCTAGAAACTGACATCAGGAACCTGGCCTGGTGAGTTTCCTTTCCAGGGAAAAGGGCTGGAATTAGAGAAAAGGTCCCCCTGGCCTTGGGCAGGCGCCTGGCTGCAACTCATAAGAACATCAAAGGATATCTCCGAGACTTCATCTGCCCCCACCTCAAACTTGCGCTGCCCTGAGAGTCCCAAGGGAGCCCTACAAACTGAAATCAGGAACTTGGACTGGTGAGTTTTCTTTCCCAGGCAAAAAGGCTGGAATTACCGCACAGGACCCCCTGACCCCGGGTGGGCACCTGACTGCAACAAATAGGAACATCAAAGAATATCTCCCAGAACAAAGCTGTCCCCACCAGAAAATTTGTGCTGCCACTACAGTGCCAAGGGAGCCCTACAAACTGACATCAGGAACCTCGACTGGTGAGTTTTCTTTCCCAGGGAAAATGGCCAAAGTATGTGCCCAGGGGCCCCTGACCCTGAGATAGTGCGTGACTGCAGAAACTACAAACATCGAAGGATTCATCCCAGAAAAAAGCTGTCCCCACCTCAAATTTGTGCTGCCAGTACAGTGCCAAGGGAGACCTACAAACTGACATCAGGAACCTCGACTGGTGAGTTTTCTTTCCAGGGAAAAGGCTGGGAAATATGCCCAAGTGCCCCAGGCCCTGAGCTGGCACCTCACTCCAAAAACTCCAAACATCAAAGGATGCATCCCAGAACAAAGCTGTCCCCACCTCTAACTTGTGCTGCCAGTACAGTGCCAAGGGAGCCCTACAAACTGACATCAGGAATCTGGACTGCTGAGTTTTCTTTCCAGGGAAAATGGCCAAAGTATGTGCCCAGGGGCCCCCAGCCCTGTTCTGGACCCTGACCACAAAAAATCCTTATATCTAAGGATGGACCCCAAACCGAAGTTATCCCCACCTCAAACTTGTGCTGCTTGTACAGTGCAAAGGGAGACCTACAAACTGACATCAGGATCCTGGACTGGTGAGTTTTCTTTCCCAGGGAAAAAGGCTCGAATTGGTGCACAGGTCCCCTGACCCAGGGTGGGTGCCTGAATACAAAAAGAAGAACATATATCTCCGAGACTTCATCTGCCCCCACCTCAAACTTGCGCTGCCCTGAGAGTCCCAAGGGAGCCCTACAAACTGACATCAGGAACTTGGACTGGTGAGTTTTCTTTCCCAGGCAAAAAGGCTGGAATTAGCGCACAGGACCCCCTGACCCCGGGTGGGCACCTGACTGCAACAAATAGGAACATCAAAGAATATCTCCCAGAACAAAGCTGTCCCCACCAAAAAATTTGTGCTGCCACTACAGTGCCAAGGCAGACCTACAAACTGACATCAGGAACCTGGACTGGTGAGCTTTCTTTCCCAGGGAAAAAGTCTGGAATTGGCGCACAGGTCCCCTGACCCCGGGTGGGCGCCTGACTGCAAAAATAAGAACATCAAAGGATATCTCCGAGACTTCATCTGCCCCCACCTCAAACTTGCGCTGCCCTGAGAGTCCCAAAGGAGCCCTACAAACTGACATCAGGAACCTGGACTGGTGAGTTTTATTTCCAGGGAAAAGTCTGGGAAATGTGCCCAGGTGCCCCAGGCCCTGAGCTGGCGCCTCACTCCAAAAACTCCAAACATCAAAGGATGCATCCCAGAACACAGCTGTCCCCACCTCAAACTTGCGCTGCCCTGAGAGTCCCAAGGGAGCCCTACAAACTGACATCAGGAACCTGGACTGGTGAGTTTCCTTTTCAGGGAAAAAGGCTGGAATTAGAGCAAAGGTCCCCCTGGCCTTGGGCAGGCGCCTGACTGCAACTCATAAGAACATCAAAGGATATCTCCGAGACTTCATCTGCCCCCACCTCAAACTTGCGCTGCCCTGAGAGTCCCAAGGGAGCCCTACAAACTGACATCAGGAACTTGGACTGGTGAGTTTTCTTTCCCAGGCAAAAAGGCTGGAATTACCGCACAGGACCCCCTGACCCCGGGTGGGCACCTGACTGCAACAAATAGGAACATCAAAGAATATCTCCCAGAACAAAGCTGTCCCCACCAAAAAATTTGTGCTGCCACTACAGTGCCAAGGGAGACCTACAAACTGACATCAGGAACCTGGACTGGTGAGTTTTCTTTCCCAGGGAAAAAGTCTGGAATTGGTGCACAGGTCCCCTGACCCAGGGTGGGCACCTGAAGAAAAAAAGAAGAACATATATCTCCGAGACTTCATCTGCCCCCACCTCAAACTTTCACTGCCCTGATGGTCCCAAGGGAGCCCTAGAAAGTGACATTAGGAACCTGGACTGGTGAGTTTTCTTTCCAGGGAAAAGGCTGGGAAATGTGCCCAGGGGCCCCCGGCCCTGGGTGGGCACCTGAATGCAAAAAATCAAAACTTCGAAGGATGCATCCCAGAACAAAGCTGTCCCCACCTCAAACTTGCACTGCCCTGAGAGTCCCAAGGGAGACCTACAAACTGACATCAGGAACCTGGCCTGGTGAGTTTCCTTTTCAGGGAAAAAGGCTGGAATTAGAGCAAAGGTCCCCCTGGCCTTGGGCAGGCACCTGGCTGCAACACATAAGAACATCAAAGGATATCTCCGAGACTTCATCTGCCCCCACCTCAAACTTGCGCTGCCCTGAGAGTCCCAAAGGAGCCCTACAAACTGACATCAGGAACTTGGACTGGTGAGTTTTCTTTCCCAGGCAAAAAGGCTGGAATTAGCGCACAGGACCCCCTGACCCCGGGTGGGAGGCTGACTGCAAGAAATAGGAACATCAAAGAATATCTCCCAGAACAAAGCTGTCCCCACCAGAAAATTTGTGCTGCCACTACAGTGCCAAGGCAGACCTACAAACTGACATCAGGAACCTGGACTGGTGAGCTTTCTTTCCCAGGGAAAAAGTCTAGAATTGGCGCACAGGTCCCCTGACCCCGGGTGGGTGCCTGACTGCAAAAATAAGAACATCAAAGGATATCTCCGAGACTTCATCTGCCCCCACCTCAAACTTGCGCTGCCCTGAGAGTCCCAAAGGAGCCCTACAAACTGACATCAGGAACCTGGACTGGTGAGTTTTATTTCCAGGGAAAAGTCTGGGAAATGTGCCCAGGTGCCCCAGGCCCTGAGCTGGCACCTCACTCCAAAAACTCCAAACATCAAAGGATGCATCCCAGAACACAGCTGTCCCCACCTCAAACTTGCGCTGCCCTGAGAGTCCCAAGGGAGCCCTACAAACTGACATCAGGAACCTGGACTGGTGAGTTTCCTTTTCAGGGAAAAAGGCTGGAATTAGAGCAAAGGTCCCCCTGGCCTTGGGCAGGCGCCTGACTGCAACTCATAAGAGCATCAAAGGATATCTCCGAGACTTCATCTGCCCCCACCTCAAACTTGCGCTGCCCTGAGAGTCCCAAGGGAGCCCTACAAACTGACATTAGGAACCTGGACTGGTGAGTTTTCTTTCCAGGGAAAAGGCTGGGAAATGTGCCCAGGTGCCCCTGGCCCTGAGCTGGCACCTCACTCCAAAAACTCCAAACATCGAAGGATGCATCCCAGAACAAAGCTGTCCCCGCCTCGAACTTGTGCTGCCGTGACAGTTCCAATGGTTCCCTAGAAACTGACATCAGGAACCTGGCCTGGTGAGTTTCCTTTCCAGGGAAAAGGGCTGGAATTAGAGAAAAGGTCCCCCTGGCCTTGGGCAGGCGCCTGGCTGCAACTCATAAGAACATCAAAGGATATCTCCGAGACTTCATCTGCCCCCACCTCAAACTTGCGCTGCCCTGAGAGTCCCAAGGGAGCCCTACAAACTGAAATCAGGAACTTGGACTGGTGAGTTTTCTTTCCCAGGCAAAAAGGCTGGAATTACCGCACAGGACCCCCTGACCCCGGGTGGGCACCTGACTGCAACAAATAGGAACATCAAAGAATATCTCCCAGAACAAAGCTGTCCCCACCAGAAAATTTGTGCTGCCACTACAGTGCCAAGGGAGCCCTACAAACTGACATCAGGAATCTGGACTGCTGAGTTTTCTTTCCAGGGAAAATGGCCAAAGTATGTGCCCAGGGGCCCCCAGCCCTGTTCTGGACCCTGACCACAAAAAATCCTTATATCTAAGGATGGACCCCAAACCGAAGTTATCCCCACCTCAAACTTGTGCTGCTTGTACAGTGCAAAGGGAGACCTACAAACTGACATCAGGATCCTGGACTGGTGAGTTTTCTTTCCCAGGGAAAAAGGCTCGAATTGGTGCACAGGTCCCCTGACCCAGGGTGGGTGCCTGAATACAAAAAGAAGAACATATATCTCCGAGACATCATCTGCCCCCACCACAAACTTGCACGGCCCTGAGAGTCCCAAGGGAGCCCTACAGACTGACATCAGGAACTTGGACTGGTGAGTTTTCTTTCCCAGGCAAAAAGGCTGGAATTAGCACACAGGACCCCCTGACCCCGGGTGGGCACCTGACTGCAACAAATAGGAACATCAAAGAATATCTCCCAGAACAAAGCTGTCCCCACCAGAAAATTTGTGCTGCCACTACAGTGCCGAGGCAGACCTACAAACTGACATCAGGAACCTGGACTGGTGAGCTTTCTTTCCCAGGGAAAAAGTCTGGAATTGGCGCTCAGGTCCCCTGACCCCGGGTGGGCGCCTGACTGCAAAAGTAAGAACATCAAAGGATATCTCCGAGACTTCATCTGCCCCCACCTCAAACTTGCGCTGCCCTGAGAGTCCCAAGGGAGCCCTACAAACTGACATTAGGAACCTGGACTGGTGAGTTTTCTTTCCAGGGAAAAGGCTGGGAAATGTGCCCAGGTGCCCCAGGCCCTGAGCTGGCACCTCACTCCAAAAACTCCAAACATCAAAGGATGCATCCCAGAACAAAGCTGTCCCGGCCTCAAACTTGCGCTGCCCTGACAGTTCCAATGGTTCCCTACAAACTGACATCAGGAACCTGGCCTGGTGAGTTTCCTTTCCAGGGAAAAAGGCTGGAATTAGAGAAAAGGTCCCCCTGGCCATGGGCAGGCGCCTGGCTGCAACTCATAAGAACATCAAAGGATATCTCCGAGACTTCATCTGCCCCCACCTCAAACTTGCGCTGCCCTGAGAGTCCCAAAGGAGCCCTACAAACTGACATTAGGAACCTGGACTGGTGAGTTTTCTTTCCAGGGAAAAGTCTGGGAAATGTGCCCAGGTGCCCCTGGCCCTGAGCTGGCACCTCACTCCAAAAACTCCAAACATCGAAGGATGCATCCCAGAACAAAGCTGTCCCCGCCTCGAACTTGTGCTGCCGTGACAGTTCCAATGGTTCCCTAGAAACTGACATCAGGAACCTGGCCTGGTGAGTTTCCTTTCCAGGGAAAAGGGCTGGAATTAGAGAAAAGGTCCCCCTGGCCTTGGGCAGGCGCCTGGCTGCAACTCATAAGAACATCAAAGGATATCTCCGAGACTTCATCTGCCCCCACCTCAAACTTGCGCTGCCCTGAGAGTCCCAAGGGAGCCCTACAAACTGAAATCAGGAACTTGGACTGGTGAGTTTTCTTTCCCAGGCAAAAAGGCTGGAATTACCGCACAGGACCCCCTGACCCCGGGTGGGCACCTGACTGCAACAAATAGGAACATCAAAGAATATCTCCCAGAACAAAGCTGTCCCCACCAGAAAATTTGTGCTGCCACTACAGTGCCAAGGGAGACCTACAAACTGACATCAGGAACCTGGACTGGTGAGTTTTCTTTCCCAGGGAAAATGGCCAAAGTATGTGCCCAGGGGCCCCTGACCCTGAGCTAGTGCGTGACTGCAGAAACTACAAACATCGAAGGATTCATCCCAGAACAAAGCTGTCCCCACCTCAAATTTGTGCTGCCAGTACAGTGCCAAGGGAGACCTACAAACTGACATCAGGAACCTCGACTGGTGAGTTTTCTTTCCAGGGAAAAGGCTGGGAAATATGCCCAGGTGCCCCAGGCCCTGAGCTGGCACCTCACTCCAAAAACTCCAAACATCAAAGGATGCATCCCAGAACAAAGCTGTCCCCACCTCTAACTTGTGCTGCCAGTACAGTACCAAGGGAGCCCTACAAACTGACATCAGGAATCTGGACTGCTGAGTTTTCTTTCCAGGGAAAATGGCCAAAGTATGTGCCCAGGGGCCCCCAGCCCTGTTCTGGACCCTGACCACAAAAAATCCTTATATCTAAGGATGGACCCCAAACCGAAGTTATCCCCACCTCAAACTTGTGCTGCTTGTACAGTGCAAAGGGAGACCTACAAACTGACATCAGGATCCTTGACTGGTGAGTTTTCTTTCCCAGGGAAAAAGGCTGGAATTGGTGCACAGGTCCCCTGACCCAGGGTGGGCGCCTGAATACAAAAAGAAGAACATATATCTCCGAGACTTCATCTGCCCCCACCTCAAACTTGCGCTGCCCTGATGGTCCCAAGGGAGCCCTAGAAACTGACATTAGGAACCTGGACTGGTGAGTTTTCTTTCCAGGGAAAAGGCTAGGAAATGTGCCCAGGGGCCCCCCGCCCTGGGTGGGCACCTGAATGCAAAAAATCAAAACATCGAAGGATGCATCCCAGAACAAAGCTGTCCCCGCCTCAAACTTGTGCTCCCAGTACAGTGCCAAGGCAGACCTACAAACTGACATCAGGAACCTCGACTGGTGAGTTTTCTTTCCAGGGAAAAAGTCTGGAATTGGCGCACAGGTCCCCTGACCCCGGGTGGGCGCCTGACTGCAAAAGTAAGAACATCAAAGTATATCTCCGAGACTTCATCTGCCCCCACCTCAAACTTGCGCTGCCCTGAGAGTCCCAAGGGAGCCCTACAAACTGACATCAGGAACCTGGACTGGTGAGTTTCCTTTTCAGGTAAAAAGGCTGGAATTAGAGCAAAGGTCCCCCTGGCCTTGGGCAGGCGCCTGACTGCAACTCATAAGAACATCAAAGGATATCTCCGAGACTTCATCTGCCCCCACCTCAAACTTGCGCTGCCCTGAGAGTCCCAAGGGAGCCCTACAAACTGACATTAGGAACCTGGACTGGTGAGTTTTCTTTCCAGGGAAAAGGCTGGGAAATGTGCCCAGGAGCCCCCGGCCCTGGGTGGGCACCTGAATGCAAAAAATCAAAACTTCGAAGGATGCATCCCAGAACAAAGCTGTCCCCACCTCAAACTTGCACTGCCCTGAGAGTCCCAAGGGAGACCTACAAACTGACATCAGGAACCTGGACTGGTGAGTTTCCTTTTCAGGGAAAAGGGCTGGAATTAGAGCAAAGGTCCCCCTGGCCTTGGGCAGGCGCCTGGCTGCAACTCATAAGAACATCAAAGGATATCTCCAAGACTTCATCTGCACCCACCTCAAACTTGCGCTGCCCTGAGAGTCCCAAGGGAGCCCTACAGACTGACATCAGGAACTTGGACTGGTGAGTTTTCTTTCCCAGGCAAAAAGGCTGGAATTAGCGCACAGGACCCCCTGACCCCGGGTGGGAGGCTGACTGCAAGAAATAGGAACATCAAAGAATATCTCCCAGAACAAAGCTGTCCCCACCAGAAAATTCGTGCTGCCACTACAGTGCCAAGGCAGACCTACAAACTGACATCAGGAACCTGGACTGGTGAGCTTTCTTTCCCAGGGAAAAAGTCTGGAATTGGCGCACAGGTCCCCTGACCCCGGGTGGGCGCCTGACTGCAAAAATAAGAACATCAAAGGATATCTCCGAGACTTCATCTGCCCCCACCTCAAACTTGCGCTGCCCTGAGAGTCCCAAGGGAGCCCTACAAACTTACATTAGGAACCGGGACTGGTGAGTTTCCTTTCCAGGGAAAAGGGTGGGAAATGTGCCCAGGTGCCCCAGGCCCTGAGCTGGCGCCTCACTCCAAAAACTCCAAACATCAAAGGCTGCATCCCAGAACAAAGCTGTCCCCACCTCAAACTTGCGCTGCCCTGAGAGTCCCAAGGGAGCCCTACAAACTGACATTAGGAACCTGGACTGGTGAGTTTCCTTTCCAGGGAAAAGGGTGGGAAATGTGCCCAGGTGCCCCTGGCCCTGAGCTGGCGCCTCACTCCAAAAACTCCAAACATCGAAGGATGCATCCCAGAACAAAGCTGTCCCCGCCCCGAACTTGTGCTGCCGTGACAGTTTCAATGGTTCCCTAGAAACTGACATCAGGAACCTGGCCTGGTGAGTTTCCTTTCCAGGGAAAAGAGCTGGAATTAGAGAAAAGGTCCCCCTGGCCTTGGGCAGGCGCCTGGCTGCAACTCATAAGAACATCAAAGGATATCTCCGAGACTTCATCTGCCCCCACCTCAAACTTGCGCTGCCCTGAGAGTCCCAAGGGAGCCCTACAAACTGAAATCAGGAACTTGGACTGGTGAGTTTTCTTTCCCAGGCAAAAAGGCTGGAATTAGCGCACAGGACCCCCTGACCCCGGGTGGGCACCTGACTGCAACAAATAGGAACATCAAAGAATATCTCCCAGAACAAAGCTGTCCCCACCAGAAAATTTGTGCTGCCACTACAGTGCCAAGGGAGACCTACAAACTGACATCAGGAACCTGGACTGGTGAGTTTTCTTTCCCAGGGAAAATGGCCAAAGTATGTGCCCAGGGGCCCCTGACCCTGAGCTAGTGCGTGACTGCAGAAACTACAAACATCGAAGGATTCATCCCAGAACAAAGCTGTCCCCACCTCAAATTTGTGCTGCCAGTACAGTGCCAAGGGAGCCCTACAAACTGACATCAGGAACCTCGACTGGTGAGTTTTCTTTCCAGGGAAAAGGCTGGGAAATATGCCCAGGTGCCCCAGGCCCTGAGCTGGCACCTCACTCCAAAAACTCCAAACATCAAAGGATGCATCCCAGAACAAAGCTGTCCCCACCTCTAACTTGTGCTGCCCAAACAGTGCCAAGGGAGACCTACAAACTGACATCAGGAACCTGGACTGGTGAGTTTTCTTTCCAGGGAAAAGTCTGGGAAATGTGCCCAGGGTCCCCCGGCCCTGGGTGGGCACCTGAATGCAAAAAATCAAAACTTCGAAGGATGCATCCCAGAACAAAGCTGTCCCCACCTCAAACTTGCGCTGCCCTGAGTGTCCCAAGGGAGCCCTACAAACTGACATCAGGAACCTGGACTGGTGAGTTTCCTTTTCAGGGAAAAGGGCTGGAATTAGAGCAAAGGTCCCCCTGACCTTGGGCAGGCGCCTGGCTGCAACTCATAAGAACATCAAAGGATATCTCCGAGACTTCATCTGCCCCCACCTCAAACTTGCGCTGCCCTGAGAGTCCCAAAGGAGCCCTACAAACTGACATCAGGAACCTGGACTGGTGAGTTTTCTTTCCAGGGAAAAGTCTGGGAAATGAGACCAGGGGGCCCCGGCCCTGGGTGGGCACCTGAATGCAAAAAATCAAAACATCGAAGGCTGCATCCCAGAACAAAGCTGTCCCCACCTCAAACTTGCGCTGCCCTGAGAGTCCCAAGGGAGCCCTACAAACTGACATTAGGAACCTGGACTGGTGAGTTTTCTTTCCAGGGAAAAGGCTGGGAAATGTGCCCAGGTGCCCCAGGCCCTGAGCTGGCACCTCACTCCAAAAACTCCAAACATCAAAAGATGCATCCCAGAACAAAGCTGTCCCGGCCTCAAACTTGCGCTGCCGTGACAGTTCCAATGGTTCCCTACAAACTGACATCAGGAACCTGGCCCGGTGAGTTTCCTTTCTAGGGAAAAAGGCTGGAATTAGAGCAAAGGTCCCCCTGGCCTTGGGCAGGCGCCTGACTGCAACTCATAAGAACATCAAAGGATATCTCCGAGACTTCATCTGCCCCAACATGAAACTTGCGCTGCCCTGAGAGTCCCAAGGGAGCCCTACAAACTGACATCAGGAACCTGGACTGGTGAGTTTCCTTTTCAGGGAAAAGGCTGGGAAATGTGACCAGGGGCCCCTGGCCCTGAGCTGGCACCTCACTCCAAAAACTCCAAACATCAAAGGATGCATCCCAGAACAAAGCTGTCCCCGCCTCGAAATTGCGCTGCTGTGACAGTTCCAATGGTTCCCTAGAAACTGACATCAGGAACCTGGCCTGGTGAGTTTCCTTTCCAGGGAAAAGGGCTGGAATTAGAGAAAAGGTCCCCCTGGCCTTGGGCAGGCGCCTGGCTGCAACTCATAAGAACATCAAAGGATATCTCCGAGACTTCATCTGCCCCCACCTCAAACTTGCGCTGCCCTGAGAGGCCCAAGGGAGCCCTACAAACTGACATCAGGAACTTGGACTGGTGAGTTTTCTTTCCCAGGCAAAAAGGCTGGAATTACCGCACAGGACCCCCTGACCCCGGGTGGGCACCTGACTGCAACAAATAGGAACATCAAAGAATATCTCCCAGAACAAAGCTGTCCCCACCAGAAAATTCGTGCTGCCACTACAGTGCCAAGGGAGACCTACAAACTGACATCAGGAACCTGGACTCGTGAGTTTTCTTTCCCAGGGAAAATTGCCAAAGTATGTGCCCAGGGGCCCCTGACCCTGAGCTAGTGCGTGACTGCAGAAACTACAAACATTGAAGGATTCATCCGAGAACAAAGCTGTCCCCACCTCAAATTTTGCTGCCAGTACAGTGCCAAGGGAGACCTACAAACTGACATCAGGAACCTCGACTGGTGAGTTTTCTTTCCAGGGAAAAGTCTGGGAAATGTGCCCAGAGGCCCGCGGCCCTGGGTGGGCACCTGAATGCAAAAAATCAAAACTTCGAAGGATGCATCCCAGAACAAAGCTGTCCCCACCTCAAACTTGCGCTGCCCTGAGAGTCCCAAGGGAGCCCTACAAACTGACATCAGGAACCTGGACTGGTGAGTTTCCTTTTCAGGGAAAAGGGCTGGAATTAGAGCAAAGGTCCCCCTGGCCTTGGGCAGGCGCCTGGCTGCAACTCATAAGAACATCCAAGGATATCTCCGAGACTTCATCTGCCCCCACCTCAAACTTGCGCTGCCCTGAGAGTCCCAAAGGAGCCCTACAGACTGACATCAGGAACTTGGACTGGTGAGTTTTCTTTCCCAGGCAAAAAGGCTGGAATTACCGCACAGGACCCCCTGACCCCGGGTGGGCACCTGACTGCAACAAATAGGAACATCAAAGAATATCTCCCAGAACAAAGCTGTCCCCACCAGAAAATTTGTGCTGCCACTACAGTGCCAAGGGAGACCTACAAACTGACATCAGGAAGCTGGACTGGTGAGTTTTCTTTCCCAGGGAAAAAGGCTGGAATTGGCGCACAGGTCCCCTGACCCCGGGTGGGCGCCTGACTGCAAAAGTAAGAACATCAAAGTATATCTCCGAGACTTCATCTGCCCCCACCTCAAACTTGCGCTGCCCTGAGAGTCCCAAAGGAGCCCTACAAACTGACATCAGGAACCTGGACTGGTGAGTTTTCTTTCCAGGGAAAAGTCTGGAAATATTCCCAGGTGCCCCAGGCCCTGAGCTGGCGCCTCACTCCAAAACCTCCAAACATCAAAGGATGCATCCCAAGACAAAGCTGTCCCCACCTCAAACATGCGCTGCCCTGAGAGTCCCAAGGGAGCCCTACAAACTGACATCAGGAACCTGGACTGGTGAGTTTTCTTTCCAGGGAAAAGGCTGGGAAATATGCCCAGGTGCCCCAGGCCCTGAGCTGGCACCTCACTCCAAAAACTCCAAACATCAAAGGATGCATCCCAGAACAAAGCTGTCCCCATCTCAAATTTGTGCTGCCAGTACAGTGCCAAGGGAGACCTACAAACTGACATCAGGAACCTGGACTGGTGAGTTTTCTTTCCAGGGAAAAGGCTGGGAAATATGCCCAGGTGCCCCAGGCCCTGAGCTGGCACCTCACTCCAAAAACTCCAAACATCAAAGGATGCATCCCAGAACAAAGCTGTCCCCACCTCTAACTTTTGCTGCCAGTACAGTGCCAAGGGAGCCCTACAAACTGACATCAGGAATCTGGACTGCTGAGTTTTCTTTCCAGGGAAAATGGCCAAAGTATGTGCCCAGGGGCCCCCAGCCCTGTTCTGGACCCTGACCGCAAAAAATCCTTATATCTAAGGATGGACCCCAAACCGAAGTTATCCCCACCTCAAACTTGTGCTGCTTGTACAGTGCAAAGGGAGACCTACAAACTGACATCAGGATCCTTGACTGGTGAGTTTTCGTTCCCAGGGAAAAAGGCTGGAATTGGTGCACAGGTCCCCTGACCCAGGGTGGGCGCCTGAATACAAAAAGAAGAACATATATCTCCGAGACTTCATCTGCCCCCACCTCAAATTTGCGCTGCCCTGATGGTCCCAAGGGAGCCCTAGAAAGTGACATTAGGAACCTGGACTGGTGAGTTTTCTTTCCAAGGAAAAGGCTGGGAAATGTGCCCAGGGGCCCCCGGCCCTGGGTGGGCACCTGAATGCAAAAAATCAAAACATCGAAGGATGCATCCCAGAACAAAGCTGTCCCCACCTCAAACTTGTGCTGCCAGTACAGTGCCAAGGGAGACCTACAAACTGACATCAGGAACCTGGACTCGCGAGTTTTCTTTCCAGGGAAAAGGCTGGGAAATGTGCCCAGGTGCCCCTGGCCCTGAGCTGGCGCCTCACTCCAAAAACTCCAAACATCGAAGGATGCATCCCAGAACAAAGCTGTCCCCGCCTCGAACTTGTGCTGCCGTGACAGTTCCAATGGTTCCCTAGAAACTGACATCAGGAACCTGGCCTGGTGAGTTTCCTTTCCAGGGAAAAGGGCTGGAATTAGAGAAAAGGCCCCCCTGGCCTTGGGCAGGCGCCTGGCTGCAACTCATAAGAACATCAAAGGATATCTCCGAGACTTCATCTGCCCCCACCTCAAACTTGCACTGCCCTGAGAGTCCCAAGGGAGACCTACAAACTGACATCAGGAACCTGGACTGGTGAGTTTCCTTTTCAGGGAAAAGGCTGGGAAATGTGACCAGGGGCCCCTGGCCCTGAGCTGGCGTCTCACTCCAAAAACTCCAAACATCAAAGGATGCATCCCAGAACAAAGCTGTCCCCGCCTCGAAATTGCGCTGCTGTGACAGTTCCAATGGTTCCCTAGAAACTGACATCAGGAACCTGGCCTGGTGAGTTTCCTTTCCAGGGAAAAGGGCTGGAATTAGAGAAAAGGTCCCCCTGGCCTTGGGCAGGCGCCTGGCTGCAACTCATAAGAACATCAAAGGATATCTCCGAGACTTCATCTGCCCCCACCTCAAACTTGCGCTGCCCTGAGAGTCCCAAGGGAGCCCTACAGACTGACATCAGGAACTTGGACTGGTGAGTTTTCTTTCCCAGGCAAAAAGGCTGGAATTAGCGCACAGGACCCCCTGGCCCCGGGTGGGAGGCTGACTGCAAGAAATAGGAACATCAAAGAATATCTCCCAGAACAAAGCTGTCCCCACCAGAAAATTTGTGCTGCCACTACAGTGCCAAGGGAGACCTACAAACTGACATCAGGAACCTGGACTTGTGAGTTTTCTTTCCCAGGGAAAATTGCCAAAGTACGTGCCCAGGGGCCCCTGACCCTGGGCTAGTGCGTGACTGCAGAAACTACAAACATCGAAGGATTCATCCCAGAACAAAGCTGTCCCCACCTCAAATTTGTGCTGCCAGTACAGTGCCAAGGGAGACCTACAAACTGACATCAGGAACCTCGACTGGTGAGTTTTCTTTCCAGGGAAAAGGCTGGGAAATATGCCCAGGTGCCCCAGGCCCTGAGCTGGCACCTCACTCCAAAAACTCCAAACATCAAAGGATGCATCCCAGAACAAAGCTGTCCCCACCTCTAACTTGTGCTGCCCAAACAGTGCCAAGGGAGCCCTACAAATTGACATCAGGAACCTGGACTGGTGAGTTTTCTTTCCAGGGAAAAGTCTGGGAAATGTGCCCAGGGGCCCCCGGCCCTGGGTGGGCACCTGAATGCAAAAAATCAAAACTTTGAAGGATGCA
This sequence comes from Lonchura striata, assembly GCF_050655825.1. Classification (NCBI taxonomy): domain Eukaryota; kingdom Metazoa; phylum Chordata; class Aves; order Passeriformes; family Estrildidae; genus Lonchura; species Lonchura striata. The sequence continues at coordinate 115,679,951 of NC_140705.1, read as the reverse complement.
TCCCAGAACAAAGCTGTCCCCACCTCAAACTTGCGCTGCCCTGAGAGTCCCAAGGGAGACCTACAAACTGACATCAGGAACCTGGACTGGTGAGTTTCCTTTTCAGGGAAAAGGGCTGGAATTAGAGCAAAGGTCCCCCTGGCCTTGGGCAGGCGCCTGGCTGCAACTCATAAGAACATCAAAGGATATCTCCGAGACTTCATCTGCCCCCACCTCAAACTTGCGCTGCCCTGAGAGTCCCAAGGGAGCCCTACAGACTGACATCAGGAACTTGGACTGGTGAGTTTTCTTTCCCAGGCAAAAAGGCTGGAATTAGCACACAGGACCCCCTGACCCCGGGTGGGAGGCTGACTGCAACAAATAGGAACATCAAAGAATATCTCCCAGAACAAAGCTGTCCCCACCAGAAAATTTGTGCTGCCACTACAGTGCCAAGGCAGACCTACAAACTGACATCAGGAACTTGGACTGGTGAGTTTTCTTTCCCAGGGAAAAAGTCTGGAATTGGCGCACAGGTCCCCTGACCCCGGGTGGGCGCCTGACTGCAAAAATAAGAACATCAAAGGATATCTCCGAGACTTCATCTGCCCCCACCTCAAACTTGCGCTGCCCTGAGAGTCCCAAAGGAGCCCTACAAACTGACATCAGGAACCTGGACTGGTGAGTTTTCTTTCCAGGGAAAAAGGCTGGAATTAGAACAAAGGTCGCCCTGGCCTTGGGCAGGCACCTGACTGCAACACATAAGAACATCAAAGGATATCTCCGAGACTTCATCTGCCCCAACATGTAACTTGTGCCGCCCTGAGAGTGCCAAGCGAGCCCTACAAACTGACATCAGGAACTGGACTGGTGAGTGTTCTCTTCAGGGAAAAGGGCTGGAATTAGAGCAAAGGTCCCCCTGGCCTTGGGCAGGCGCCTGACTGCAACTCTTAAGAATATCAAAGCATATCTCCGAGACTTCGTCTGCCCCCACCTCAAACTTGCGCTGCCCTGAGAGTCCCAAGGGAGCCCTACAAACTGACATCAGGAACCTGGACTGGTGAGTTTTCTTTCCAGGGAAAAGTCTGGGAAATGAGCCCAGGGGCCCCCGGCCCTGGGTGGGCACCTGAATGCAAAAAATAAAAACATCGAAGGATGCATCCCAGAACAAAGCTGTCCCCACCTCAAACTTGCGCTGCCCTGAGAGTCGCAAGGGAGCCCTACAAACTGACATTAGGAACCTGGACTGGTGAGTTTTCTTTCCAGGGAAAAGGCTGGGAAATGTGCCCAGGTGCCCCAGGCCCTGAGCTGGCACCTCACTCCAAAAACTCCAAACATCAAAGGATGCATCCCAGAACAAAGCTGTCCCGGCCTCAAACTTGCGCTGCCGTGACAGTTCCAATGGTTCCCTACAAACTGACATCAGGAACCTGGCCTGGTGAGTTTCCTTTCCAGGGAAAAAGGCTGGAATTAGAACAAAGTTACCCCTGGCCTTGGGCAGGCACCTGACTGCAACACATAAGAACATCAAAGGATATCTCCGAGACTTCATCTGCCCCAACATGAAACTTGTGCTGCCAGTACAGTGCCAAGGGAGCCCTACAAACTGACATCAGGAACCTGGACTGGTGAGTTTCCTTTTCAGGGAAAAGGCTGGGAAATATGCCCAGGGGCCCCTGGCCCTGAGCTGGCGCCTCACTCCAAAAACTCCAAACATCGAAGGATGCATCCCAGAACAAAGCTGTCCCCACCTCAAACTTGTGCTGCCAGTACAGTGCCAATGGTTCCCTAGAAACTGACATCAGGAACCTGGCCTGGTGAGTTTTCTTTCCAGGGAAAATGGCCAAAGTATGTGCCCAGGGGCCCCCAGCCCTGTTCTGGACCCTGACCGCAAAAAATCCTTATATCTAAGGATGGACCCCAAACCGAAGTTATCCCCACCTGAAACTTGTGCTGCTTGTACAGTGCAAAGGGAGACCTACAAACTGACATCAGGAACCTGGACTGGTGAGTTTCCTTTTCAGGGAAAAAGGCTGGAATTAGAGCAAAGGTCCCCCTAGCCTTGGGCAGGCGCCTGACTGCAACTCATAAGAACATCAAAGGATATCTCCGAGACTTCATCTGCCCCCACCTCAAACTTGCGCTGCCCTGAGAGTCCCAAGGGAGCCCTACAAACTGACATTAGGAACCTGGACTGGTGAGTTTCCTTTTCAGGGAAAAGGCTGGGAAATGTGCCCAGGTGCCCCAGGCCCTGAGCTGTCACCTCACTCCAAAAACGCCAAACATCAAAGGATGCATCCCAGAACAAAGCTGTCCCGGCCTCAAACTTGTGTTGCCCTGATAGACCCAAGGCATCCCTACGAACCGACATCAGGAACTTGGACTGGTGAGTTTTCTTTTTCAGGGAAAAAGGCTGGAATTAGCGCACAGGACCCCCTGACCCAGGGTGGGAGGCTGACTGCAACAAATAGGAACATCAAAGAATATCTCCCAGAACAAAGCTGTCCCCACCTCAAATTTGTGCTGCCACTACAGTGCCAAGGGAGACCTACAAACTGACATCAGGAACCTGGATTTGTGAGTTTTCTTTCCCATTCAAAAAGTCTGGAATTTGCGCACAAGATCCTGTGGCCCTGGGCTGGGCCCTGACAGCAACAAGTACAAACATCAAAGGAGATCTCCGAGACTTCATCTGCCCCAACTTATAACTTGTGCTGCCCTGATAGACCCAAGGGAGCCCTACAAACTGACATCAGGAACCTGGACTGGTGAGTTTTCTTTCCCAGGGAAAAGAAGCACTGTTTGTGCTCACGGCCTTGTGGACACCACTGGGCCTCCTGAAATTCCAAATGGGATGCCAGATGCCTTCCACACCAAAGCTGCCCCCAGCTCATGGCCTGACTGCTCTTGCCGTGGTCCTGGGTGGCCCCGGGATCTCCGTCTGGAATATCCCATGGCACTGGGATGACTTCGGCTCCCTTTGTCTCCTTTTCCACAGGAGATCTCTCCCAGGTGTCCCCAAGTCGTCTCAGCTGCCCCAGTTCCCTCCCAGTGTGCCACCCAACATTCCCACTTCCCTCCTGATTTTCCCAGTGTCCCTCCCAGTGCTCCCATAGCAGGTACAGGACGCAGTAGAAGCAGTTCTGTCACTGCTTGTAGCCCTTACTGACACCACAGGAAGGCTCTGCGGGTTCTTGGGGATGGTGGGGAGGGATGCAGGGGTCCCAGCGATGTCACTCTGGGGGTTGGAAATCCAGATGGATTTCGGGAGGGGGGCATGGAGTGTTCAAGGGGGTCTCTCAATGGTCATATGGGGAGGGGTCCCAAGGGCATCCCAGGGTGTCCTGGGGACCACTGGGGGGTACCAGGGATCCCTTAGGGTTACTGGGGATCATTCAGAGGGTCCGAGAAAGATCAAGGTAGGTCCCTGGGGGATCTTTTTAGGGGTACAGAGAGAGTTTTGTAGGGTCCCAGGGGTCAGATCTCCCAATTGAGATATGGGGAGGAAGGGGGAGTCCCAGAGGGACTGGCAGGGGGGAGAACAACTTAGCATCACCAAACATGTTCTGGCAATCTCCCCATACAATCTAGAGCCCAACTACACCCTGCACTGCCAATTTCAAGTCCCCAGGACTTGTGTTGTTACAGGCTATGCAGCAGGGCAGAACAGCTCCAGGAAAAATACGTGCAGACATCCACGACACAGGACAGGGAGAGAGAGCTTTTGAGGAGAAGAAAGGACCGAGAGACCCAAAGAACACACAGTGCACCAGAGACAAGTGACAGGACACACACCGCAACTGCTCTGCCCTGAGCACCTCAGCACTGTGATCAAAACAGACACTTTTTGCCTTTAGATGGCCTTAGGAGATCCTTCTTGCACATCCCTGCCCCCAAAGCTCATTCATAAGGCCCTCCCAGCACCCCACTTTCACCCCCAATGTGGGCCTGACCCCTATAGTTATCTCTCAGCCATCTGGGGATGAAAGCACCCCGCTTTCATCCCCACTGTGGGCCTGAGCACTCAACTTCTCTCTCAGGCATCTGGGGATGAGAATCCACATCGCGTGCCAATGGAGGCTGCCTCGCCTGCGGGGAATGTCCAATGGTCACCAGGCTGTGGTCCCGCGCTCAGCTACAATCGAGAACACCAAACATCACTGCATGATCTTAGCTGCACAATGGACAAAACCCAGCAATCCTGCTACTCACCGTTCTCCTAAGAATGCTCAGGCCACGCACTTTGGCCAGGCTCGGAGGCTGCCACCATCATCGCAGGGTCTGTCTGGGTTAAGAAGAGACAAAGTGATTCGACATGGCTGAAACACGAGTGGACCTTGGCTCCCCCTCCCTACCTCGGCAACTCACCGCAACTCCTCAGCCATTGCCAAAGGCTCTCTGGATGCCATCGTGAAATACAAAATTTCAAGGCTTCATCTCAGAGTCCTAAAACACATCCAGAGGGCTCACAAGCACAGGAAATCCAGGCCATCAGCTGTTGGTGACAGGGGCTTGGCATACTCTGGGTGGATTCCCTAAACACACAAACAAGAACAGATACATACAATTGCGCCAAAACCTGAAACCTGAGCACAAACAACTGCTTTGGCCCACTGCTCACCTGGCACACTTGGCCTTGACTGCTGCTATCTGCCTGGACCTCCTGAAAATAAAGGCAAAGAACACCGCTGTGACAAAGACACCATTCAAGCATCCCCTGCAAATGCAAAAAATGACTGACCTGCTCATGGGAAAACCCTCACCCAGGACTGGGGCCCTTGGCCACAGATTTGAACTGTCAGCATCTGAAAGAAAGTTAGGACTGGTGTCAAACGGCTGCAGGACAACTTAACACGACTAAACATATTAAGCCAATCTCCCCATACAATCTAGAGCCCAACTACACCCTGCACTGCCAATTTCAAGTCCCCAGGACTTGTGTTGTTACAGGCTATGCAGCAGGGCAGAACAGCTCCAGGAAAAATACATGCAGACATCCACGACACAGGACAGGGAGAGAGAGCTTTTGAGGAGAAGAAAGGACCGAGAGACCCAAAGAACACACAGTGCACCAGAGACAAGTGACAGGACACACACCGCAACTGCTCTGCCCTGAGCACCTCAGCACTGTGATCAAAACAGACACTTTTTGCCTTTAGATGGCCTTAGGAGATGCTTCTTGCACATCCCTGCCCCCAAAGCTCATTCATAAGGCCCTCCCAGCACCCCACTTTCACCCCCAATGTGGGCCTGAGCCCTATACTTATCTCTCAGCCATCTGGGGATGAGAATCCACATCGCGTGCCAATGGAGGCTGCCTCGCCTGCGGGGAATGTCCAATGGTCACCGGGCTGTGGTCCCGTGCTCAGCTACAATCGAGAACACCAAACATCACTGCATGATCTTAGCTGCACAATGGACAAAACCCAGCAATCCTGCTACTCACTGTTCTCCTAAGAATGCTCAGGCCACGCACTTTGGCCAGGCTCGGAGGCTGCCACCATCATCGCAGGGTCTGTCTGGGTTAAGAAGAGACAAAGTGACTCGGCATTGCTGAAACACGAGTGGACCTTGGCTCCCCCTCCCTACCTCGGCAACTCACCGCAACTCCTCAGCCATTGCCAAAGGCTCCCTGGATGCCATCGTGAAATACAACATTTCAAGGCTTCATCTCAGAGTCCTAAAATACATCCAGAGAGCCCACAAGCACAGGAAATCCAGGCCATCAGCTGTTGGTGACAGGGGCTTGGCATACTCTGGGTGGATTCCCTAAACACACAAACAAGAACAGATACATACAATTGCTCCAAAACCTGAAACCTGAGCACAAACAACTGCTTTGGCCCACTGCTCACCTGGCACACTTGGCCTTGACTGCTGCTATCTGCCTGGACCTCCTGAAAATAAAGGCAAAGAACACCGCTGTGGCAAAGACACCCTTCAAGCATCCCCTGCAAATGCAAAAAATGACTGACCTGCTCATGGGAAAACCCTCACCCAGGACTGGGGCCCTTGGCCACAGATTTGAACTGTCAGCATCTGAAAGAAAGTTAGGACTGGTGTCAAACGGCTGCAGGACAACTTAACACGACTAAACATATTAAGCCAATCTCCCCATACAATCTAGAGCCCAACTACACCCTGCACTGCCAATTTCAAGTCCCCAGGACTTGTGTTGTTACAGGCTATGCAGCAGGGCAGAACAGCTCCAGGAAAAATACATGCAGACATCCACGACACAGGACAGGGAGAGAGAGCTTTTGAGGAGAAGAAAGGACCGAGAGACCCAAAGAACACACAGTGCACCAGAGACAAGTGACAGGACACACACCGCAACTGCTCTGCCCTGAGCACCTCAGCACTGTGATCAAAACAGACACTTTTTGCCTTTAGATGGCCTTAGGAGATGCTTCTTGCACATCCCTGCCCCCAGAGCTCATTCATAAGGCCCTCCCAGCACCCCACTTTCACCCCCAATGTGGGCCTGACCCCTATACTTATCTCTCAGGCATCTGGGGATGAGAGCACCCCGCTTTCACCCCCACTGTGGGCCTGAGCACTCAACTTATCTCTCAGTCATGTGGGGATGAGAATCCACATCGCATGCCAATGGAGGCTGCCTCGCCTGCGGGGAATGTCCAATGGTCACGGGGCTGTGGTCCCTCGCTCAGCTACAATCGAGAACACCAAACATCACTGCATGATCTTAGCTGCACAATGGACAAAACCCAGCAATCCTGCTACTCACCGTTCTCCTAAGAATGCTCGGGCCACGCACTTTGGCCAGGCTCGGAGGCTGCCACCGTCATCGCAGGGTCTGCCTGGGTTAAGAAGAGACAAAGTGATTCGACATGGCTGAAACACGAGTGGACCTTGGCTCCCCCTCCCTACCTCGGCAACTCACCGCAACTCCTCAGCCATTGCCAAAGGCTCCCTGGATGCCATCGTGAAATACAACATTTCAAGGCTTCATCTCAGAGTCCTAAAACACATCCAGAGAGCCCACAAGCACAGGAAATCCAGGCCATCAGCTGTTGGTGACAGGGGCTTGGCATACTCTGGGTGGATTCCCTAAACACACAAACAAGAACAGATACATACAATTGCTCCAAAACCTGAAACCTGAGCACAAACAACTGCTTTGGCCCACTGCTCACCTGGCACACTTGGCCTTGACTGCTGCTATCTGCCTGGACCTCCTGAAAATAAAGGCAAAGAACACCGCTGTGGCAAAGACACCCTTCAAGCATCCCCTGTGTAAGAGGCCGTCTGAAGACCCTCACTCATTTGCCTGCCGATTGCCACGAGCAGGATTTCCCTTCCCCCTCTGCAGTTCCGGCTTGGAGAAGGCAACAGTGCAGGTGTAGCCGCTGTACCGTTACGTGCTGTTCCCAACGAGGACCGGCAAGAACTTGGCAAGGAGTTGGCAAGGACTTGGCGAAGACCCAGCGTGGACCCAGCACAGAGTGGCCTACTGCAATTCCTGCTTCACTCTCCACCTTTAAGCCAAATGAACTGTTGGGGTGACTCTGGTGGTCTCTCACTGAAGACCCCTCATCTGCCTCACTACCACCATGACAGATGGAGATCAAGAACCCTCTCCCCAAGGACTGAGACTGAGACTCCTACCACAAACAGTGGGCGAAGGGAGAGAATGACCTGACCTGTTCTTCTCCAGTAACTTCAATGGACTTATCCCTTATTGTGTTTGTTCAGCCTCTGTAAATACACTTAGTCCCCCACAGCAATTTCAATAGACTCTCATTGTTCTGCCTGCTCCCCCCCTTTTCCCTCTGTGGACTATAACTGGACCCCTGGGATAGGTAGAACTTCGGAGACTCTCCCCAACACAACAAGACGGATCCACATCGTCCGGACCAGTGAGGACTCCGCCTGTGTTGGTAGCTATTCCCATCCCCCCTTCTCTCTCTCTCTCTATCCTTTTTATTTCTTTTCTGAACCCACTATCGCATTTATTGTTTTGGCCCTTAATAAAGGTGCATTTGTTGTGATTAAACTGCTGATTGTCTTTTGCACTTTGGGATCGGCTAACGAACCATCACGACACCCCGCTATAAGCGGATCGTGACATTAAAATTGGCGTCACGGACAGGATTTCTGTCTAGGCAGAAGGGTGCAGGTTCTGTGTAGTCTGTAACAGGGGAAGGATGTTTCTTGCCAGCCGCACCTAGCCTGCCAGTCCAAAAGACTGAGCATGGTCTGGAGAGCAAGGGGTAAGATTCAGATTTCCCACGGACTGCACATTGCCTAGGTGAAAAAGCACCCACACTGTCTTCAGAAATTGCAAAAGATCTCTTAGTGCAAAAGGCGGGACACTGTTGTGATTATGTGTGTGTTTGGACTGTCTGGGAAGGAAGAGACAACTTGAAGAAACTAAGCAGAGCCTCCCAGGCAGATTTTGTCTCTTCACCCACCCAGGGAAGTGAAGGGCGACACAGCGAAGTCTGTGTGCTTTGAGTAACTTAAGTTTGTACCTCCCTGCTGTGGTTTTGGTCCCTTCACAAAATGAGTGATAACTTTAACGATAAGGGTAAAGTTGAATTTTATGCTTTACTAGCTAAATACAATGCCAAACCTTCTCCGGGAGGAGAAGAATGGGCACAAAGTAATTGGTTTAATTTGGATAATGTGGTTGATAGAATATGTTCTTTACAACATGGTACAAAATTCAAACTGGGCAGAAACTTATGCTCAGTTTTGGGAGCTTGTCTTACGGCAGCTGTAGAAACTCGCTTCCAGCGAAGAGGTGAGCAAGAAACAATAATAGACTCCCTTCAAAATTTGGTTGAAATTTTACAAAAACAATTACATGAAGAAAGGAATGAAAAACATTCATTGAGAAATGAGAACTATGCATTAAGAGCTGCCTTAAAAGAGAAACACGTTAACAAATCATCTAATGCTGATTCCTCTATAAATCCTGAGGGAAAGGAAACTCCTCACATTAACCAAATTTATCCTCACAAAGAACTTGAGGCAGTAAATAATTGTGGGGAACATTGCTGCTCTCACTTAAGACCCTTAATTAAAACAGAATATAACTATCTCAGTGATGATGATCTTGACCCCCACATCACAACCAAACACATACCATACACTGCCACCGAATTGGCTAAGCTTAAAAAAGAATATGGACGCCTTCCATACGAATCAGAAACAGAATATGTTTTCCGGGTGTCCCTCACTGGTGGCGATCAAATTAAACTAACTGAACAAGAAGCCAGTGGGTACTGGGGACATGGTGTCTTCTTAACAACAGGAGATAAACGTGACTCATGGTCCCTGACACAGCGCGCGGCTTTTTGGGCCGGGGGAACGAACCCCTTGGAAAGGGGAGATCCTATAGCTATAATTAGCACCCCAGACCAACTCCTAGAAAGTGTACACAAAGCCGCCTGTTTGAAAATGATTCATGAAAAGAAATTAATTCCTGGCTTTGAATCCCCAATGCAATTACCTGTGAAGCCTGAACTAATGACTCCTTTAATTCGTGGGCTTCCAGAAACACTCAAACCTACTGCCATAGCCTTACAGAAAACTATCATGACATTAAGCCCTACAGAAAAACTAGACAGATTTCTTGGTAACCCCACTAATCGCACTGGATCTACTGGTCCTACCTTTACTCCATCCTGCTCTCCATTCCAAGCTGTAAATTCACAAGCCAGTTCACCTGGCAGTAATCATAAAATTTGGACATGGGGTGTTGCAGAGGATTTGATCAATTATTGTAGAAAATATGGACCTGTAAAAACCCCGGAAGAGAAACCAGAAAAATCAGAGAAAACAAAAGGGATTCGGTCTATTGGGACTCCTTACAGTAAAAATCCAGAAAAGGGAAAACAGAACCCTAGCCGCCAGCATTGGTGGTCACTGGGAGTCCAAAAGGGGGTCCCCAGAGAAGTGATGGATGGTCTGCCCCTTGATAAATTACAGAAAATAATAACTAATTGGTGCTATCGAAAATCAAATCCATCAGTTCAACCCAGTACACACCCTAGTGCACCCACTCTTCCTCATAACATGGGCAGCGAACCAACTCTCCCTCAGCCTCTCCTTCCTCTCCCGAACACGGGTAAGGAAACAACTTTCTCACTGTCCCTCCTGCAAAACAGGGGCAGTGGACAAAAACTAACCATATCACAGCTTTCCTCTCAGAACTCAGGCTGTGACCCAAAATTAACATTCTCCCAGTTTCTCTCTCAAAATCCAGGCAGTGAGTCATCTCTTTCTCAGCCTTTTCCTCAAAATCTGAGCAGAGATTCCTGTGGTTTCAGAGACGCTGAGAAAAGGTACGCTACCTGGGAGAAGGGATTGTTTGTGGTCAGCCTGGCTCTCATTGAAGTGGAAAGACTTGCACTACAACTACCAATTGTATTGAGAAGCCCTTTCAATGATATTAAGACAGTCACTACTGGGACCCTCCCTCCTGACGGGGTGGCCCAGAGGGCCTCGGTAAGAAAGTGGTATGCTCAGACTGAACATTACTGTCACTTCTTCTCAATGACAGATGGAGTTGTGAAAAATTTGGCAATACAAGAAACTGAGAGCTTGGATAGCAGCCAGGACACACCTGCCTCTGTAATCAAAATGGCCCCTCCTTTTTCCCCCAAACAATCGGCAAGTTCTTGGTTCACTGAACTAATTAATACTGAGGGAGAAAGCAGTGCTCGGGTTGGGGAGCTGATAGCTGTTTGGAGTGCTTTTCAACGTAAGGTACAGAACACCTCTCTTGTCTCTATCTACACTGACTCCTATGCTGTGCACCAAATGATCCTGATAATCCAGCACATTACCCTGGCCAACCTGTTCTGGTGGACATCCCTTACTACAGGGCTGGTACCCCTTGTGCTAAAACCCCCTTGGAATGAATGTGCATGGAAAGCCTCTGGTGCTCTAGGGAAAGAACATTGGATAAATACATGCTGGATAATTCCATCATTCTAACCTTTTCTGCTTCTCGCTGGCAGGAGTCTGTTGTGTTTACTTTTACAGAAGAACTCCGAGGGACATGAAGACCACCTAATCCATGATAAAACTGGTAATACTTTCCTGCATCCTACCACAACCCCAGAGCCAGAAATCAGCTGAGTGTTTGTGGCCTGAAATAATTGTGGTAGCATGCAGAAAAAGTGAAAAGATCTCTTTAAGCACAAAAAGGTTTGTACGCACCAAAGCGTACAGGATTGCTGGCACAATTCAACATTAACACAAACTGCAGAAGTAGTTTGTCTTTGGTTCAAAAATACTGAAGGACTTTCTTTTAAATTTATTCATACCACCACCACCACTCAAACCCAACCACCAGTTATGCTTACCCCGAAAATTTCTAAAGTTGGACCATATATAATTAGGGAAACTGGCCAACAACAGATATTGTTCAATCCGGCATGGTCTCTTAAACAAGTTAAATTGCTAATGCAAAGCAATGTCTCTGAAATTCAGCCAGCTTGTTCACCTTTCTTGCAAACTTCTTTCCACGGTTGGACGACCTGGTTGCGACAGTGGAACCCTTCTGAAACACGGATGCCAAGAGACATAACTGGTGTTGTGGGAACAGGATTGGGAATTCTAAATAGTATTAAGATTTCCAATCCTGGTGGAATTTGGTGAACTTTACTTATGATCCCACCACAAACTTAGCCACAGCTTTTGTGTTAACCATACGCAATGCCTTGGTGCATTCAATATTCCCCATTATTGCATTAGGATTAAATCATGATGGAGCCACTCTCTATCCTTCCGAGCATAGAGAATGGGCCCGACAAATTGATGGTAAATGGCAAACTGTTAATTTAGAATCCTGTATTGTCCGAGAACAACAAGGGTTCATCTGTGAAGGCAATGCAATTATAGCTCAAGATATCTGTTTAGACACAGAACAAAATATCTGTCACTTTGAAATCCATCCTAACAAAACTTCTAAAATATTCCTTGTATATATAGGAAATGGATGTGCATGCTTTAGAACTGCTTGTAATACAGTGTATGTAGAAGACACAGTAGTAGATACTAAAAATCATTCAAATTTTTGTGCTTGTAATTTCACTAAAATTTCTGGATGTGATTTTTCTTTTGAAACTCCAGTTACTTCATATCAACTTTTAGAGTCCAATTACACGCTGATTCATAAGCTATTGCCTACCCCCATTGGAATGAATCTTACTCTGGTGAGGCAATTGTTGCTTCACCAGGATTTAATTGAAATCTTAGGAAAAATCAAGGAAAACGGACAGAAAACATTGGTAACTGTTCATCATGATGTACAAGAAATACATCGGGTTATAGAAAGGGTGAAAAGTGATGCTGAACACAGGTGGTGGGATACACTTTTTGGGTGGTCACCTACTGCTACAGGTATCCTGAACAAATTGTGTCATCCCATTGTTGTCCTTTTGATTTTAGTTTTGATTGGTTTTGCTTTATCAGCAATCTTGTTTGTCATAAATTGGAGAATGATAAAACGATTAACAAAATTGACAGCTATACTTAATGCACACCACCTGGCCAATGTGCTTTATACTGTAGACATCCCCAAGACTATAGACACAAAGCAATTATAAAATTAGATTGGTTTATTAGAAAAATTGTTTATTATTAATTAATATTGATTATATTGCTTAATGTTGTTTCAATTTATACTAATTATTGTTTTAGTATTTTCCCTGTTCTCTTTTCCTCTCCTTTTCCTTTTTCCCTTCTCTGGGATATGCTGCCAACACTAGACAAGTCCTGAAGACTTCACAACAACACTACGAAACACTGCTGAACATCTCTCGAGGGCAATCGTCAGTCACGGGGTGGTGTAAGAGGCCGTCTGAAGACCCTCACTCATTTGCCTGCCGATTGCCACGAGCAGGATTTCCCTTCCCCCTCTGCAGTTCCGGCTTGGAGAAGGCAACAGTGCAGGTGTAGCCGCTGTACCGTTACGTGCTGTTCCCAACGAGGACCGGCAAGAACTTGGCAAGGAGTTGGCAAGGACTTGGCGAAGACCCAGCGTGGACCCAGCACAGAGTGGCCTACTGCAATTCCTGCTTCACTCTCCACCTTTAAGCCAAATGAACTGTTGGGGTGACTCTGGTGGTCTCTCACTGAAGACCCCTCATCTGCCTCACTACCACCATGACAGATGGAGATCAAGAACCCTCTCCCCAAGGACTGAGACTGAGACTCCTACCACAAACAGTGGGCGAAGGGAGAGAATGACCTGACCTGTTCTTCTCCAGTAACTTCAATGGACTTATCCCTTATTGTGTTTGTTCAGCCTCTGTAAATACACTTAGTCCCCCACAGCAATTTCAATAGACTCTCATTGTTCTGCCTGCTCCCCCCCTTTTCCCTCTGTGGACTATAACTGGACCCCTGGGATAGGTAGAACTTCGGAGACTCTCCCCAACACAACAAGACGGATCCACATCGTCCGGACCAGTGAGGACTCCGCCTGTGTTGGTAGCTATTCCCATCCCCCCTTCTCTCTCTCTCTCTATCCTTTTTATTTCTTTTCTGAACCCACTATCGCATTTATTGTTTTGGCCCTTAATAAAGGTGCATTTGTTGTGATTAAACTGCTGATTGTCTTTTGCACTTTGGGATCGGCTAACGAACCATCACGACACCCCGCTATAAGCGGATCGTGACACCCTGCAAATGCAAAAAATGACTGACCTGCTCATGGGAAAACCCTCACCCAGGACTGGGGCCCTTGGCCACAGATTTGAACTGTCAGCATCTGAAAGAAAGTTAGGACTGGTGTCAAACGGCTGCAGGACAACTTAACACGACTAAACATATTAAGCCAATCTCCCCATACAATCTAGAGCCCAACTACACCCTGCACTGCCAATTTCAAGTCCCCAGGACTTGTGTTGTTACAGGCTATGCAGCAGGGCAGAACAGCTCCAGGAAAAATACGTGCAGACATCCACGACACAGGACAGGGAGAGAGAGCTTTTGAGGAGAAGAAAGGACCGAGAGACCCAAAGAACACACAGTGCACCAGAGACAAGTGACAGGACACACACCGCAACTGCTCTGCCCTGAGCACCTCAGCACTGTGATCAAAACAGACACTTTTTGCCTTTAGATGGCCTTAGGAGATCCTTCTTGCACATCCCTGCCCCCAAAGCTCATTCATAAGGCCCTCCCAGCACCCCGCTTTCACCCCCACTGTGGGCCTGAGCACTCAACTTATCTCTCAGTCATGTGGGGATGAGAATCCACATCGCATGCCAATGGAGGCTGCCTCGCCTGCGGGGAATGTCCAATGGTCACGGGGCTGTGGTCCCTCGCTCAGCTACAATCGAGAACACCAAACATCACTGCATGATCTTAGCTGCACAATGGACAAAACCCAGCAATCCTGCTACTCACCGTTCTCCTAAGAATGCTCGGGCCACGCACTTTGGCCAGGCTCGGAGGCTGCCACCGTCATCGCAGGGTCTGCCTGGGTTAAGAAGAGACAAAGTGATTCGACATGGCTGAAACACGAGTGGACCTTGGCTCCCCCTCCCTACCTCGGCAACTCACCGCAACTCCTCAGCCATTGCCAAAGGCTCCCTGGATGCCATCGTGAAATACAAAATTTCAAGGCTTCATCTCAGAGTCCTAAAATACATCCAGAGGGCTCACAAGCACAGGAAATCCAGGCCATCAGCTGTTGGTGACAGGGGCTTGGCATACTCTGGGTGGATTCCCTAAACACACAAACAAGAACAGATACATACAATTGCGCCAAAACCTGAAACCTGAGCACAAACAACTACTTTGGCCCACTGCTCACCTGGCACACTTGGCCTTGACTGCTGCTATCTGCCTGGACCTCCTGAAAATAAAGGCAAAGAACACCGCTGTGGCAAAGACACCCTTCAAGCATCCCCTGCAAATGCAAAAAATGACTGACCTGCTCATGGGAAAACCCTGACCCAGGACTGGGGCCCTTGGCCACAGATTTGAACTGTCAGCATCTGAAAGAAAGTTAGGACTGGTGTCAAACGGCTGCAGGACAACTTAACACGACTAAACATATTAAGCCAATCTCCCCATACAATCTAGAGCCCAACTACACCCTGCACTGCCAATTTCAAGTCCCCAGGACTTGTGTTGTTACAGGCTATGCAGCAGGGCAGAACAGCTCCAGGAAAAATACGTGCAGACATCCACGACACAGGACAGGGAGAGAGAGCTTTTGAGGAGAAGAAAGGACCGAGTGACCCAAAGAACACACAGTGCACCAGAGACAAGTGACAGGACACACACCAGAACTGCTCTGCCCTGTGCACCTCAGCACTGTAATCAAAACAGACACTTTTTGCCTTTAGATGGCCTTAGGAGATGCTTCTTGCACATCCCTGCCCCCAAAGCTCATTCATAAGGCCCTCCCAGCACCCCACTTTCACCCCCAATGTGGGCCTGAGCCCTATACTTATCTCTCAGCCATCTGGGGATGAGAATCCACATCGCGTGCCAATGGAGGCTGCCTCGCCTGCGGGGAATGTCCAATGGTCACCGGGCTGTGGTCCCGTGCTCAGCTACAATCGAGAACACCAAACATCACTGCATGATCTTAGCTGCACAATGGACAAAACCCAGCAATCCTGCTACTCACCGTTCTCCTAAGAATGCTCAGGCCACGCACTTTGGCCAGGCTCGGAGGCTGCCACCATCATCGCAGGGTCTGTCTGGGTTAAGAAGAGACAAAGTGACTCGGCATTGCTGAAACACGAGTGGACCTTGGCTCCCCCTCCCTACCTCGGCAACTCACCGCAACTCCTCAGCCATTGCCAAAGGCTCCCTGGATGCCATCGTGAAATACAACATTTCAAGGCTTCATCTCAGAGTCCTAAAATACATCCAGAGAGCCCACAAGCACAGGAAATCCAGGCCATCAGCTGTTGGTGACAGGGGCTTGGCATACTCTGGGTGGATTCCCTAAACACACAAACAAGAACAGATACATACAATTGCGCCAAAACCTGAAACCTGAGCACAAACAACTACTTTGGCCCACTGCTCACCTGGCACACTTGGCCTTGACTGCTGCTATCTGCCTGGACCTCCTGAAAATAAAGGCAAAGAACACCGCTGTGGCAAAGACACCCTTCAAGCATCCCCTGCAAATGCAAAAAATGACTGACCTGCTCATGGGAAAACCCTGACCCAGGACTGGGGCCCTTGGCCACAGATTTGAACTGTCAGCATCTGAAAGAAAGTTAGGACTGGTGTCAAACGGCTGCAGGACAACTTAACACGACTAAACATATTAAGCCAATCTCCCCATACAATCTAGAGCCCAACTACACCCTGCACTGCCAATTTCAAGTCCCCAGGACTTGTGTTGTTACAGGCTATGCAGCAGGGCAGAACAGCTCCAGGAAAAATACGTGCAGACATCCACGACACAGGACAGGGAGAGAGAGCTTTTGAGGAGAAGAAAGGACCGAGTGACCCAAAGAACACACAGTGCACCAGAGACAAGTGACAGGACACACACCGCAACTGCTCTGCCCTGAGCACCTCAGCACTGTGATCAAAACAGACACTTTTTGCCTTTAGATGGCCTTAGGAGATCCTTCTTGCACATCCCTGCCCCCAAAGCTCATTCATAAGGCCCTCCCAGCACCCCACTTTCACCCCCAATGTGGGCCTGACCCCTATAGTTATCTCTCAGCCATCTGGGGATGAAAGCACCCCGCTTTCACCCCCACTGTGGGCCTGAGCACTCAACTTATCTCTCAGTCATGTGGGGATGAGAATCCACATCGCATGCCAATGGAGGCTGCCTCGCCTGCGGGGAATGTCCAATGGTCACGGGGCTGTGGTCCCTCGCTCAGCTACAATCGAGAACACCAAACATCACTGCATGATCTTAGCTGCACAATGGACAAAACCCAGCAATCCTGCTACTCACCGTTCTCCTAAGAATGCTCGGGCCACGCACTTTGGCCAGGCTCGGAGGCTGCCACCGTCATCGCAGGGTCTGCCTGGGTTAAGAAGAGACAAAGTGATTCGACATGGCTGAAACACGAGTGGACCTTGGCTCCCCCTCCCTACCTCGGCAACTCACCGCAACTCCTCAGCCATTGCCAAAGGCTCCCTGGATGCCATCGTGAAATACAAAATTTCAAGGCTTCATCTCAGAGTCCTAAAATACATCCAGAGGGCTCACAAGCACAGGAAATCCAGGCCATCAGCTGTTGGTGACAGGGGCTTGGCATACTCTGGGTGGATTCCCTAAACACACAAACAAGAACAGATACATACAATTGCGCCAAAACCTGAAACCTGAGCACAAACAACTACTTTGGCCCACTGCTCACCTGGCACACTTGGCCTTGACTGCTGCTATCTGCCTGGACCTCCTGAAAATAAAGGCAAAGAACACCGCTGTGGCAAAGACACCCTTCAAGCATCCCCTGCAAATGCAAAAAATGACTGACCTGCTCATGGGAAAACCCTGACCCAGGACTGGGGCCCTTGGCCACAGATTTGAACTGTCAGCATCTGAAAGAAAGTTAGGACTGGTGTCAAACGGCTGCAGGACAACTTAACACGACTAAACATATTAAGCCAATCTCCCCATACAATCTAGAGCCCAACTACACCCTGCACTGCCAATTTCAAGTCCCCAGGACTTGTGTTGTTACAGGCTATGCAGCAGGGCAGAACAGCTCCAGGAAAAATACGTGCAGACATCCACGACACAGGACAGGGAGAGAGAGCTTTTGAGGAGAAGAAAGGACCGAGTGACCCAAAGAACACACAGTGCACCAGAGACAAGTGACAGGACACACACCAGAACTGCTCTGCCCTGTGCACCTCAGCACTGTAATCAAAACAGACACTTTTTGCCTTTAGATGGCCTTAGGAGATGCTTCTTGCACATCCCTGCCCCCAAAGCTCATTCATAAGGCCCTCCCAGCACCCCACTTTCACCCCCAATGTGGGCCTGAGCCCTATACTTATCTCTCAGCCATCTGGGGATGAGAATCCACATCGCGTGCCAATGGAGGCTGCCTCGCCTGCGGGGAATGTCCAATGGTCACCGGGCTGTGGTCCCGTGCTCAGCTACAATCGAGAACACCAAACATCACTGCATGATCTTAGCTGCACAATGGACAAAACCCAGCAATCCTGCTACTCACCGTTCTCCTAAGAATGCTCAGGCCACGCACTTTGGCCAGGCTCGGAGGCTGCCACCATCATCGCAGGGTCTGTCTGGGTTAAGAAGAGACAAAGTGACTCGGCATTGCTGAAACACGAGTGGACCTTGGCTCCCCCTCCCTACCTCGGCAACTCACCGCAACTCCTCAGCCATTGCCAAAGGCTCCCTGGATGCCATCGTGAAATACAACATTTCAAGGCTTCATCTCAGAGTCCTAAAATACATCCAGAGAGCCCACAAGCACAGGAAATCCAGGCCATCAGCTGTTGGTGACAGGGGCTTGGCATACTCTGGGTGGATTCCCTAAACACACAAACAAGAACAGATACATACAATTGCGCCAAAACCTGAAACCTGAGCACAAACAACTACTTTGGCCCACTGCTCACCTGGCACACTTGGCCTTGACTGCTGCTATCTGCCTGGACCTCCTGAAAATAAAGGCAAAGAACACCGCTGTGGCAAAGACACCCTTCAAGCATCCCCTGCAAATGCAAAAAATGACTGACCTGCTCATGGGAAAACCCTGACCCAGGACTGGGGCCCTTGGCCACAGATTTGAACTGTCAGCATCTGAAAGAAAGTTAGGACTGGTGTCAAACGGCTGCAGGACAACTTAACACGACTAAACATATTAAGCCAATCTCCCCATACAATCTAGAGCCCAACTACACCCTGCACTGCCAATTTCAAGTCCCCAGGACTTGTGTTGTTACAGGCTATGCAGCAGGGCAGAACAGCTCCAGGAAAAATACGTGCAGACATCCACGACACAGGACAGGGAGAGAGAGCTTTTGAGGAGAAGAAAGGACCGAGTGACCCAAAGAACACACAGTGCACCAGAGACAAGTGACAGGACACACACCGCAACTGCTCTGCCCTGAGCACCTCAGCACTGTGATCAAAACAGACACTTTTTGCCTTTAGATGGCCTTAGGAGATCCTTCTTGCACATCCCTGCCCCCAAAGCTCATTCATAAGGCCCTCCCAGCACCCCACTTTCACCCCCAATGTGGGCCTGACCCCTATAGTTATCTCTCAGCCATCTGGGGATGAAAGCACCCCGCTTTCACCCCCACTGTGGGCCTGAGCACTCAACTTATCTCTCAGTCATGTGGGGATGAGAATCCACATCGCATGCCAATGGAGGCTGCCTCGCCTGCGGGGAATGTCCAATGGTCACGGGGCTGTGGTCCCTCGCTCAGCTACAATCGAGAACACCAAACATCACTGCATGATCTTAGCTGCACAATGGACAAAACCCAGCAATCCTGCTACTCACCGTTCTCCTAAGAATGCTCGGGCCACGCACTTTGGCCAGGCTCGGAGGCTGCCACCGTCATCGCAGGGTCTGCCTGGGTTAAGAAGAGACAAAGTGATTCGACATGGCTGAAACACGAGTGGACCTTGGCTCCCCCTCCCTACCTCGGCAACTCACCGCAACTCCTCAGCCATTGCCAAAGGCTCCCTGGATGCCATCGTGAAATACAAAATTTCAAGGCTTCATCTCAGAGTCCTAAAATACATCCAGAGGGCTCACAAGCACAGGAAATCCAGGCCATCAGCTGTTGGTGACAGGGGCTTGGCATACTCTGGGTGGATTCCCTAAACACACAAACAAGAACAGATACATACAATTGCGCCAAAACCTGAAACCTGAGCACAAACAACTACTTTGGCCCACTGCTCACCTGGCACACTTGGCCTTGACTGCTGCTATCTGCCTGGACCTCCTGAAAATAAAGGCAAAGAACACCGCTGTGGCAAAGACACCCTTCAAGCATCCCCTGCAAATGCAAAAAATGACTGACCTGCTCATGGGAAAACCCTGACCCAGGACTGGGGCCCTTGGCCACAGATTTGAACTGTCAGCATCTGAAAGAAAGTTAGGACTGGTGTCAAACGGCTGCAGGACAACTTAACACGACTAAACATATTAAGCCAATCTCCCCATACAATCTAGAGCCCAACTACACCCTGCACTGCCAATTTCAAGTCCCCAGGACTTGTGTTGTTACAGGCTATGCAGCAGGGCAGAACAGCTCCAGGAAAAATACGTGCAGACATCCACGACACAGGACAGGGAGAGAGAGCTTTTGAGGAGAAGAAAGGACCGAGTGACCCAAAGAACACACAGTGCACCAGAGACAAGTGACAGGACACACACCAGAACTGCTCTGCCCTGTGCACCTCAGCACTGTAATCAAAACAGACACTTTTTGCCTTTAGATGGCCTTAGGAGATGCTTCTTGCACATCCCTGCCCCCAAAGCTCATTCATAAGGCCCTCCCAGCACCCCACTTTCACCCCCAATGTGGGCCTGAGCCCTATACTTATCTCTCAGCCATCTGGGGATGAGAATCCACATCGCGTGCCAATGGAGGCTGCCTCGCCTGCGGGGAATGTCCAATGGTCACCGGGCTGTGGTCCCGTGCTCAGCTACAATCGAGAACACCAAACATCACTGCATGATCTTAGCTGCACAATGGACAAAACCCAGCAATCCTGCTACTCACCGTTCTCCTAAGAATGCTCAGGCCACGCACTTTGGCCAGGCTCGGAGGCTGCCACCATCATCGCAGGGTCTGTCTGGGTTAAGAAGAGACAAAGTGACTCGGCATTGCTGAAACACGAGTGGACCTTGGCTCCCCCTCCCTACCTCGGCAACTCACCGCAACTCCTCAGCCATTGCCAAAGGCTCCCTGGATGCCATCGTGAAATACAACATTTCAAGGCTTCATCTCAGAGTCCTAAAATACATCCAGAGAGCCCACAAGCACAGGAAATCCAGGCCATCAGCTGTTGGTGACAGGGGCTTGGCATACTCTGGGTGGATTCCCTAAACACACAAACAAGAACAGATACATACAATTGCGCCAAAACCTGAAACCTGAGCACAAACAACTACTTTGGCCCACTGCTCACCTGGCACACTTGGCCTTGACTGCTGCTATCTGCCTGGACCTCCTGAAAATAAAGGCAAAGAACACCGCTGTGGCAAAGACACCCTTCAAGCATCCCCTGCAAATGCAAAAAATGACTGACCTGCTCATGGGAAAACCCTGACCCAGGACTGGGGCCCTTGGCCACAGATTTGAACTGTCAGCATCTGAAAGAAAGTTAGGACTGGTGTCAAACGGCTGCAGGACAACTTAACACGACTAAACATATTAAGCCAATCTCCCCATACAATCTAGAGCCCAACTACACCCTGCACTGCCAATTTCAAGTCCCCAGGACTTGTGTTGTTACAGGCTATGCAGCAGGGCAGAACAGCTCCAGGAAAAATACGTGCAGACATCCACGACACAGGACAGGGAGAGAGAGCTTTTGAGGAGAAGAAAGGACCGAGTGACCCAAAGAACACACAGTGCACCAGAGACAAGTGACAGGACACACACCAGAACTGCTCTGCCCTGTGCACCTCAGCACTGTGATCAAAACAGACACTTTTTGCCTTTAGATGGCCTTAGGAGATGCTTCTTGCACATCCCTGCCCCCAAAGCTCATTCATAAGGCCCTCCCAGCACCCCACTTTCACCCCCAATGTGGGCCTGAGCCCTATACTTATCTCTCAGCCATCTGGGGATGAGAATCCACATCGCGTGCCAATGGAGGCTGCCTCGCCTGCGGGGAATGTCCAATGGTCACCAGGCTGTGGTCCCGTGCTCAGCTACAATCGAGAACACCAAACATCACTGCATGATCTTAGCTGCACAATGGACAAAACCCAGCAATCCTGCTACTCACCGTTCTCCTAAGAATGCTCAGGCCACGCACTTTGGCCAGGCTCGGAGGCTGCCACCATCATCGCAGGGTCTGTCTGGGTTAAGAAGAGACAAAGTGACTCGGCATTGCTGAAACACGAGTGGACCTTGGCTCCCCCTCCCTACCTCGGCAACTCACCGCAACTCCTCAGCCATTGCCAAAGGCTCCCTGGATGCCATCGTGAAATACAACATTTCAAGGCTTCATCTCAGAGTCCTAAAATACATCCAGAGAGCCCACAAGCACAGGAAATCCAGGCCATCAGCTGTTGGTGACAGGGGCTTGGCATACTCTGGGTGGATTCCCTAAACACACAAACAAGAACAAATACATACAATTGCTCCAAAACCTGAAACCTGAGCACAAACAACTGCTTTGGCCCACTGCTCACCTGGCACACTTGGCCTTGACTGCTGCTATCTGCCTGGACCTCCTGAAAATAAAGGCAAAGAACACCGCTGTGGCAAAGACACCCTTCAAGCATCCCCTGCAAATGCAAAAAATGACTGACCTGCTCATGGGAAAACCCTCACCCAGGACTGGGGCCCTTGGCCACAGATTTGAACTGTCAGCATCTGAAAGAAAGTTAGGACTGGTGTCAAACGGCTGCAGGACAACTTAACACGACTAAACATATTAAGCCAATCTCCCCATACAATCTAGAGCCCAACTACACCCTGCACTGCCAATTTCAAGTCCCCAGGACTTGTGTTGTTACAGGCTATGCAGCAGGGCAGAACAGCTCCAGGAAAAATACATGCAGACATCCACGACACAGGACAGGGAGAGAGAGCTTTTGAGGAGAAGAAAGGACCGAGAGACCCAAAGAACACACAGTGCACCAGAGACAAGTGACAGGACACACACCGCAACTGCTCTGCCCTGAGCACCTCAGCACTGTGATCAAAACAGACACTTTTTGCCTTTAGATGGCCTTAGGAGATGCTTCTTGCACATCCCTGCCCCCAGAGCTCATTCATAAGGCCCTCCCAGCACCCCACTTTCACCCCCAATGTGGGCCTGACCCCTATACTTATCTCTCAGGCATCTGGGGATGAGAGCACCCCGCTTTCACCCCCACTGTGGGCCTGAGCACTCAACTTATCTCTCAGTCATGTGGGGATGAGAATCCACATCGCATGCCAATGGAGGCTGCCTCGCCTGCGGGGAATGTCCAATGGTCACGGGGCTGTGGTCCCTCGCTCAGCTACAATCGAGAACACCAAACATCACTGCATGATCTTAGCTGCACAATGGACAAAACCCAGCAATCCTGCTACTCACCGTTCTCCTAAGAATGCTCGGGCCACGCACTTTGGCCAGGCTCGGAGGCTGCCACCGTCATCGCAGGGTCTGCCTGGGTTAAGAAGAGACAAAGTGATTCGACATGGCTGAAACACGAGTGGACCTTGGCTCCCCCTCCCTACCTCGGCAACTCACCGCAACTCCTCAGCCATTGCCAAAGGCTCCCTGGATGCCATCGTGAAATACAACATTTCAAGGCTTCATCTCAGAGTCCTAAAACACATCCAGAGAGCCCACAAGCACAGGAAATCCAGGCCATCAGCTGTTGGTGACAGGGGCTTGGCATACTCTGGGTGGATTCCCTAAACACACAAACAAGAACAGATACATACAATTGCTCCAAAACCTGAAACCTGAGCACAAACAACTGCTTTGGCCCACTGCTCACCTGGCACACTTGGCCTTGACTGCTGCTATCTGCCTGGACCTCCTGAAAATAAAGGCAAAGAACACCGCTGTGACAAAGACACCATTCAAGCATCCCCTGCAAATGCAAAAAATGACTGACCTGCTCATGGGAAAACCCTCACCCAGGACTGGGGCCCTTGGCCACAGATTTGAACTGTCAGCATCTGAAAGAAAGTTAGGACTGGTGTCAAACGGCTGCAGGACAACTTAACACGACTAAACATATTAAGCCAATCTCCCCATACAATCTAGAGCCCAACTACACCCTGCACTGCCAATTTCAAGTCCCCAGGACTTGTGTTGTTACAGGCTATGCAGCAGGGCAGAACAGCTCCAGGAAAAATACGTGCAGACATCCACGACACAGGACAGGGAGAGAGAGCTTTTGAGGAGCAGAAAGGACCGAGTGACCCAAAGAACACACAGTGCACCAGAGACAAGTGACAGGACACACACCGCAACTGCTCTGCCCTGAGCACCTCAGCACTGTGATCAAAACAGACACTTTTTGCCTTTAGATGGCCTTAGGAGATGCTTCTTGCACATCCCTGCCCCCAAAGCTCATTCATAAAACCCTCCCAGCACCCCACTTTCACCCCCAATGTGGGCCTGAGCCCTCAACTTATCTCTCAGGCATCTGGGGATGAAAGCACCCCGCTTTCATCCCCACTGTGGGCCTGAGCACTCAACTTATCACTCAGGCATCTGGGGATGAGAATCCACATCGCGTGCCAATGGAGGCTGCCTCGCCTGCGGGGAATGTCCTATGGTCACTGGGCTGTGGTCCCGTGCTCAGCTACAATCGAGAACACCAAACATCACTGCATGATCTTAGCTGCACAATGGACAAAACCCAGCAATCCTGCTACTCACCGTTCTCCTAAGAATGCTCAGGCCACGCACTTTGGCCAGGCTCGGAGGCTGCCACCGTCATCGCAGGGTCTGCCTGGGTTAAGAAGAGACAAAGTGATTCGACATGGCTGAAACACGAGTGGACCTTGGCTCCCCCTCCCTACCTCGGCAACTCACCGCAACTCCTCAGCCATTGCCAAAGGCTCTCTGGATGCCATCGTGAAATACAAAATTTCAAGGCTTCATCTCAGAGTCCTAAAATACATCCAGAGGGCTCACAAGCACAGGAAATCCAGGCCATCAGCTGTTGGTGACAGGGGCTTGGCATACTCTGGGTGGATTCCCTAAACACACAAACAAGTACAGATACATACAATTGCTCCAAAACCTGAAACCTGAGCACAAACAACTGCTTTGGCCCACTGCTCACCTGGCACACTTGGCCTTGACTGCTGCTATCTGCCTGGACCTCCTGAAAATAAAGGCAAAGAACACCGCTGTGACAAAGACACCATTCAAGCATCCCCTGCAAATGCAAAAAATGACTGACCTGCTCATGGGAAAACCCTCACCCAGGACTGGGGCCCTTGGCCACAGATTTGAACTGTCAGCATCTGAAAGAAAGTTAGGACTGGTGTCAAACGGCTGCAGGACAACTTAACACGACTAAACATATTAAGCCAATCTCCCCATACAATCTAGAGCCCAACTACACCCTGCACTGCCAATTTCAAGTCCCCAGGACTTGTGTTGTTACAGGCTATGCAGCAGGGCAGAACAGCTCCAGGAAAAATACGTGCAGACATCCACGACACAGGACAGGGAGAGAGAGCTTTTGAGGAGAAGAAAGGACCGAGAGACCCAAAGAACACACAGTGCACCAGAGACAAGTGACAGGACACACACCGCAACTGCTCTGCCATGAGCACCTCAGCACTGTGATCAAAACAGACACTTTTTGCCTTTAGATGGCCTTAGGAGATCCTTCTTGCACATCCCTGCCCCCAAAGCTCATTCATAAGGCCCTCCCAGCACCCCACTTTCACCCCCAATGTGGGCCTGACCCCTATAGTTATCTCTCAGCCATCTGGGGATGAAAGCACCCCGCTTTCATCCCCACTGTGGGCCTGAGCACTCAACTTATCTCTCAGGCATCTGGGGATGAGAATCCACATCGCGTGCCAATGGAGGCTGCCTCGCCTGCGGGGAATGTCCAATGGTCACCAGGCTG
The DNA here is from genome assembly GCF_050655825.1 of Lonchura striata. Taxonomy (NCBI): domain Eukaryota; kingdom Metazoa; phylum Chordata; class Aves; order Passeriformes; family Estrildidae; genus Lonchura; species Lonchura striata. The sequence goes on along the minus strand of NC_140705.1, from coordinate 115,654,227 downwards.
TGGTCCCGCGCTCAGCTACAATCGAGAACACCAAACATCACTGCATGATCTTAGCTGCACAATGGACAAAACCCAGCAATCCTGCTGCTCACCATTATTCTCCTGAGAACGCCGGGCTCCTCGGGCCGCACGCTTCACCCACGCTCTCCTGGCAGGGTCTGCCTGGCTGAAGAGCAGGCGAGGTGAGGTGGCGTTCCCAAAACTCGAGTGGACCCTGGTTCCCCTCACTAGTAGTTCCCCCACTTACAGCAACTCCTCGGCCGCTCCTGAGGCTCCCTGGTGCCACCTTCAAGTGACAAAGATCAAGGCTTCGTCGCAGAGCCGTGTGCCGCTCCCCGAATTCCCAGGAGAGCGAAGGAGCGGCTCTGCGGCCGCTTGCAGGGGGGACTCGCTGGTACACGAGTGGACTGCCTAACACACACAAACATGAATGGATACTGAGAGACACTACAACTGCAGGCACACAAATTCATAAATAAATAAACTAACAAAATCCAAAAATTCTACCAAAATATTAATTTTATTTACCCAGTATCCGAATAGATTGACAGAGACACCCTGTCCTATCCCCTCAATAAGACCTCTTAATCTATGCCAAAATATCCTTGAAACTAAGATAACCCTGCCTGTATCGAAATAAAAAAAAAAAAAAGTCTTGTAAACTTTATAAATTCATTAACCTAACACATCAGAACCATAAAAATATTAAACTTTTATGAACACCAGTATGCATTACACACTACTCTCATTTCAACGTATAAGAGTAAAGCTATTCCTATTACTAACCTAACACAAATATCACAAAATATAGCAGTAAGAAAAGAAAAAAAAAATAAACCTCACTAAAAATAAAATATAAAATTTTTATTTTAAGCAAAAAAAAAAAAATCATATATTCTAAACAGGAACTTCCTCAAAATCAAGTATTTCAATAAACCCAAAAAACTCTAACATATTTCAAACAACTACTAAAAAGCCAAAAAACATAAAACAATTAAGCAACCCACCACAACTATCTAAAACTATCTACAATAAACCTTCTTGAAAAAAAAACAACAAATACCCCTTACGACTTCAACAATACATCACCAGCAATACCAAACAACTCAAAATACCGTAACTCCCATCCAAAAAATGCTCTATAAACTGAAACACTAAAATTAATCTACAAAACCCACTCACCCTTCAACAATCTCCTCTAACCTACACACAAATCTAAAACAAATAAGAATTAACGATAAACTATCATACCTTAAATAACGCCACCATTAAACACTACTGTACCAGACTTACTATAAATCAAAAACCACAAAATAACACACCACTGTTAACATTACCAATATTTTTCTCCATTCCTCTAACAACTGAATACAAACCTCAATTTACCTTCACTTGAAAAACATACAATACACCTACAACCAACTACCCCAAAAATAAAAACACAATCCTACCATCTAGCATAAATTCATCCAAATGAAACTTAAAAAGTAAAACTCCAAAACATCTGTAATAATCCAACAACATTAGATGAAAAGTATAACAAAAATATTTTTTAAAATCATCCAAATTCTTCTAAAAGACTATTACACCACCAAAAAAAAAAAAAGGAATATCAAAAAGCCTACTGAAAAGATCCAATTCCTAAAAATAAAATAACAAAAGAAACATCAAATTCCCACCAATTTCATCAAAAACAGCCAGAATGGCTCCATGAGCCAACAAAAAGAACCCCAACCTATAAGAAAATGCCAAACCACCTCAGAAACAAACAATAAAACACAGACAAAAATGTCCTCTACCCTGCCATCAATGCCACATAAAGCAAATAAATTAACTGTTATCATACAGGACATCCATATAAAAAATCTCAATCGCCCTAAAACCTTAAAAATAATTACAAATTAACCCCAAAATAAAAACTTTAATCTCTAACAAAAGAAACCCAAAAACAAACAACAGAAACTAAAAATACACCACCATAGAACCAACTACCAGCAAAAAAAACCCCAAACTACTCTTTTTACTACCAGTTGTTAGTGAGGCACATCACAAAAATGAAACAAAAATAAAAAATAGCCCTATAGAAACCCACAAATCACAAAACCCCCTAGAAAAAGAAGTCCAACCAACATACTAAACTTCAAACCATACAAGAGACCCTGAAAGCTACTAAAAATGAAAACCAGATCTCTACACTAACTCAAAGAGTAACCAATACTCTGCTAAGTTATCTTTAAAAACCAAAGTAATAAACGATATTAAAAAAATCTAAACCACTAGACAATAAAAAGCACCCAAATAAAAAACTACCTAAAAAATCCACCGTATAAATACACAAGTTCCTAAAAAAAACCACTAATAAAAAGCAACCAACAAATACATCAAACTAAAACAAAAACTCAAATAAATAAACTGAAATTAACAACCAAAAAAATTACTCCTAACTCAATAAACCCATAATGCCTCAATCCATCAAAATACAAATACCACCAAGAAATAAACACGTCACCAAAAGATAAATGTAACCATAAACGATAACTCCCAAATTACCGGTAACAATATAACATCCACGACAATTAAACAAACCAAATGAATAAAACCTCTATAAGAGAATTTTTAAAAAAGCAATACTCAACATTTAAAAAAAAACCCTCACTAATTCACTACAGGACACTACCACAAACCCACCAAAACTAACACTACATACTCGCGCTAATAAAAGCCACCACAACCTAATTAAAAACCAACCCTGTACTTCATGCTACGACCCATAAAAACTATTGTAAACCTTAAAAAAAATATCCTTTAAGAAGATAACAACAATTATATTTTTATAATATAAAAACAACGAAAAAAAAAATCCAACATATCGCACAAAAAAAAAAAAATCCAACAACAAACTCAATCCAAAAAAACCCTTGTCACAGCACCTGAACCAAGAACCGTAACAACCAACAAGTACACCGTGACCCTTCTCATACACCAACTACGACCCAATAAACTCCTCAGGAGCGCCTCAAAAGCAGCGCAGCGAGGGAGGCTGGAAGATGCGGAGCCGCGCTCCCGGCCCCGGGCGCAGCGCGGCTCCGGCAGGAAAGCGGCTCCTCCGGCAGGCAGAGGCGGCGCCGCGCCGGCAGACCCCCGCCCGCTGCCCCCGGCCCGGCGGGGCCGGCACCGGGCCCGGGGGGCCCCGGCGGCGCCCGAGCCCCGCGCCCGGAGCGGACGGAGCGGCGGCACCGGCCGGCACCGGCCCCGCCCGCGCCGCCTCCCCCGCCCGCCGGCCCGGCCAAAGCTCCGCTCGGCTCCGCACGGCTCGCACCGGCGCGGCTCCGGCGGGCCCGCGGCAGCCCAGCCGCGCCCAGCTCCCCTTCCGCCCCGGCCAGCCCCGGCACTGCCGGCAGGGCTCCGCGCCGCACCCTTCGCTGCCGGGCCGGGGGCAGAAGAAGCGCCCCGAATGCAGCGGCACAGCCCGATCCCCGCCCTGCCAGCGCTGCCACGGCTGCAGCTCCCTTCCTCTGAAGCCCCGACACTGACGCCACGCTCCGGCGCTCACCTCCCTCCAACAAGGGAAAAGAAATGTGGGATCCCCTTCAACTGCGTCCCCTAGAAGAGCAGAAAAGAAGCGGCTTGCCTCAAATGATGGCAAAAGGGGGCTTCTTACCTCAATCCAAACCCCTTAAAAGGCGGGACCACAGGACTGCCCCCTCCAATTCAACCTCAGGATGACGAAATTTCAAGGGAAAGGAGAAAAGTCCCGGCTAAAAAAGCGCACCAGCTCACCTGCTGCTTCTCGGCACAAAGGTTTGTCCCTCGGCTCCTCCTTTGAGCCATGCTCCACGAATCCAGGTGATCCCCCGGACCCTGTCCAAAGCACTCACCGTCCTTCCAGGAGACAGCCCCGGGAGCCCCTCATAAACTCCTCTCCTCCAGCAGCTCCGTGCAAAAGAGATGTGAGGAAAACCCCCTAAATCAGCCGCCGGAGGAGCCGCCCCCTCCTCATCATCCTCTCAGCTCACACCTGTGGCTGCTCTGAGCCCTCATCATCTTAACAACTCACACCTGTGGCTGGTCTGAGCCCTCATCATCCTAATAACTCACACCTGGGGCTGCTCTGAGCCCTCCTCATCATCCTCACAGCTCACACTTGGGGCCTGCTCTGAGCCCTCATCATCCTAACAGCTCACACCTGCCGCTGTTTCCACTCTCCAAAAGCGTCTCTCCGTCTCCAGCACACAGCCCACTTCTCACAGATACAGATTCAACAGAAATCTGCTACGGCTGTCGGCTTTTCTTAATCCACCTGGTTACGCAATTAAAACACATACATGCACTGATGGTGATTGAAAGAAAGCTTTCCCCTGGAGAAAACAGTCCTTTTGCTGGCACACTTTGCTACACCTTCGGAAAAAGCAGAATCGGCACCGACTCCTAAGACCCCTGCCGAGGAACCCAGCCCTCCTTGGGACACCCAAAGCAGCAGACCTCGAAAAAGGAGGGGAAAAGTCAAGCTTGGAGTGGAAAAAGAGGACAGAAGTACAGCAGCCTTTAAAAATGCATGCACGGAGCAATAGTGGGAACCAGACATATTTATTCTTTCCTTGCTTTCTGTGATGATATAAATAGGAAGTAAAAACACGTTAAACAAAAGGCAGAACTAGGATTTTACAGGTCTTTATTTTGGCAGGCTGCATGACAAACGCCTCTTCCGGGACTGCGACACGTTTGGGGGAATGGCAGAGAACGAAGGCAAAAGGTGCCGGGAGCCCTTTCTGTTCCCTTCAGCCCCTGCAGCTGCTCCGCTGGTTTCAGGGCACTTGCTTGGTTCGTTCCTAGAGAAAAAGGCTAGGGCATGATTTTCAAAACTACTGCCCATCCACAGTCAGAGTTTCCTACATTCCTGGGTACAAATGAGTGGATAGAGAGAGGGCTTCTTTCCAAAAGAGGTTAGCCATAGCTTCCTATTCTTTACCAATAGCTGTGAAAACGAAACACTTGCCAGGTTTTAGTATTCTACACACACCCCTCCCAGGGAATTTTGGGGCAGCTTTGGGTCCCTCTGCGGGACGGCACCCAGCGTGACCCCCTCCCCTCATTCGCCACCCACCCGCTCCTCCACCGCAGTGTGCGTAACTCTCCTAGCGACCTTGGGGTGCCCCAAATGCCATCAGAGCCCCGAGGCTTCAGCCCCTAACCCTGACCCCCGAAGAAGGCACAGGGCGAATCCAACTGCCCCGGACAGCAGCCCAGCACTCCCTTCCAGCCCTTCCCACACCTCCATCCCCCCAGAAAGGGACTCCGCCGCAACAAGAAAGGGGGGGGCAGCCCCCAGAAGGCTCGAAGCTCCTGCCCCGCCTCGCTGTCGCGGGCCAGGGGCAGAAAGAGGGAGCGGCAGAGGCGGCGGGGACGCGGCACGGCCGGCACGGCACAGAGCGGGGGCCGCTCGCAGCGCGATGCCGGCGGAGCCGCAGGTCCGGCAGCGCCGGGGCGGGGTCCGAGCGGCGCGGGGGATCCGCCGAGAGCTCCGGCCCCGTGCGGGGACTCCCGCAAGGCCCGGGGGGCGCCGGGCTCCGGCCCTCGGGGCTTTATTCTCCGGCGCCCCGAGCCCCGCGGCTGCGGGGGAAAGAAGCGAAGGGGCGACGGGAAGAGAGGAGGGAGAGCGGGACATGCGAAAGGGCGGGGAGGGAGGTCGGGCTGCGGAGGAAAGCGGGCGAGGAAGGGAAAGGCCGGCAGGGCAGCAAGAGGGACGGGGCACAGAGGAGGGAGAGAGGGGGACTGGAACGGAGCAGCGGGGCAGGGACAGGACAGGACAGGAAGGAGCCGGGTTTGGGGGGGACACGGAAACGGGGGAAAGAGAGGGTACACTCAGGGGAATACGGGCAGGAGGATGGAGCGGGAGAGAGAGGGACAGGAGGGGGATCCCTCCCAGCGCCCCGGCGCCGCCCCAGCGCCCCGCCCGGCCCGGGCTGCTGCGCTCGGCAGAGCTCGGCTCCGTTCGGCTGGACTCGGCTCCTCGGCCAGCTTCGGCTACTTTCGGCCACGCTCGGCTATTTCCGGCCGCATTCGCCTCCATTCGCCTCTTCGGCAAAGCTCGGCTCGCCTCGGCTGAACTCGGCAGAGCTCGGCTCCGCTCGCCTCCTCGGCCCCTTTCGGCCGCTTTCGCCCACGCTCGCCTAGTCCCGCCCGCACCCGCCTCCATTCGCCCATTCCCACAGCTCGGCTCCCTCCGCCCGGCCCCGGCTCCCTCCGGCTCACACATTTCCTCAGGGCACCTCAGCACAGGGCACACAAACTGCAGCCCCTAAAGGCTTGCGGCTCTTTCAACACACACACTCGTAACTCAGCTCTCGGGACAGAGCTGATGGCCCCTTTAGGACAAGAACAGTTGCACGTAAAAGCAATTCCCTCATTTTAAATCTCCTTTTTATTGAACCCCCCCTAAATCCCATCCACATCACAAGGAACGTGCAGCTCCGGTGACGCTATTTGTACAAAGGCCCTGGGGCAGCACACAGCCGGGATTCCACGGAAGAAAGCCCGGTTTGCATTGCAGAGGTTCTCGCTCCGGCACTGCCTGTTTGCAGCTGGGCTCCGCTCCCCTCATGGCCACATCCCCGAACGATGTGCCAGATTTCCCAGAGAGCTCCCAGTAAAACTCAGCTACAGTCACTGAGCAGAAAATCCTTTGGGCTTTAGTTCCACCTCTCACCTGTTCCGAGCGCTGGGAACGCGGGTTTTGGTCCCACATCGCAGCAGCAGGGATGGATTAGGGTTTTGTTTTGGTTTGGTTTGTGGTTTTTTTGTGTGTGTGTGGGTTTTTTTTAAATTAAAAAAAGGGTAATAAAAACAAACCATGTCTGACATAAATGTCTTGAAGTGCCATTCAAGCTTTTTAAACCCAAGCAAACCGTCCTAATTCCCTAGCCCAGTCTTCTATTCATACTGGCTACTTACACCCCAGTGTAGGAAGCTCTGCAGCCTTCTTCTCCTGTCCTGTATTAGACAGAGGATGGATATGAAGGGCACACACGCAGTCTTTTTGGTTCTTCAAAAAGATAAAAATGCCTGTAATAAAAATTACAGAAGTAATATTGTTTCTCAAAGTGTTCCAGAAAAGGGAATTTGGAGCTTTAATGTCCCACTGAGAGATGTTGAATAAAATCTTCCCCCTGAGTTTGCACCCAGTAATAAAATACTGATTTGTTTTTTGACCAGGCAAGGTAGGTCTATAGGAGAACAGCTCAGGAGGCTCTCATGGCTCACGGCGATGAGGATGGAGCAGGGCAGAACGTTAAAGGTGAAGTGTCAGTCCCCTGAATTAATGCCCTGATGGAGCCAATTTTTTTGCTAAGAGACATAACAGATCCTTCCCTTTGTTCCCCAGTTTCCAAGTCACCTGTAATTCGTTACCTGCACCAACCTGCCGCAGCTAAGTGACAAATCCAGCTCCTGTACTCCAAGCCACGTGTCCCTGACGTGAAGGGAAGTCAGGGATACAGAATCAGCTGTGGAAGAAAGAGAAGACAAAAATCAGAACAGATATTCTTCTATTTCCCCACAGGATCACCAAGCCAAGCTGCTTGCTACCTCTCCAGGACTATGTTTGAAAAGAGTTCCCTAACTCTTTTCTTAGCCTGAAATTCCGGAGTGGCTTTGCCCATGCAAAGCCAACGATCCTACTCACAAGAAGGAACAAACCAGCTTCCTGTTAAATAAAGCACTTGGAAATATGAGCTGCCACGTGGAGCTGGGTTTTTAAATATCACAAATAAACTTAACAAAAAATTATTCCTGACTCAAACCCACAATGCCTCAAACCATCAAAACAAAAATAGTTCTGGAATGACAGCTACACCTCTGCAGACCACAGCACAAAAATAACACTAAAGAATTTCTGACACCTTCCTTTTGAAGATGCTCTTACAGCATATTATCATAGTAAAGGGGCATTCCCTACATCTCTAACCAGAACTAGAGCTAGAGCTATCAGTTACTTTCACATACTCGCATGTCTGTATGGTGGCCTTAGGAGAAGCTGGCAACATCTCTTCTGGTACCACACCTTGGAGGCTCAGATTGAGTCAAAAGCACCACTGAAACCAGCGTGCCAGGAGCTAACTGAATAATGAAAGTCATTTTCTCCATTTCTGTGACAGAAAAGCCCTCCATTTGGACAGCATTATTTGCAGCCAATTATTCTGCTACTTCCAGCAGTGCTCCAGGGAGCTGTATCACTTCTCCGCAGAGCTCAGGAGCTGTTCATTAGGTTGATCTCCTATAGTCTCCAGTTCTTCCTTTTGCTTGCACAATGTGCACCCTGCAGTGCCATATGACAGGAGCTTTGAGTGCTGTCTGTTGCTCTGTATTACCCTCATAGGACTGAGGAACCCGTCCCAGCCAGGGAAAGAACAGCTTTTGATTCTTGGATTAGGACACAAAGTGCACAGTTTAATCTAACAGTGGGAGGAATAAAGAGGAATACCTGGCATACTTAGAATTCCACCTTAGGGCAAAGCCCAAGTGACACTGCCCTACAGCAGGATTTGAAAAATTCAGGGTCCATCTCCTAATAAATACATTTTGGCAAGAACCTGCACGATTCTCTTTGACATGTATTTCTCCTTTGTAATGACTCAGTGCTTGGTCTCTAGGACTTCCATATCCCTGACACACTTGCACTCGGATTACTAGCAGGAGGATCACAAACTTAGGTAGTCTCATATCTGTGCAGCATTTAAAGTCAAGGAACACTGGGCTTGGTCAGCAAGACGTCCAGTTTTACAATTTTCCATCACAGCTGCCTACACCTTTTAACATAAACTCGAAAAAGAGACAAAATTCCACCCTACCACTGTTGCAATAGGGAACTGAACTCTGATTTCAGACATTTTCCTCCTGCTTGAGCAGGGACATTGTACAAGATGACTCCACTGGTGGGTCCCTTTCAACCTTAATAATTTTGTGATTTCCAGGGTCTTCAGAGCAAGCCTGCTGAGTTTATAATGTTTTATTTAATTAAAAAAGCTGGAAGTGCAGCTCGAACCCTGAAAGTCAAAATGCGTTTATTCCTTACTTACTCATTACCCCCCAAAGTAGAGCTGCAGCTCAGCAGACAGAGAGGGACTTCTGTGGACACTGCATTTGTCACCTGTGACTAATTTAATTCAGCAAGCTCTAAACCACAGGTCAGCCTGTTCCATTACAGCATCATCAGGGCAACTTACAAGAACTGAAGCCAACTGAGAGCCCCTTCATCCCAAAGAGGACAAATATAAGCCTTTTACTTCAGCTCAGCAGAACTCTTAGATCATCCTAACAAGAGGTAATGCGTCCCAGCAGGTGTCAGTGAACCCAACCTCTTTAAATACTCATTTAACCCTACCTCAGCTGGTAATCAAAGTCGTGGGGGTGAGGCTAGGCTGAATTTCTCTTTTCTGTCCTTCTCCAGAGTAGTCCTAGTGAAGTGGCCTTGGACTCTGTTTTCTGAAGAGCCTAAGTGCTGCTCATGAAAGCCTCTAGGAGATTTTTCTCCTGCTGCTGCTAGAGCTGTGACTTTGAAGAACTCACTCCTAAGAGCTGGAAATGTAAAAGTCAATTGGATGTGCTGGGCTGCAGTGCCCCAGCGCCCCAGGACAGGCAGTGCCCCTCACCGTGCCTGTGAGAAGGTGAAGCCAACCCACACCAGGTGCCTGTGCTGGACAAGTGGGAACACTGAAGCCAAGGCTGCTTCCTTCTTGAGGCTTTCTGAGGTGGCTGCTAGGAGAATTTCTCTTAGGCAGTCACTCTCTCGAACCCAGTCTCTCAATAACCTTCTGACACAAATAGAGGAGGATTTTTGTTCACTATCTCCATATGTGCAAGGTAGGAAAAGTTAATTAATTGCCAGCATACCAGAGGATTCCGCCAGAGGAATCCTCTATACCAAGGCCTTCCATCAGAGCAGAAGGCACTAACCACGCAAAACCTCCAGCGGGAAGGATCCTAGCAGTCCTCTTCTTTCCTCCTTTGCAAGAAACTGTGCTTAAACATTCCCCAGTAATTAAATATGCTTATGACTCTTAGAACATTTAAAGTTCCTTGAGGGAAGAAGGCGTGTAGAGGCACTATATGATCCACTGTGTTTGTTACGTTTGGGGTTATGTTATATATTCTTACGTAATGGTTTGAAACTTATCTTTATCCCTGCACCGTGTCCTTAGAACAAGGCTGTGAACACTCTTTTTCTCCAAATACAAGAATAATTGAGGAAACAGAACAGTGTTTGTCAGAAATAATGAGGGTAGAGACTGAGGGTGCCAGCATGCTGACTTGTACCACCTTAGGACACTTTTGGAAGTCATCACTCCTGTAATATACTGGATCCAATTTCAGCAAGAGCTCCACTCTCTCCTGTGGTTTCCACAGGGCCAAATAAGGCAAGAGCTCCTTGAGACTGAGGGCTCCTCATGCCCTCCAGCAAGGAGAGGGTGGGCAAAGACCCATCGGTAGGAAACAGATGATCCTCAGACTGAGCAAGTTGCTAACATCCTCTTGAATGTGCTGTGGAATTGTGCAGGCATTGCCATGGCCAGGGAGAGAGCAAATGGATGCTCTGATAATCTGCAACCTAAATTTAGCTGCAATTCCAGAGGGACAGTCTGATAGCCTGTTCCTAAGACATTTCATTTCCTGGACCTCAAAGATCCCCTCAGCCACTGCAGCTGCATTCTCAGGGTATATCGTGCGTTTCAGGCAGTTGGTGTTGGGTCCCTCCTCACTGATTCTGCCCCACATCTTGTGTTCCCAGGCTGAGGTGGGAAACTTGAGTGTAGAAGCAATTATTTATCTCTGCCTAAGAGAGACTTCTGAGTATGATCTAGCTTAAATGCCTGCTTGTAGGGCAGGCTGCACAGCTGAACTTGCCAAACACGGAGAAGCTAAACAGGCACCAAACCCTTGGCTTATTTCTGGGGGAGGCCCTCAGATGGCTTCTGAGCTTCTCCAATCTACGCTCTACAGGGAGTCTGCACATCTCTCCAGCAATTGAAATCTTGAGCAGGGAAGCAGGCTGGTAGCAAAAGACTGAGCTAACACATAGCGAGGCCAAAGGAAACCGAGTGTCAGAAGCACAGCTTTGAGTCCAGAAACACAATCAAAGCCCGGGGAAGAGTGTGGCAAATGCTGGGGTCAGCAGTGCAAGTACAGGGCAAGGCTGGACGGTCCCTGAGCAAAGCACCGGGCACTGCCCAGACCAAACCAAAGACCAGAGTCTAAGCAGGAATACAGGGAGATTTCCAGGAGCTCTGCTGGGCTGGGATAGGCTCCCATGGTAAGCTGAGAGGATGGAGACTCGGCCCCCAAGCTACAGCCACTGGGACAACTCTCCATCACGGGGCCAGGGAACTGTGCAGGGCACAGACTCACCTCATCCCCAGCACTGCTGTCCCCGGAGAGCCCGCTGGCTCTCTGCTCCTGAGAAACACTCTCTTCTCGCAAAAATCCAACTCCCTCACCACCTGCATCTGCTTCTTCTTCAGTATTGCCCGCAACCTTCATTTCTGCTCTCTCAAAGCACTGTTCATCTCCACCTCTTTTTCATCACAACACCTTTCAGTTGACACCTTTGAAGTGAAGAGGCCACTGAATTCTACCATTACAGAGTAAAACCACTCAGTATTGACACAGCCAGCTATTAGTTTTAATCCTCAGTTCTGCATTCCAAGGGATACTTTTGGAAACACACTGAAAACTCATAAAAATATGTGGCATTCACTGGAGCCAGGGCTCACTTCTGCACTGTGCCTTGGCACAAACACACTCCATCACCTGTGACATCTCTCCTGCATTGACCATTGTTCAAAGCTTTCCTGCAGGGGCCTGACGGAGCAACAGGAGCTTGCTGAGCTTCTGTCAGGGCAGGAGCATAACAGGGTGCAGATCCTGTCCTGACCCCACCAAAGAGGGGTTTTTCCTGCATTCCTTCCTGCTGTGACACTCAATGACAAACATCCTCTGGGCCTCTATGTTACCAAATACAAGTACATGCCAACGTTTAGCGAGGACAATTTCAGCTTTCCCAATCTAAACTTTCCATATGATGCAATGACACTGTCACTTATTTACTGAGAACCCCAGCCCACATAGCCTAGAGAAGTGTCTGTTGGCTCAGAGCAAGCTTTAGGAGCCTGGAAGAAGTTTGTTTTGGTTTAGATGCCAGGCCCAAGACTGCATTTGAACTCCTGTCTCCCCACCAGAGGTTTCTAACCCATCCCCCGTGTCACACGTGCAACACCAAATTCAGCAGAAAAGCACTTCTGGGAGCAGCTTAGGAATGGAGGAAAGTATAGTTATTATAAGTGTTTCATGTATCTGTATGTAAAGATAGATAAATAGATAGCTAAATATGTACAGACATCTGTACACCCACCTACACCGGTATCTATATGAAGTCCTTTTTAGACCCCTCCCCAAATTTGTAAGTGATTGGTGCTTATAGAGGCAAACAAAATGAACTTTTAAGTTAAGCCAACTTGGGTGGCTATTTGTGTCACAACAGTCTCTGAAAAAATTACGACAGCACTTAAAAGTCACCAATAGTAATAATAATAACAACAGTAATAAAGTATTTTGCTGCTATTTTGGCAGCTTATGCTGCTTCTTGTACTTACTGCTCAATGCCTTGCTATTTCAGTAGTTCACTATGAAGCAATAAAGCAAAAGCCTTAAGGCTGGCTTGCTTAGCTTACAAGAAGCTCTGTTCCAATTTGGAGAAAAAATAAAACTTGGAGCATTATCAGTAAAACAGAGATTCTACCCATACCCATTAAAAATGCAGTATTTGCTCTGCAGACCTGCAAAAACTTACTTTAAAAGGTTAACTGCGACCTTTCATAAACCTAGTCTCATTTTAGCAGAAGAGTTTCCTGCTTCTCTGTGACTGTGAGATGTATCTATTAAGTTCCTTTCAAAGGCCTTGCCTGACCTATTCATTTTGCAATTGAGAGCCAAAATAGCTCAATATCAAATATCTGCAAGCACCTTAGTACTTTTGGAAGAGTGGAACTGCTCGATCAAATCCTCACGCTGACCACACTGTTTCAAAATGCAACAATGAATTATGTCATTATGTCTCCATTTGGAAAGGATTATAATGTAAAATTAAGACAAGAGCCTGCCCTACTCTGAAGGCATGGGGACAATGGGGATTTGAGTCCCCAGTATGTAACTACTGTTGCAAATGGAAGACATCTATCAAGAACAGAGACGTGCGTTACTGCACAAGATACAGTGCCCAAGTCCCAGACTTCATTAACCTTAATTAAATGGTTTTGAAACCAAAATTTTTCCGTAGCAGTTCAACTGCATTAAAAGAGCCCTCCCTCTCTGTAAATGGTTTTGATACATAAACATGCAAGCACTCCCAGAAGGGCCACATCCTTAAGGACTGCTACTATATATTTACTTTATGAAGACACTGCCCCATCTGCTGGGTCAGCCACGCACACGGCCCCACTGCTACGCTTGAGTGTGGCACTGGAATAAAACTTTTCTTCTGTTCAGGAACAAAACCCCGTCAGTCAAATCCACAATCATTCCAGCAGCAAGTAGGGATGCACCAAACTGCTCGGGTTTCCATCCCTGTTTATTCTGGAAACTGACCACAAACTCCTACGGAGATTTTGAAGGGCACAAGGGCTTCTTGTGAAAGCACAAAGGAAAGAATAAATGACTAAACTGGTATGTTCAGAAGAATAGGTGGGAGGTTTGTACCTAAGCACGTAAGGCCACAGCCTCCTTTTTCAACATGTACAATCGTAGAATCAGAGAATGGTTTGGGCTGGAAGGGACCCCAAAGCTTTTCTCATCCCATCCCCTGCAGGGACACCTTCCACTAGAGCAGGTTGTTCCAAACCCCATCCAACCTGGCCTTGGACAATTCCACGGGTGGGGCTGCCTCAGCTTCTCTGGGCAACCTCTGCTAGGGCCTCGTCACCGTAACAGGGAAGAATTTCTTCTGTATATATATTTCTTTAAGCTTTAAAGTCCTAAAGCAGAGGCCACCTCAGGCAGGCATTCACGGATGTAAAGGGTCCTTCTCAAAGGTAACTGTAAAACATGTTCAATGTTCATTAACCTTTCATATGCTGCTCACCAATTACGGAGTGCTTTGAAGAATTTTTAATGAACGTAAATTTTAACCAAAAATACTGCAAAGCCATTATTAATACTGTATGTAGGCACAGGGTACCTGACTTGTAAAGCTGCCAGGAACCTAAACTCTTCTGATAAGATTTGCCACATTTTTTTCTTTAAATAAATACATTTTAAAAAATCATCAAATGTCCCTGCTTTATTTCACCGCGGCAACGAAATAAGCACAGTCTCAAGTCTGTGCTTCTGTTTCCTATTACATTAATTTCTCCCACCCTGTTTCTCCCTCAAAGCAGTGAACGTGCAGGCAAGTAATCCTGCCATTGCTCCAGCTCTATGGAGGATACAAACCTGCCTGAAGCCTCTGTCCCTCTGCTACTAGGCAGTCACTGCTGCGCCCAGGCTCTTTATTCACGGTTGTAACAGAAATACTTTCATTTTTTTTCTCTTAAAAAGACACCTAACATTTCACCAGATGGTATCAGCACTTCCAAGTGCCTGTAAACCAGACTCCCCAAGCCCAGCCCATTAGCAGCTGCTCTGTGAGTGGCAAAGGAATCCAGAAATTAATCGCCTACCTTACACCGCTTCTCACCTGGTCTTGGCTACTTCCTTTCCTCAGGCTCTGGCAAGAAACCCAGACATGAAGCAATTCCCCAACCACAATGACAGCCATGAAAACTATTTAAGCTGCTGACAGTTCGGCTGTATCATTGGGCAGTCTGACTGAATTAGCACAGAGAATTTTAGGCTCCCCACACTCTTCTGAGCAGAGGTAGGGTGCGTTATGTTCCTGTCTTGTGGAAACCTGGCACGTGGCAGAATGGGAGTTGGGTTTGTGCGTCCTTTGCTGCTTACTCCTCTCCTTACCCCCAAAAACTGGACGTGGAGCTGCAGACATCCTTTTTACCTTTGTACTGGGGAACAAAGAGGTGGCAGATCCCCACCATTAATAGCCTGTGCAGACAGACCAACAATGAAATACAACTGTACTGGGTTTGCAAGGCAAAGCTTTGGTAGCAGGGTGGGGGGCAGAGCGGCGGCTTCTGCAAGAAGCTGCTGGCAGCTTCCTCCATGTCTGGCAGAGCCAGTCCCTGGCAGCTCCAAAGATGGATGTGCTTCAGGACGAGGCTGAGCCCATGAGAAATGGTGGTGGTGCCTCTGTGATCATGTGTTTCAGAAAAAAGAAAAAAATAAGTTTCTGCACAGTTGTAATTGCAGCCAGAGAAGAGTGGAGTGAGAGTACGTGAAAGGAACAACTCTGCAGACACCGAGGTCAGTGAAGAAGGAGGGGGAGAAGGTGTTCCAGGCACAGGAGCCTGGTGAGGCAGCTGTGCCCCTGCAGCCCATGGAGATCCATGGGGATGCAAAGATCCACCTGCAGCCTGTGGAGGAGACCCATGCCAGAGCAGGGGGATGCCTGCAAGGAGGCTGTGACCCCGTGGGAGGCCTGTGGAAGGAGGAGCCCCTGCTGGAGCAGCTTGTCCCTGAAAGGCTGTACCCGTGGTAGGGTGGCCCACGCTGCAGCAGCCTGAAGGGACTTTCACCCACTGGAGGGACACAGACTGCAGCAGTGTGATGGGGAGTGTTGCCTGTGGGATGGACTCGCACTGCAGCAATTCACAGGGATCTGCTGCCTGTGAGACGGACTCATGCTGCAAAAGTTCATGGAGAACTGTCTCCCATGGGAGAGACCCCATGGAGCAGCAGGGGAGCGACTGCTTTCCCTGATGAACTGATTGTCACCTCCATTGCCTGTGTCCCTGAACAGATGGGGTAGGAGGTAGAGCTGGGAAGGAGGGTGTGGGAAGATGATGTTTTTAAGGTTTTATGTTGTTTCTCATTATCCTGCTCTGACTATTTAGCCATAAATTCAATTAGTATCTCTAATAAGACTCTCTTTTGCCTGTGACAGTATTTGACGAGCAATCTCTCCTGGTCCTTATCTCAACCCTTTTTTGTATTTTCTCTCCTCTGTCCAGCTGTGGCGGCAAGTGATAAGAGAGGCTTTGGTGGGTGCCTTGCATCCAACCTACTACATGGGAGCCTGCTCCTGGATCATGGAGCACCTCCTGCCCCACTGCTCTGGGAATTACAGCCTATTGGAAAGCACTTGCTAGCACAGCACTATGTAGAACAAAGATTAAATATTCCTCTTAAGCGTTTCTGATAGCCACCAGCAGAAGAATGACATATTCACCACCCCATCCAGCTGCCTCGAGATGTTGGCAATTGGTGGGTTACACTGATGGAAAAAATATTTACCCTAAAAATCCTGCAATGCACCAGAGCAGAGAACTAAGCACAGAACTCACTCACAATGGCTGGAGACAAAAGAGCTACAGCTAAAGCTATCACAGCCTCTAGTCATCATGCACACCCTAAAACATGTCTCATCTATGGCAAGAGACCAGAAACAAGCCTGGCTGCTGGCTGTTCTTGCTCTCCAGCTGATTCTCATTGATGTTTGCCTTACATAATCCCACTTCAGGGCCTTAGCTGGATTTCCATCTGGCCATCACTCTCTCATGGCTGATTCCTTCCATTTTAAACCTTTGCTCCATCCCTGTGACATCTGCTGTTTTGTAACACCCCACACCCATCCCGAGCGCCTCCTTCAGTCCGTGGACAAGCCCCCTGTCATCTGCTGAGCTCCTCTGCCACATAAGCCTCTCTGCATTCACCTTCACCAGAGGCTGCTTCAGTTCTGGCTGGACAGCTGCACACACATTGCCTCAAGTAGCTCCTCACTCATCTGTGTATGAGTATCATCAGAAACAACTATTAAGCACCCAAACTGCTTTTAATTGAGCAGCAGTAACTCAGTGTTTCGCTCAGTACTTATAAAAGGTCACAGTTCTGTGTTTTCCAGTTCTGACTGATAGCACCTGTAACCCCCAGAAGTGGCAATATTGCTCAGCTGCTTTTCACATCTCTCTTTAGCACATGCTATTAAGAGACCATTTACCTAATCAATTACACATTGAAAAGTATCTCTAGTGTCTAAAGGTACTCTAAAAGCTGGATGCAATGGAGGAACTACTTCCTGAAACTGATGGATGTGCTAAATCAATGACTGGTCACTGATTAAAGGCTGGAGCACTCACCTTGAGCTTTAACACTTCAGCTGATCAGCATGTGCACATGAGTACATATCGATGCAAAGGATTGTCTTCTGCTTCAACTGACAAACTGCTGGATAGCTTTTAAATTAAAAAAATCAAAAAATAAAATAAATAAAATCGGTATTCCTCCAGACCCAGGGGAACAAACAAGCCAGACCTTCCGGACCCAAGCCCCAGGCCCTGCCAGTAACACACACAGCACTAAGGGATGCACAGCACGGCTGGGTGCTTAGGTTACCAACTTCTGAACTCAGGAAAGAAAGGAGGAAAAGGCAAACTTCTGGATTATTTAACAAATTAACTTCAGCTACGATCACTCTTGGTAACTTAATGGAACAGAGGAGCAAAGTCCTCTGCCCAGAGACAAGAAGTGACTGTGTATGGCTCAGCTCACGGCCACATAACACACTCTGACCTCAGTCTGCTGGAGCATCCTCCATATGGGGACAGCAGGGGCAACCTGGATGGCTGGACTCACCCTTGACTACCAGCAAAATGCTGAAACAGTCCTGACCTGGTGCTGTGCGAAAGGAAACACTGCCAGGAAGCATTGACGGGATCAGTTCTGAAAGCAAAGCAAGGTCCTGGCCTCATGCCTTGCCCTGTTTTAACCACACAGGCAAACAGCTAAGAAATGTAACTATTTTCTGCTTAAAAGCCGCAAATTCCTTGGAGAAAAGGAAAACTCAATCTGACAAAAAGAAACACTCAGGCAATGGTGAGAATCTGGCACATACCGGATAACAATCATTGCCCAAACGCTCCCAGAGAAAACTGAAATTAAAAGTCACAAGGCAGATGCAGAATAACATCTGTTGTGAAAATACATTATTCAGCCAGCACTGGTGGCGGAGACTTTTGGTGCAGTGCAATCTGCACACCCTGGTGACCACATATGCAGCAAGATGTGCTGCTTGGCATAGCCAAAGAGAGAGCAGCAGCCTTGCTTGGGAGGCATTTGGGAACCAGTGCCCTTACAGGTCAGAACTACTTGTTATGCCACTCTCACTGCATCGCAGCCTTCTGGAACTCGAGTAACACAGACCAACCCTGCCTCGGGGCATGCAAGAAATCATATGGGGACAAGCTGCAGACAAATGGGCCACTAGTCCTTGCCACATGCATCACCAATGGCACAGCATATGCTCCCGGTGGGTCACATTCTGGATGGAGATCTGCAGTCCTCCATCAGCCTTAGAAGAGACAGATGCACACACTCTACAGCCAATCATCCAATTTGCACCCATCTTCGAGACAAAATCACAGACCACTCACAGACAA
This sequence comes from Lonchura striata, assembly GCF_050655825.1. Taxonomy (NCBI): domain Eukaryota; kingdom Metazoa; phylum Chordata; class Aves; order Passeriformes; family Estrildidae; genus Lonchura; species Lonchura striata. The sequence goes on along the minus strand of NC_140705.1, from coordinate 115,635,694 downwards.
ACCTATGGCAGCGAAGTTACATTATGGCTTACTTAGTGGAGAAGAAGCCTCAGGAGTTGTCACCAGCTCTCTACAGCTTTTGTTTGCTCTACAGCACTGTTTGCTTGTCTAAGCCCACCCAGCACATGCTCTGGACGAGACCACAGTGGTCCTTGGAGCAGCAAGTGCTGCCAGGAGCTGGAGCCTTCCTGTAGCGCAGAGCTGCTCGGGAGCTGCTGCTCTCCCTGCACCACAGAGCCCTGTCCTGAAGCCTCCTGCTCCCGTGCCTCCATCTGCCGTGGCCGTGCCCAGCCCTCGAAGGAAAAGCTCACAGCTCTGGCTCTTACGGCACTGCAGGAACTCGCACACGAGGAGGAGGAAGCACGGGGCTCTCTCACCTCCAGTGCCCGCCTTGCTCCAGCATGTCAGTCCTGCAGGGACAATTATTCAAAGTAAGGAACTTACTCGGAGGCTTCAAATACAGTGCTTAGGATTCTGCAGAAGCTGAGCAGCCAGTTCATTCAATAAGACCCAACAAAAATAATGGTATGCATTTCTTCCTTTTATAGGTTTACGGCTAGAGGTGTCCAATTCCCACCTAAGTGACTCCCCTGGGCATAGGCCAGAGCAGTCTAATAAGCTCCTGTGGCTTTCCATGAACTGAACAAATGAAACAACACAAAGATGAGTGTACCTCAAGAGCTGTTTATGGAATACATTTGAGCTGGACTTAGTTTATCTGCATCCACAAATGCTTTAGGACTGTCACATTACACTTGCAGGCAAATACACACACGCAGAGAAAGGCATGTGCAGCCCCATGCAGAGATCACCTATGAGCTGCCAAAGAATAAGATGCCATGTTTAATATCCAAGAGAATAAATCTTCTTGTGTTTTTTAGGCTGCCTGCTGAAGTTGTTGCTGACCTATACACTTTAGGCTCATCTAACATTGCTGGGGAATTGATGACTTTTAAGTCTGAGCATTCAAGACTTTTACCCAGCCTTGGGTGTTTTCTCATTTATGTTTTAAGAAAGTCCATCTTATATTTATCTTCAGGCAGCTACTCAAAAAGAAAAAAGGAAGGCACAGCCCTCCTTCAGTGCATCCAGACTGTTTTGAAGAGACATCCAAGTAAAGCTTTTGAAGAGCCACAAACATTAACCTGACTGCTGTTACCCACTTGTGAGGATTTGTGACATTGCCTTTCAGTGACACTTCCCTTTGAAATCATTAATGAGCATCCTCCAAGATGCTGCACCCCTCCAGGGTAACTGAATCTACTCCAAGAATTTTCTCCTTTTCTGAAATACACTCGAATAGACTGAGCAGACATGTCAGCTGTACCTTCTGGATTTTTTTTAAGTTTTACTATTTCAGGTAGCAACACCATTTTCATCACCAGTATCCATCCCTGTGAGCCAGAGAGCAGCAGATCACCTGTCTGTCTTGAAACTTTGCAGCTACTCTCGAGGAGGCTGAGCTGCCATGAGTCCCAGAACACGTGAGCCCTACAAACTGACATCAGGAACCTGGACTGGTGACTTTTCTTTCCCAGGGAAAATGGCCAAAGCACGTCCCCAGGGACCCCTGGCCCTGAGCTGGGACCTAACAGCAAAGAATCCATACATCCGAGGACATACCTGAGACCGAAGTTGTCCCCACCTCAAACTTGTGCTGCCCTGATAGACCCAAGGGAGCCCTACAAACTGACATCAGGAACCTGGACTGGTGAGTTTTCTTTCCCAGGGAAAATGGCCTGTGTTTCTGCCCAGAGCCCCCTGGGACTTCGGGTGAGGCTGACTGAAAAAAATCCGAACATGGAAGGATATGTTCAGACCCCAGCTGCCCCCACCCCAAACTTGTGCTTCCCTGACAGTCCCAAGGGAGCCCTACAAACTGACACCAGGAACCTGGGCTGCTGAATTTGCTTTCACCATGTAGATATCCCTCATTTATTCCCAGGGCCCTGCAATCCCCCTGGGTTGTCTGGTCCCAGGTTTCCTTTTGCCTCCCTAATGTCAAAACGGCCCAGGATTTCTCCCAGTCCAAATCTCCCACCCCCAAGTACTCAGGGTTTTTGTTTTGTTTTTTTTTTTCATTCCAAATACATGTTGCAAACTGACAGTACTAAGCTTGGGGCTTGATTTTTTCTGTGCTGGAGAAATCTGCCACCATATAACCCTAACCACAACAACCTTGCTTTGCTCAGAAATCACAACCTTCAGACCACCATCATGGCACCTTACCCACTGGCCCTCCACTGGCACCTTCCCAAAGCACTCCAGTAATACTCCACATTTTCAGTGGGCATCCTGTCAGACCCTCATCCTCACCCTAAAAATGCACCAAGGAATTCAAAAAATAGCCATTAGGAAGGTATAACAATTCTCTAAAAGTCACCAGAGAAAGCCTTCAAAATTCCCCTAAATATTCCTAATAGCCCTGAAAAAAAAAAAAAAACACTCAAGGAAGCCTGCTCAGCCTCCAAACCCCTTCCTGTTGCTCTCTAGCCCACAGATGTCATCCCTACCTTTTAGCAGCGGGTCCTGTTGTCCTCTGAGGGTTCTGGCGTTGTCCTGGTGCCAGGGTCGCTGCCCTGTCCCACTGGGAGGCTTCCGGTGTGGTCTCGCTGTCAGGCTTGCTGTGCTGTGCTGCTGTTGTTGGGGCTGAAAAGGGAAAAGGCTGCTTAGGGTGAGGTACGGGTGGCGTGAGGGGTGCCGTACCTGTACCCTAACTTGCCTCCTAAGCTGTACCCTGTAGCCCTGATCTCCACTGGACTGTCCAGCCCTCAAGGCCTCACCCTTTACCCCTGACCCCTCCCTCTGCCCCCCAGCCCTCAGGCTCTGGCTGTCACCCTCAAGCCCCCTCTCAGCTGCCCCTCAGCTCCTGTGTGCCACCCTTAATCCCTCTCCTCTGCCCCTCAGCCCCCAGCTTCTCTGTGTCACCCTCCAGCTGCCCCTGCCCCCCTCAGCATCTCTCTGTGTCACCCACTGTCCCCTCCCCTGTTCCCCCCTCAGCTCCCAGCCTCCGTCACCCTCAAGGCCCCACAGTGCCCCTCAAGCTGCCCCTCAGCCTCTATGCCATGAAAAGACCCTAAAACCCCATAAAAATGCCCTAAAAAAACCCCTCATCTTCAAAATGCCTTAAAACCCCCACAAAAACATAAAAATAGCCTCAGAATGCCCTTAAAATACAATAAAAATACCCTACTTTAAGACACCCCTAAAAGCCCCCAAAGAAGCTTTTAAAAAAAAATCCCTACATATTCCTAAGAGCTCGTAGAACAGCTCCATAATCCTTAAAACACATCGATAAGACCCTAAAAACCAGCGCAGCGAGGGAGGCTGGAAGATGCGGAGCCGCGCTCCCGGCCCCGGGCGCAGCGCGGCTCCGGCAGGAAAGCGGCTCCTCCGGCAGGCAGAGGCGGCGCCGCGCCGGCAGACCCCCGCCCGCTGCCCCCGGCCCGGCGGGGCCGGCACCGGGCCCGGGGGGCCCCGGCGGCGCCCGAGCCCCGCGCCCGGAGCGGACGGAGCGGCGGCACCGGCCGGCACCGGCCCCGGCCGCCCTCGGCCCGCGGAGCCGCCTCCAGCCCTCCCCTCACTCACAGACACCGCCCCGCTCGCCGCTCGCTCCCGCCCCTCGCCCCTCCCGCCGCTTCGGCCGGGCTCCGGCTGGGGGGCTGCAGTACCGCCCCGTGCCCACAAGGCGGCAGCACTTGTCCAGAGGGTCCGCGACACGATGGCGGCCCGTGGGGACCTTGACGGAGAGAGGCGTTTTTCGCCCATGCCTGTCGGCTCCCGCCAAAAACCCGCACGCTCGCGGTGCTGCTGACCCCACAGCCCGTGTGCACGGCACCAGAACCGCCGCGGAAAATCCCGTCGGGGGACGCCGGCGGTGCGCGCAATTCAGGCAGTGTAAAATACAGACACGGGTCCTCGAATTTCAACGTCCTCGTTTTCGCGCCCTCTCGAGAAGGTCAAGCGAGGCCGCGCCACGCCACTCCCAAGATGGCGGCCGCGGGCGGCGGGCTGCAGTACCGCTCTCTGCCCACACGGCGGCAGCACCGCGCCGTCCCCGCCGGCACGGCCTCGGCAGCGAACGCCCCAAAGCGTCCGCGCGGGAAAGAACGGAACAAAAAGCCTGCCTGCGACCCGATAGGAACCGAAAGAAAAAAGCTTTCCTCCTAAACTGCATTTCAACAAGGCTTGTTTTTATATTTTTCAGATTTATACTCACATTCGATTTTGTAATGGATACTGATGGAAAATTGTATTTTTATCATTTCTTAGATTTATTCCTATTCTATTTTATTACATTTTATTTTTTATACATATCTTATTAGATTGCTTACATATTTCTATAGTTAGATTTAGATTTATAAAAGGTTTGTATTGCTTAAAATAAAACCCTGCCTCTATCCAAGTAAAAATCTTTTAAAAAAAACCCTTTATTGAAACTCCATTTAAATGTATCTCTACTTTTCACATTTATATTCAAATTTATATTTTCAATGTAGATTGATGTATGATGCTATCTATAGTCTCTCTCTTCCTAATACTAATTTTTATTTCTATTTTATATTTTTATATATACACCTGTATACATTGATTATATATTTCCACATTTAGAATGATATCAAACTAAAATGTATATTCATATCTTTTCCATTAAAACCCTGCCTCCAACCAAATAAAAACAAAAAAGCCCTTTCTTTAAACGATTTTCGAATATTTTTATATTTTTTTCATCATTATAGCAACCTTTTAACTTCTACTTTATATTGATGTATTTATAAATATATTTGATACATATATAATAAGGTAGCGAGATAGATAAACTATTTTTTAAATTCTATTTCATACACACTGCTAATACTTATGTTTACTTACCTTTGAATTTTTATATAGATCTTAACGTATTTAGGATATATTTCTATACAAAGATTTCTAATTTTATTTTATTTCCATTTATAATTTTTATAATAAAACCCCTACCTAATACCAAATAGAAAATAAAAATCCCCTTTATTCTAAATTATATTTAAATATTTCTATATTCCTATTTTTGATTTTTACAAGTACTTATCTATTCTATCACAACATATTGAGGTACTATATTTCGATATATAGTATTTATGACATGAAATGCGTTATAATAAGACACATACAGTAAAATACGCATTAGGTACTGTATTGATTCCTATTGTTTTGTAATATTCATATATCCACATGTATTAATTATACATTTCTATATGGATATTTATGTTTATAATCGATATTTATATGCATATAAACATATAAAATACTCCATATCAAACAAGGTTATACCTAATAGTAATGGACGGCATTATTTATATTACACATTTAATTTATATGTTTTCCATTTACATTTAAAATTGAAGTTTTATATTCCCATTGTCATGTTTATGCATGTGTTCTATTTCATTAGAGTTCTAGTTAAAACTTTGCAGTTATAATCTAATTCCTAAAAATAAAATGCCAAAACAAACAGCATCAAATTCCCACCAATACCATCCAAAAAATTCAGAAAGGCTCCACCAGCCAACCAACTACCAGCAAAAAAACCCGCACTACATTCCTTTCACCAGCAGCTCTTATCACGCCACAAAAACGAAACAAACATTTTAAAAACCCTATAGAAACCCACAGAGCAAATCACAAAAACCACTATAAAGGAAAAAAAAAAAAAGCCAACTAACTTACCATACTCCAAACCATACAAGAGATCCCCAACGTTTCTAAAAAAAATAATAACCAAAACTCTACCACTACACTAACTCATAAAGAGAACCCAACGCTCTATAAAATTAACTAAAAAAACCCACCAAATAATTACAGATATAAAAATATGGGAACCACGAAGAAACAAAAAAATTCACCCCCCAAATAAAATAAACACCTAAAGAGATCCACCATGGAAATGCCCATGCTCCCAAAAATAAAACCAATAAAAAACAACAACCAAACACATCAAACTACAAAAAAAATATATATATTAACAACAACAAAATAGGTATTCCTAACTCAAGAAACAAAAATTGCCTCAAACCATCAAAACACAAATACCACCTAGAAATAAACACGTCGCCAAAGGAGAAATGTAACCACAAACAATATCTCCCAAGTTCTCTGCAACAATGAAACATACACGGCAATCAAATAAGCCAAATGAATGAAACCCCTATAGTGTAATAAACAAGAATGCATTCATCAATATTAAAAAAAACCTCACCGATTAACTCCAGGGCACTCCCTCAAGCCCACCAAAACAAACACTACGCACTCGCGCTAATAAAAGCCTCACAAACCGAATTGAAAAACGACCCTCTACTCCATGCTCCGACCCATAAAAATCAGTGTAAACCTTTAGAAACACAACCTTAAAAAACATAAGAACCGATCAAAAAGAAATCCAACAACAACACTCAACCCAAAAACAAAAACCTTGCCATGAGCAGCCGAAGCAAGAACCGTAACAACCAAGAAGCGCCCGGGGCCCTTCTTCTACAGCGACGCCGATCAAAAGCCACCGATCCCAGGAGCTCCTCAGGAGCGCCTCAAAACCAGCGCAGCGAGGGAGGCTGGAAGATGCGAAGCTGCGCTCCCGGCCCCGGGCGCAGCGCGGCTCCGGCAGGAAAGCGGCTCCTCCGGCAGGCAGAGGCGGCGCCGCGCCGGCAGACCCCCGCCCGCTGCCCCCGACCCGGCGGGGCCGGCGCCGGGCCCGGGGGGCCCCGGCGGCGCCCGAGCCCCGCGCCCAGAGCAGACGGAGCGGCGGCACCGGCCGGCACCGGCGCGGCGCCCGCGCCGCCTCCCCCGCCCGCCGGCCCGGCCAAAGCTCCGCTCGGCTCCGCACGGCTCGCACCGGCGCGGCTCCGGCGGGCCCGCGGCAGCCCAGCCGCGCCCAGCTCCCCTTCCGCCCCGGCCAGCCCCAGCACTGCCGGCAGGGCTCCGCGCCGGACCCTTCGCTGCCGGGCCGGGCCGGGGGCAGAAGAAGCGCCCCGAATGCAGCGGCACAGCCCGATCCCCGCCCTGCCAGCGCTGCCACGGCTGCAGCTCCCTTCCTCTGAAACCCCGACTCTGACGCCACGCTCCGGCGCTCACCTCACCCCAACAAGGGAAAAGAAATGTAGGCTTCCCTTCAATCGCGTCCTCTAGAAGAGAAGAAAAGAAGCGGCTTGCCTCAAACGATGGCAAAAGGGGGCTTCTTACCTCAATCCAAACACCTTAAAAGGCGGGACCAGAGGACTGCCCCCTCCAATTCAACCTCAGGATGACAAAATCTCAAAGGGAAAGGGGAAAAGTCCCCGCTACAAAGGCGCACCGGCTCACCTCCTTGGCTGCTGCTTCTCGGCACGAAGACTTGTCCCTCGGCTCCACCTTTGAGCAATGCTCCACGTATCCAGGTGGGGATCCAGGTGATCCCACGGACCCTGTCCGAAGCGCTCACCGTCCTTCCAGGAGACAGCCCCGGGAACCCCCAAAAACTCCTCTCCTCCAGCAGCTCCGTGCAAAAGAGATGTGAGGAAAACCCCCTAAATCAGCCACCGAAGGAGCTGCCCCCTCCTCATTATCCTCACAGCTCACACCTGGGGCTGCTCAGAGCCCTCATCATCCTAACAGCTCACACCTGCCGCTGTTGCCACTCTCCAACAGCGTCTCTCCATCTGCAGCACGCATCCCAATTCTCACAGACACAGATCCAACAGAAATCTGCTACGGGTGTCTGCTTTTCTTAATCCATCTGATTACACAATTAAAAAACATATACACCAAACATCCTGATCCAGTTTCAGTCACAAGCCCAGCCCCAGCATCCATGTCAGAGGCATAAAAGGGATGTGGCAGCAAGAACCCCACAGTCCCTGTGCCAGCCCTTCGGATCCTATGGAGTGTGCAGCCCCCTTTCGCAGCCCTGCAGTGATTACAGCAGCCGCCCTACAAATCCCCTTTCCCAGCCCCAGTGATTTCAGCTCTTCACCCACAAGCTTTATTTAACTGCCAGCTCTCTTCTTTAGCTCCAGCTGTGCCTTTCTCCATCTTCAGCGTGCAGGATCTTGGCCTTGGCTCCAGCTCTGCAACACTTCAGCTCGTGCCCCAGAGTGTCTAAGCCCACCCCAGAATCAATATCCCAGTTCCGAAGTGATTTCAGCTGCCACCCACCAATGCCCAGCCACTGTGCCTAGCCTATATTATTTCAATTCAAAGCCCAGAACCCCGCTCTCAGCAATAGAATTCTTTTTCCATTTTCAGACACAATCCCAGCCTCACAGTGACTTTGCCCCCAGGCCCACAGGTGCCGTCGCAGACCGAGAACATATCCCTGCATTGCCGGGATTTTCAGGCGCAATCTTAGAGCCCCCACGTGCGCACTACACATCCTGTTCTAGTTTCAGTCACAAGCCCAGCCCCAGCATCCATGTCAGAGGCATAAAAGGGATGTGGCAGCAAGAACCCCACAGTCCCTGTGCCAGCCCTTCGGATCCTATGGAGTGTGCAGCCCCCTTTCCCAGCCCTGCAGTGATTACAGCAGCCGCCCTACAAATCCCCTTTCCCAGCCCCAGTGATTTCAGCTCTTCACCCACAAGCTTTATTTAACTGCCAGCTCTCTTCGTTAGCTCCAGCTGTGCCTTTCTCCATCTTCAGCGTGCAGGATCTTGGCCTTGGCTGCAGCTCTGCAACACTTCAGCTCGTGCCCCAGGGTGTCTAAGCCCACCCCAGAATCAATATCCCAGTTCTGAAGTGATTTCAGCTGCCACCCACCAATGCCCAGCCACTGTGCCTAGCCTGTATCATTTCAATTCAAAGCCCAGAACCCCGCTCTCAGCAATAGAATTCTTTTTCCATTTTCAGACACAATCCCAGCCTCACAGTGACTTTGCCCCCAGCCCCATAGGTGCCGTCGCAGACCGAGAACATATCCCTGCATTGCCGGGATTTTCAGGCGCAATCTTAGAGCCCCCACGTGCGCACTACACATCCTGTTCTAGTTTCAGTCACAAGCCCAGCCCCAGCATCCATGTCAGAGGCATAAAAGGGATGTGGCAGCAAGAACCCCACAGTCCCTGTGCCAGCCCTTCGGATCCTATGGAGTGTGCAGCCCCCTTTCCCAGCCCTGCAGTGATTACAGCAGCCGCCCTACAAATCCCCTTTCCCAGCCCCAGTGATTTCAGCTCTTCACCCACAAGCTTTATTTAACTGCCAGCTCTCTTCGTTAGCTCCAGCTGTGCCTTTCTCCATCTTCAGCGTGCAGGATCTTGGCCTTGGCTGCAGCTCTGCAACACTTCAGCTCGTGCCCCAGGGTGTCTAAGCCCACCCCAGAAGCAATATCCCAGTTCCGAAGTGATTTCAGCTGCCACCCACCAATGCCCAGCCACTGTGCCTAGCCTATATTATTTCAATTCAAAGCCCAGAACCCCGCTCTCAGCAATAGAATTCTTTTTCCATTTTCAGACACAATCCCAGCCTCACAGTGACTTTGCCCCCAGCCCCACAGGTGCCGTCGCAGACCGAGAACATATCCCTGCATTGCCGGGATTTTCAGGCGCAATCTTAGAGCCCCCACGTGCGCACTACACATCCTGTTCTAGTTTCAGTCACAAGCCCAGCCCCAGCATCCATGTCAGAGGCATAAAAGGGATGTGGCAGCAAGAACCCCACAGTCCCTGTGCCAGCCCTTCAGATCCTATGGAGTGTGCAGCCCCCTTTCCCAGCCCTGCAGTGATTACAGCAGCCGCCCTACAAATCCCCTTTCCCAGCCCCAGTGATTTCAGCTCTTCACCCACAAGCTTTATTTAACTGCCAGCTCTCTTCTTTAGCTCCAGCTGTGCCTTTCTCCATCTTCAGCGTGCAGGATCTTGGCCTTGGCTGCAGCTCTGCAACACTTCAGCTCGTGCCCCAGGGTGTCTAAGCCCACCCCAGAATCAATATCCCAGTTCTGAAGTGATTTCAGCTGCCACCCACCAATGCCCAGCCACTGTGCCTAGCCTGTATCATTTCAATTCAAAGCCCAGAACCCCGCTCTCAGCAATAGAATTCTTTTTCCATTTTCAGACACAATCCCAGCCTCACAGTGACTTTGCCCCCAGCCCCACAGGTGCCGTCGCAGACCGAGAACATATCCCTGCATTGCCGGGATTTTCAGGCGCAATCTTAGAGCCCCCACGTGCGCACTACACATCCTGTTCTAGTTTCAGTCACAAGCCCAGCCCCAGCATCCATGTCAGAGGCATAAAAGGGATGTGGCAGCAAGAACCCCACAGTCCCTGTGCCAGCCCTTCGGATCCTATGGAGTGTGCAGCCCCCTTTCCCAGCCCTGCAGTGATTACAGCAGCCGCCCTACAAATCCCCTTTCCCAGCCCCAGTGATTTCAGCTCTTCACCCACAAGCTTTATTTAACTGCCAGCTCTCTTCTTTAGCTCCAGCTGTGCCTTTCTCCATCTTCAGCGTGCAGGATCTTGGCCTTGGCTCCAGCTCTGCAACACTTCAGCTCGTGCCCCAGAGTGTCTAAGCCCACCCCAGAATCAATATCCCAGTTCCGAAGTGATTTCAGCTGCCACCCACCAATGCCCAGCCACTGTGCCTAGCCTGTATCATTTCAATTCAAAGCCCAGAACCCCGCTCTCAGCAATAGAATTCTTTTTCCATTTTCAGACACAATCCCAGCCTCACAGTGACTTTGCCCCCAGCCCCACAGGTGCCGTCGCAGACCGAGAACATATCCCTGCATTGCCGGGATTTTCAGGCGCAATCTTAGAGCCCCCACGTGCGCACTACACATCCTGTTCTAGTTTCAGTCACAAGCCCAGCCCCAGCATCCATGTCAGAGGCATAAAAGGGATGTGGCAGCAAGAACCCCACAGTCCCTGTGCCAGCCCTTCGGATCCTATGGAGTGTGCAGCCCCCTTTCCCAGCCCTGCAGTGATTACAGCAGCCGCCCTACAAATCCCCTTTCCCAGCCCCAGTGATTTCAGCTCTTCACCCACAAGCTTTATTTAACTGCCAGCTCTCTTCGTTAGCTCCAGCTGTGCCTTTCTCCATCTTCAGCGTGCAGGATCTTGGCCTTGGCTGCAGCTCTGCAACACTTCAGCTCGTGCCCCAGGGTGTCTAAGCCCACCCCAGAATCAATATCCCAGTTCTGAAGTGATTTCAGCTGCCACCCACCAATGCCCAGCCACTGTGCCTAGCCTATATTATTTCAATTCAAAGCCCAGAACCCCGCTCTCAGCAATAGAATTCTTTTTCCATTTTCAGACACAATCCCAGCCTCACAGTGACTTTGCCCCCAGCCCCACAGGTGCCGTCGCAGACCGAGAACATATCCCTGCATTGCCGGGATTTTCAGGCGCAATGTTAGAGCCCCCACGTGCGCACTACACATCCTGTTCTAGTTTCAGTCACAAGCCCAGCCCCAGCATCCATGTCAGAGGCATAAAAGGGATGTGGCAGCAAGAACCCCACAGTCCCTGTGCCAGCCCTTCAGATCCTATGGAGTGTGCAGCCCCCTTTCCCAGCCCTGCAGTGATTACAGCAGCCGCCCTACAAATCCCCTTTCCCAGCCCCAGTGATTTCAGCTCTTCACCCACAAGCTTTATTTAACTGCCAGCTCTCTTCGTTAGCTCCAGCTGTGCCTTTCTCCATCTTCAGTGTGCAGGATCTTGGCCTTGGCTGCAGCTCTGCAACACTTCAGCTCGTGCCCCAGGGTGTCTAAGCCCACCCCAGAAGCAATATCCCAGTTCCGAAGTGATTTCAGCTGCCACCCACCAATGCCCAGCCACTGTGCCTAGCCTATATTATTTCAATTCAAAGCCCAGAACCCCGCTCTCAGCAATAGAATTCTTTTTCCATTTTCAGACACAATCCCAGCCTCACAGTGACTTTGCCCCCAGCCCCACAGGTGCCGTCGCAGACCGAGAACATATCCCTGCATTGCCGGGATTTTCAGGCGCAATCTTAGAGCCCCCACGTGCGCACTACACATCCTGTTCTAGTTTCAGTCACAAGCCCAGCCCCAGCATCCATGTCAGAGGCATAAAAGTGATGTGGCAGCAAGAACCCCACAGTCCCTGTGCCAGCCCTTCGGATCCTATGGAGTGTGCAGCCCCCTTTCCCAGCCATGCAGTGATTACAGCAGCCGCCCTACAAATCCCCTTTCCCAGCCCCAGTGATTTCAGCTCTTCACCCACAAGCTTTATTTAACTGCCAGCTCTCTTCTTTAGCTCCAGCTGTGCCTTTCTCCATCTTCAGCGTGCAGGATCTTGGCCTTGGCTGCAGCTCTGCAACACTTCAGCTCGTGCCCCAGGGTGTCTAAGCCCACCCCACCATCAATATCCCAGTTCCGAAGTGATTTCAGCTGCCACCCACCAATGCCCAGCCACTGTGCCTAGCCTATATTATTTCAATTCAAAGCCCAGAACCCCGCTCTCAGCAATAGAATTCTTTTTCCATTTTCAGACACAATCCCAGCCTCACAGTGACTTTGCCCCCAGCCCCACAGGTGCCGTCGCAGACCGAGAACATATCCCTGCATTGCCGGGATTTTCAGGCGCAATCTTAGAGCCCCCACGTGCGCACTACACATCCTGTTCTAGTTTCAGTCACAAGCCCAGCCCCAGCATCCATGTCAGAGGCATAAAAGGGATGTGGCAGCAAGAACCCCACAGTCCCTGTGCCAGCCCTTCAGATCCTATGGAGTGTGCAGCCCCCTTTCCCAGCCCTGCAGTGATTACAGCAGCCGCCCTACAAATCCCCTTTCCCAGCCCCAGTGATTTCAGCTCTTCACCCACAAGCTTTATTTAACTGCCAGCTCTCTTCGTTAGCTCCAGCTGTGCCTTTCTCCATCTTCAGCGTGCAGGATCTTGGCCTTGGCTGCAGCTCTGCAACACTTCAGCTCGTGCCCCAGGGTGTCTAAGCCCACCCCAGAATCAATATCCCAGTTCTGAAGTGATTTCAGCTGCCACCCACCAATGCCCAGCCACTGTGCCTAGCCTATATTATTTCAATTCAAAGCCCAGAACCCCGCTCTCAGCAATAGAATTCTTTTTCCATTTTCAGACACAATCCCAGCCTCACAGTGACTTTGCCCCCAGCCCCACAGGTGCCGTCGCAGACCGAGAACATATCCCTGCATTGCCGGGATTTTCAGGCGCAATCTTAGAGCCCCCACGTGCGCACTACACATCCTGTTCTAGTTTCAGTCACAAGCCCAGCCCCAGCATCCATGTCAGAGGCATAAAAGGGATGTGGCAGCAAGAACCCCACAGTCCCTGTGCCAGCCCTTCAGATCCTATGGAGTGTGCAGCCCCCTTTCCCAGCCCTGCAGTGATTACAGCAGCCGCCCTACAAATCCCCTTTCCCAGCCCCAGTGATTTCAGCTCTTCACCCACAAGCTTTATTTAACTGCCAGCTCTCTTCGTTAGCTCCAGCTGTGCCTTTCTCCATCTTCAGCGTGCAGGATCTTGGCCTTGGCTGCAGCTCTGCAACACTTCAGCTCGTGCCCCAGGGTGTCTAAGCCCACCCCAGAATCAATATCCCAGTTCTGAAGTGATTTCAGCTGCCACCCACCAATGCCCAGCCACTGTGCCTAGCCTGTATCATTTCAATTCAAAGCCCAGAACCCCGCTCTCAGCAATAGAATTCTTTTTCCATTTTCAGACACAATCCCAGCCTCACAGTGACTTTGCCCCCAGCCCCACAGGTGCCGTCGCAGACCGAGAACATATCCCTGCATTGCCGGGATTTTCAGGCGCAATGTTAGAGCCCCCACATGCGCACTACGCATCCTGTTCTAGTTTCAGTCACAAGCCCAGCCCCAGCATCCATGTCAGAGGCATAAAAGGGATGTGGCAGCAAGAACCCCACAGTCCCTGTGCCAGCCCTTCGGATCCTATGGAGTGTGCAGCCCCCTTTCGCAGCCCTGCAGTGATTACATCAGCCGCCCTACAAATCCCCTTTCCCAGCCCCAGTGATTTCAGCTCTTCACCCACAAGCTTTATTTAACTGCCAGCTCTCTTCGTTAGCTCCAGCTGTGCCTTTCTCCATCTTCAGCGTGCAGGATCTTGGCCTTGGCTCCAGCTCTGCAACACTTCAGCTCGTGCCCCAGGGTGTCTAAGCCCACCCCAGAAGCAATATCCCAGTTCTGAAGTGATTTCAGCTGCCACCCACCAATGCCCAGCCACTGTGCCTAGCCTATATTATTTCAATTCAAAGCCCAGAACCCCGCTCTCAGCAATAGAATTCTTTTTCCATTTTCAGACACAATCCCAGCCTCACAGTGACTTTGCCCCCAGCCCCACAGGTGCCGTCGCAGACCGAGAACATATCCCTGCATTGCCGGGATTTTCAGGCGCAATCTTAGAGCCCCCACGTGCGCACTACACATCCTGTTCTAGTTTCAGTCACAAGCCCAGCCCCAGCATCCATGTCAGAGGCATAAAAGGGATGTGGCAGCAAGAACCCCACAGTCCCTGTGCCAGCCCTTCAGATCCTATGGAGTGTGCAGCCCCCTTTCCCAGCCCTGCAGTGATTACAGCAGCCGCCCTACAAATCCCCTTTCCCAGCCCCAGTGATTTCAGCTCTTCACCCACAAGCTTTATTTAACTGCCAGCTCTCTTCGTTAGCTCCAGCTGTGCCTTTCTCCATCTTCAGCGTGCAGGATCTTGGCCTTGGCTGCAGCTCTGCAACACTTCAGCTCGTGCCCCAGGGTGTCTAAGCCCACCCCAGAATCAATATCCCAGTTCTGAAGTGATTTCAGCTGCCACCCACCAATGCCCAGCCACTGTGCCTAGCCTATATTATTTCAATTCAAAGCCCAGAACCCCGCTCTCAGCAATAGAATTCTTTTTCCATTTTCAGACACAATCCCAGCCTCACAGTGACTTTGCCCCCAGCCCCACAGGTGCCGTCGCAGACCGAGAACATATCCCTGCATTGCCGGGATTTTCAGGCGCAATCTTAGAGCCCCCACGTGCGCACTACACATCCTGTTCTAGTTTCAGTCACAAGCCCAGCCCCAGCATCCATGTCAGAGGCATAAAAGGGATGTGGCAGCAAGAACCCCACAGTCCCTGTGCCAGCCCTTCAGATCCTATGGAGTGTGCAGCCCCCTTTCCCAGCCCTGCAGTGATTACAGCAGCCGCCCTACAAATCCCCTTTCCCAGCCCCAGTGATTTCAGCTCTTCACCCACAAGCTTTATTTAACTGCCAGCTCTCTTCGTTAGCTCCAGCTGTGCCTTTCTCCATCTTCAGCGTGCAGGATCTTGGCCTTGGCTGCAGCTCTGCAACACTTCAGCTCGTGCCCCAGGGTGTCTAAGCCCACCCCAGAATCAATATCCCAGTTCTGAAGTGATTTCAGCTGCCACCCACCAATGCCCAGCCACTGTGCCTAGCCTGTATCATTTCAATTCAAAGCCCAGAACCCCGCTCTCAGCAATAGAATTCTTTTTCCATTTTCAGACACAATCCCAGCCTCACAGTGACTTTGCCCCCAGCCCCACAGGTGCCGTCGCAGACCGAGAACATATCCCTGCATTGCCGGGATTTTCAGGCGCAATGTTAGAGCCCCCACATGCGCACTACGCATCCTGTTCTAGTTTCAGTCACAAGCCCAGCCCCAGCATCCATGTCAGAGGCATAAAAGGGATGTGGCAGCAAGAACCCCACAGTCCCTGTGCCAGCCCTTCGGATCCTATGGAGTGTGCAGCCCCCTTTCGCAGCCCTGCAGTGATTACAGCAGCCGCCCTACAAATCCCCTTTCCCAGCCCCAGTGATTTCAGCTCTTCACCCACAAGCTTTATTTAACTGCCAGCTCTCTTCGTTAGCTCCAGCTGTGCCTTTCTCCATCTTCAGCGTGCAGGATCTTGGCCTTGGCTCCAGCTCTGCAACACTTCAGCTCGTGCCCCAGGGTGTCTAAGCCCACCCCAGAAGCAATATCCCAGTTCTGAAGTGATTTCAGCTGCCACCCACCAATGCCCAGCCACTGTGCCTAGCCTATATTATTTCAATTCAAAGCCCAGAACCCCGCTCTCAGCAATAGAATTCTTTTTCCATTTTCAGACACAATCCCAGCCTCACAGTGACTTTGCCCCCAGCCCCACAGGTGCCGTCGCAGACCGAGAACATATCCCTGCATTGCTGGGATTTTCAAGCGCAATCTTAGAGCCCCCACGTGCGCACTACACATCCTGTTCTAGTTTCAGTCACAAGCCCAGCCCCAGCATCCATGTCAGAGGCATAAAAGGGATGTGGCAGCAAGAACCCCACAGTCCCTGTGCCAGCCCTTCAGATCCTATGGAGTGTGCAGCCCCCTTTCCCAGCCCTGCAGTGATTACAGCAGCCGCCCTACAAATCCCCTTTCCCAGCCCCAGTGATTTCAGCTCTTCACCCACAAGCTTTATTTAACTGCCAGCTCTCTTCGTTAGCTCCAGCTGTGCCTTTCTCCATCTTCAGCGTGCAGGATCTTGGCCTTGGCTGCAGCTCTGCAACACTTCAGCTCGTGCCCCAGGGTGTCTAAGCCCACCCCAGAATCAATATCCCAGTTCTGAAGTGATTTCAGCTGCCACCCACCAATGCCCAGCCACTGTGCCTAGCCTATATTATTTCAATTCAAAGCCCAGAACCCCGCTCTCAGCAATAGAATTCTTTTTCCATTTTCAGACACAATCCCAGCCCCACAGTCCATTTGCCAGCCTCACAGTGACTTTGCCCCCAGCCCCACAGGTGCCGTCGCAGACCGAGAACATATCACTGCATTGCCGGGATTTTCAGGCGCAATGTTAGAGCCCCCACGTGCGCACTACACATCCTGTTCTAGTTTCAGTCACAAGCCCAGCCCCAGCATCCATGTCAGAGGCATAAAAGGGATGTGGCAGCAAGAACTCCACAGTCCCTGTGCCAGCCCTTCGGATCCTATGGAGTGTGCAGCCCCCTTTCCCAGCCCTGCAGTGATTACAGCAGCCGCCCTACAAATCCCCTTTCCCAGCCCCAGTGATTTCAGCTCTTCACCCACAAGCTTTATTTAACTGCCAGCTCTCTTCGTTAGCTCCAGCTGTGCCTTTCTCCATCTTCAGCGTGCAGGATCTTGGCCTTGGCTCCAGCTCTGCAACACTTCAGCTCGTGCCCCAGGGTGTCTAAGCCCACCCCACCATCAATATCCCAGTTCCGAAGTGATTTCAGCTGCCACCCACCAATGTCCAGCCACTGTGCCTATGCTGTATTATTTCAATTCAAAGCCCAGAACCCCGCTCTCAGCAATAGAATTCTTTTTCCATTTTCAGACACAATCCCAGCCTCACAGTGACTTTGCCCCCAGCCCCACAGGTGCCGTCGCAGACCGAGAACATATCCCTGCATTGCCGGGATTTTCAGGCGCAATCTTAGAGCCCCCACGTGCGCACTACACATCCTGTTCTAGTTTCAGTCACAAGCCCAGCCCCAGCATCCATGTCAGAGGCATAAAAGGGATGTGGCAGCAAGAACCCCACAGTCCCTGTGCCAGCCCTTCAGATCCTATGGAGTGTGCAGCCCCCTTTCCCAGCCCTGCAGTGATTACAGCAGCCGCCCTACAAATCCCCTTTCCCAGCCCCAGTGATTTCAGCTCTTCACCCACAAGCTTTATTTAACTGCCAGCTCTCTTCGTTAGCTCCAGCTGTGCCTTTCTCCATCTTCAGCGTGCAGGATCTTGGCCTTGGCTCCAGCTCTGCAACACTTCAGCTCGTGCCCCAGGGTGTCTAAGCCCACCCCAGAATCAATATCCCAGTTCCGAAGTGATTTCAGCTGCCACCCACCAATGCCCAGCCACTGTGCCTATGCTGTATTATTTCAATTCAAAGCCCAGAACCCCGCTCTCAGCAATAGAATTCTTTTTCCATTTTCAGACACAATCCCAGCCTCACAGTGACTTTGCCCCCAGCCCCACAGGTGCCGTCGCAGACCGAGAACATATCCCTGCATTGCCGGGATTTTCAGGCGCAATCTTAGAGCCCCCACGTGCGCACTACACATCCTGTTCTAGTTTCAGTCACAAGCCCAGCCCCAGCATCCATGTCAGAGGCATAAAAGGGATGTGGCAGCAAGAACCCCACAGTCCCTGTGCCAGCCCTTCGGATCCTATGGAGTGTGCAGCCCCCTTTCGCAGCCCTGCAGTGATTACAGCAGCCGCCCTACAAATCCCCTTTCCCAGCCCCAGTGATTTCAGCTCTTCACCCACAAGCTTTATTTAACTGCCAGCTCTCTTCGTTAGCTCCAGCTGTGCCTTTCTCCATCTTCAGCGTGCAGGATCTTGGCCTTGGCTCCAGCTCTGCAACACTTCAGCTCGTGCCCCAGGGTGTCTAAGCCCACCCCAGAATCAATATCCCAGTTCTGAAGTGATTTCAGCTGCCACCCACCAATGCCCAGCCACTGTGCCTAGCCTGTATCATTTCAATTCAAAGCCCAGAACCCCGCTCTCAGCAATAGAATTCTTTTTCCATTTTCAGACACAATCCCAGCCTCACAGTGACTTTGCCCCCAGCCCCACAGGTGCCGTCGCAGACCGAGAACATATCCCTGCATTGCCGGGATTTTCAGGCGCAATGTTAGAGCCCCCACGTGCGCACTACACATCCTGTTCTAGTTTCAGTCACAAGCCCAGCCCCAGCATCCATGTCAGAGGCATAAAAGGGATGTGGCAGCAAGAACCCCACAGTCCCTGTGCCAGCCCTTCAGATCCTATGGAGTGTGCAGCCCCCTTTCCCAGCCCTGCAGTGATTACAGCAGCCGCCCTACAAATCCCCTTTCCCAGCCCCAGTGATTTCAGCTCTTCACCCACAAGCTTTATTTAACTGCCAGCTCTCTTCGTTAGCTCCAGCTGTGCCTTTCTCCATCTTCAGCGTGCAGGATCTTGGCCTTGGCTCCAGCTCTGCAACACTTCAGCTCGTGCCCCAGGGTGTCTAAGCCCACCCCAGAATCAATATCCCAGTTCTGAAGTGATTTCAGCTGCCACCCACCAATGTCCAGCCACTGTGCCTATGCTGTATTATTTCAATTCAAAGCCCAGAACCCCGCTCTCAGCAATAGAATTCTTTTTTCATTTTCAGACACAATCCCAGCCTCACAGTGACTTTGCCCCCAGCCCCACAGGTGCCGTCGCAGACCGAGAACATATCCCTGCATTGCCGGGATTTTCAGGCGCAATCTTAGAGCCCCCACGTGCGCACTACACATCCTGTTCTAGTTTCAGTCACAAGCCCAGCCCCAGCATCCATGTCAGAGGCATAAAAGGGATGTGGCAGCAAGAACCCCACAGTCCCTGTGCCAGCCCTTCGGATCCTATGGAGTGTGCAGCCCCCTTTCGCAGCCCTGCAGTGATTACAGCAGCCGCCCTACAAATCCCCTTTCCCAGCCCCAGTGATTTCAGCTCTTCACCCACAAGCTTTATTTAACTGCCAGCTCTCTTCATTAGCTCCAGCTGTGCCTTTCTCCATCTTCAGCGTGCAGGATCTTGGCCTTGGTTGCAGCTCTGCAACACTTCAGCTCGTGCCCCAGGGTGTCTAAGCCCACCCCACCATCAATATCCCAGTTCCGAAGTGATTTCAGCTGCCACCCACCAATGCCCAGCCACTGTGCCTAGCCTATATTATTTCAATTCAAAGCCCAGAACCCCGCTCTCAGCAATAGAATTCTTTTTCCATTTTCAGACACAATCCCAGCCTCACAGTGACTTTGCCCCCAGCCCCACAGGTGCCGTCGCAGACCGAGAACATATCCCTGCATTGCCGGGATTTTCAGGCGCAATGTTAGAGCCCCCACGTGCGCACTACACATCCTGTTCTAGTTTCAGTCACAAGCCCAGCCCCAGCATCCATGTCAGAGGCATAAAAGGGATGTGGCAGCAAGAACCCCACAGTCCCTGTGCCAGCCCTTCGGATCCTATGGAGTGTGCAGCCCCCTTTCCCAGCCATGCAGTGATTACAGCAGCCGCCCTACAAATCCCCTTTCCCAGCCCCAGTGATTTCAGCTCTTCACCCACAAGCTTTATTTAACTGCCAGCTCTCTTCTTTAGCTCCAGCTGTGCCTTTCTCCATCTTCAGCGTGCAGGATCTTGGCCTTGGCTGCAGCTCTGCAACACTTCAGCTCGTGCCCCAGGGTGTCTAAGCCCACCCCAGAATCAATATCCCAGTTCTGAAGTGATTTCAGCTGCCACCCACCAATGCCCAGCCACTGTGCCTAGCCTGTATCATTTCAATTCAAAGCCCAGAACCCCGCTCTCAGCAATAGAATTCTTTTTCCATTTTCAGACACAATCCCAGCCTCACAGTGACTTTGCCCCCAGCCCCACAGGTGCCGTCGCAGACCGAGAACATATCCCTGCATTGCCGGGATTTTCAGGCGCAATGTTAGAGCCCCCACGTGCGCACTACACATCCTGTTCTAGTTTCAGTCACAAGCCCAGCCCCAGCATCCATGTCAGAGGCATAAAAGGGATGTGGCAGCAAGAACCCCACAGTCCCTGTGCCAGCCCTTCGGATCCTATGGAGTGTGCAGCCCCCTTTCCCAGCCCTGCAGTGATTACAGCAGCCGCCCTACAAATCCCCTTTCCCAGCCCCAGTGATTTCAGCTCTTCACCCACAAGCTTTATTTAACTGCCAGCTCTCTTCGTTAGCTCCAGCTGTGCCTTTCTCCATCTTCAGCGTGCAGGATCTTGGCCTTGGCTCCAGCTCTGCAACACTTCAGCTCGTGCCCCAGAGTGTCTAAGCCCACCCCAGAATCAATATCCCAGTTCCGAAGTGATTTCAGCTGCCACCCACCAATGCCCAGCCACTGTGCCTAGCCTGTATCATTTCAATTCAAAGCCCAGAACCCCGCTCTCAGCAATAGAATTCTTTTTCCATTTTCAGACACAATCCCAGCCTCACAGTGACTTTGCCCCCAGCCCCACAGGTGCCGTCGCAGACCGAGAACATATCCCTGCATTGCCGGGATTTTCAGGCGCAATCTTAGAGCCCCCACGTGCGCACTACACATCCTGTTCTAGTTTCAGTCACAAGCCCAGCCCCAGCATCCATGTCAGAGGCATAAAAGGGATGTGGCAGCAAGAACCCCACAGTCCCTGTGCCAGCCCTTCGGATCCTATGGAGTGTGCAGCCCCCTTTCCCAGCCCTGCAGTGATTACAGCAGCCGCCCTACAAATCCCCTTTCCCAGCCCCAGTGATTTCAGCTCTTCACCCACAAGCTTTATTTAACTGCCAGCTCTCTTCGTTAGCTCCAGCTGTGCCTTTCTCCATCTTCAGCGTGCAGGATCTTGGCCTTGGCTCCAGCTCTGCAACACTTCAGCTCGTGCCCCAGGGTGTCTAAGCCCACCCCAGAAGCAATATCCCAGTTCCGAAGTGATTTCAGCTGCCACCCACCAATGCCCAGCCACTGTGCCTAGCCTATATTATTTCAATTCAAAGCCCAGAACCCCGCTCTCAGCAATAGAATTCTTTTTCCATTTTCAGACACAATCCCAGCCTCACAGTGACTTTGCCCCCAGCCCCACAGGTGCCGTCGCAGACCGAGAACATATCCCTGCATTGCCGGGATTTTCAGGCGCAATGTTAGAGCCCCCACGTGCGCACTACACATCCTGTTCTAGTTTCAGTCACAAGCCCAGCCCCAGCATCCATGTCAGAGGCATAAAAGGGATGTGGCAGCAAGAACCCCACAGTCCCTGTGCCAGCCCTTCAGATCCTATGGAGTGTGCAGCCCCCTTTCCCAGCCCTGCAGTGATTACAGCAGCCGCCCTACAAATCCCCTTTCCCAGCCCCAGTGATTTCAGCTCTTCACCCACAAGCTTTATTTAACTGCCAGCTCTCTTCTTTAGCTCCAGCTGTGCCTTTCTCCATCTTCAGCGTGCAGGATCTTGGCCTTGGCTGCAGCTCTGCAACACTTCAGCTCGTGCCCCAGGGTGTCTAAGCCCACCCCAGAATCAATATCCCAGTTCTGAAGTGATTTCAGCTGCCACCCACCAATGCCCAGCCACTGTGCCTAGCCTATATTATTTCAATTCAAAGCCCAGAACCCCGCTCTCAGCAATAGAATTCTTTTTCCATTTTCAGACACAATCCCAGCCTCACAGTGACTTTGCCCCCAGCCCCACAGGTGCCGTCGCAGACCGAGAACATATCCCTGCATTGCCGGGATTTTCAGGCGCAATGTTAGAGCCCCCACGTGCGCACTACACATCCTGTTCTAGTTTCAGTCACAAGCCCAGCCCCAGCATCCATGTCAGAGGCATAAAAGGGATGTGGCAGCAAGAACCCCACAGTCCCTGTGCCAGCCCTTCAGATCCTATGGAGTGTGCAGCCCCCTTTCCCAGCCCTGCAGTGATTACAGCAGCCGCCCTACAAATCCCCTTTCCCAGCCCCAGTGATTTCAGCTCTTCACCCACAAGCTTTATTTAACTGCCAGCTCTCTTCTTTAGCTCCAGCTGTGCCTTTCTCCATCTTCAGCGTGCAGGATCTTGGCCTTGGCTGCAGCTCTGCAACACTTCAGCTCGTGCCCCAGGGTGTCTAAGCCCACCCCACCATCAATATCCCAGTTCCGAAGTGATTTCAGCTGCCACCCACCAATGCCCAGCCACTGTGCCTATGCTGTATTATTTCAATTCAAAGCCCAGAACCCCGCTCTCAGCAATAGAATTCTTTTTCCATTTTCAGACACAATCCCAGCCTCACAGTGACTTTGCCCCCAGCCCCACAGGTGCCGTCGCAGACCGAGAACATATCCCTGCATTGCCGGGATTTTCAGGCGCAATGTTAGAGCCCCCACGTGCGCACTACACATCCTGTTCTAGTTTCAGTCACAAGCCCAGCCCCAGCATCCATGTCAGAGGCATAAAAGGGATGTGGCAGCAAGAACCCCACAGTCCCTGTGCCAGCCCTTCAGATCCTATGGAGTGTGCAGCCCCCTTTCCCAGCCCTGCAGTGATTACAGCAGCCGCCCTACAAATCCCCTTTCCCAGCCCCAGTGATTTCAGCTCTTCACCCACAAGCTTTATTTAACTGCCAGCTCTCTTCGTTAGCTCCAGCTGTGCCTTTCTCCATCTTCAGCGTGCAGGATCTTGGCCTTGGCTCCAGCTCTGCAACACTTCAGCTCGTGCCCCAGGGTGTCTAAGCCCACCCCAGAATCAATATCCCAGTTCTGAAGTGATTTCAGCTGCCACCCACCAATGCCCAGCCACTGTGCCTAGCCTGTATCATTTCAATTCAAAGCCCAGAACCCCGCTCTCAGCAATAGAATTCTTTTTCCATTTTCAGACACAATCCCAGCCTCACAGTGACTTTGCCCCCAGCCCCACAGGTGCCGTCGCAGACCGAGAACATATCCCTGCATTGCTGGGATTTTCAAGCGCAATCTTAGAGCCCCCACGTGCGCACTACACATCCTGTTCTAGTTTCAGTCACAAGCCCAGCCCCAGCATCCATGTCAGAGGCATAAAAGGGATGTGGCAGCAAGAACCCCACAGTCCCTGTGCCAGCCCTTCAGATCCTATGGAGTGTGCAGCCCCCTTTCCCAGCCCTGCAGTGATTACAGCAGCCGCCCTACAAATCCCCTTTCCCAGCCCCAGTGATTTCAGCTCTTCACCCACAAGCTTTATTTAACTGCCAGCTCTCTTCGTTAGCTCCAGCTGTGCCTTTCTCCATCTTCAGCGTGCAGGATCTTGGCCTTGGCTCCAGCTCTGCAACACTTCAGCTCGTGCCCCAGGGTGTCTAAGCCCACCCCAGAATCAATATCCCAGTTCTGAAGTGATTTCAGCTGCCACCCACCAATGCCCAGCCACTGTGCCTAGCCTATATTATTTCAATTCAAAGCCCAGAACCCCGCTCTCAGCAATAGAATTCTTTTTCCATTTTCAGACACAATCCCAGCCCCACAGTCCATTTGCCAGCCTCACAGTGACTTTGCCCCCAGCCCCACAGGTGCCGTCGCAGACCGAGAACATATCACTGCATTGCCGGGATTTTCAGGCGCAATGTTAGAGCCCCCACGTGCGCACTACACATCCTGTTCTAGTTTCAGTCACAAGCCCAGCCCCAGCATCCATGTCAGAGGCATAAAAGGGATGTGGCAGCAAGAACTCCACAGTCCCTGTGCCAGCCCTTCGGATCCTATGGAGTGTGCAGCCCCCTTTCCCAGCCCTGCAGTGATTACAGCAGCCGCCCTACAAATCCCCTTTCCCAGCCCCAGTGATTTCAGCTCTTCACCCACAAGCTTTATTTAACTGCCAGCTCTCTTCGTTAGCTCCAGCTGTGCCTTTCTCCATCTTCAGCGTGCAGGATCTTGGCCTTGGCTCCAGCTCTGCAACACTTCAGCTCGTGCCCCAGGGTGTCTAAGCCCACCCCACCATCAATATCCCAGTTCCGAAGTGATTTCAGCTGCCACCCACCAATGTCCAGCCACTGTGCCTATGCTGTATTATTTCAATTCAAAGCCCAGAACCCCGCTCTCAGCAATAGAATTCTTTTTCCATTTTCAGACACAATCCCAGCCTCACAGTGACTTTGCCCCCAGCCCCACAGGTGCCGTCGCAGACCGAGAACATATCCCTGCATTGCCGGGATTTTCAGGCGCAATCTTAGAGCCCCCACGTGCGCACTACACATCCTGTTCTAGTTTCAGTCACAAGCCCAGCCCCAGCATCCATGTCAGAGGCATAAAAGGGATGTGGCAGCAAGAACCCCACAGTCCCTGTGCCAGCCCTTCAGATCCTATGGAGTGTGCAGCCCCCTTTCCCAGCCCTGCAGTGATTACAGCAGCCGCCCTACAAATCCCCTTTCCCAGCCCCAGTGATTTCAGCTCTTCACCCACAAGCTTTATTTAACTGCCAGCTCTCTTCGTTAGCTCCAGCTGTGCCTTTCTCCATCTTCAGCGTGCAGGATCTTGGCCTTGGCTCCAGCTCTGCAACACTTCAGCTCGTGCCCCAGGGTATCTAAGCCCACCCCAGAATCAATATCCCAGTTCCGAAGTGATTTCAGCTGCCACCCACCAATGCCCAGCCACTGTGCCTATGCTGTATTATTTCAATTCAAAGCCCAGAACCCCGCTCTCAGCAATAGAATTCTTTTTCCATTTTCAGACACAATCCCAGCCTCACAGTGACTTTGCCCCCAGCCCCACAGGTGCCGTCGCAGACCGAGAACATATCCCTGCATTGCCGGGATTTTCAGGCGCAATCTTAGAGCCCCCACGTGCGCACTACACATCCTGTTCTAGTTTCAGTCACAAGCCCAGCCCCAGCATCCATGTCAGAGGCATAAAAGGGATGTGGCAGCAAGAACCCCACAGTCCCTGTGCCAGCCCTTCAGATCCTATGGAGTGTGCAGCCCCCTTTCCCAGCCCTGCAGTGATTACAGCAGCCGCCCTACAAATCCCCTTTCCCAGCCCCAGTGATTTCAGCTCTTCACCCACAAGCTTTATTTAACTGCCAGCTCTCTTCGTTAGCTCCAGCTGTGCCTTTCTCCATCTTCAGCGTGCAGGATCTTGGCCTTGGCTCCAGCTCTGCAACACTTCAGCTCGTGCCCCAGGGTGTCTAAGCCCACCCCAGAATCAATATCCCAGTTCTGAAGTGATTTCAGCTGCCACCCACCAATGTCCAGCCACTGTGCCTATGCTGTATTATTTCAATTCAAAGCCCAGAACCCCGCTCTCAGCAATAGAATTCTTTTTTCATTTTCAGACACAATCCCAGCCTCACAGTGACTTTGCCCCCAGCCCCACAGGTGCCGTCGCAGACCGAGAACATATCCCTGCATTGCCGGGATTTTCAGGCGCAATCTTAGAGCCCCCACGTGCGCACTACACATCCTGTTCTAGTTTCAGTCACAAGCCCAGCCCCAGCATCCATGTCAGAGGCATAAAAGGGATGTGGCAGCAAGAACCCCACAGTCCCTGTGCCAGCCCTTCGGATCCTATGGAGTGTGCAGCCCCCTTTCGCAGCCCTGCAGTGATTACAGCAGCCGCCCTACAAATCCCCTTTCCCAGCCCCAGTGATTTCAGCTCTTCACCCACAAGCTTTATTTAACTGCCAGCTCTCTTCATTAGCTCCAGCTGTGCCTTTCTCCATCTTCAGCGTGCAGGATCTTGGCCTTGGTTGCAGCTCTGCAACACTTCAGCTCGTGCCCCAGGGTGTCTAAGCCCACCCCACCATCAATATCCCAGTTCCGAAGTGATTTCAGCTGCCACCCACCAATGCCCAGCCACTGTGCCTAGCCTATATTATTTCAATTCAAAGCCCAGAACCCCGCTCTCAGCAATAGAATTCTTTTTCCATTTTCAGACACAATCCCAGCCTCACAGTGACTTTGCCCCCAGCCCCACAGGTGCCGTCGCAGACCGAGAACATATCCCTGCATTGCCGGGATTTTCAGGCGCAATGTTAGAGCCCCCACGTGCGCACTACACATCCTGTTCTAGTTTCAGTCACAAGCCCAGCCCCAGCATCCATGTCAGAGGCATAAAAGGGATGTGGCAGCAAGAACCCCACAGTCCCTGTGCCAGCCCTTCGGATCCTATGGAGTGTGCAGCCCCCTTTCGCAGCCCTGCAGTGATTACAGCAGCCGCCCTACAAATCCCCTTTCCCAGCCCCAGTGATTTCAGCTCTTCACCCACAAGCTTTATTTAACTGCCAGCTCTCTTCTTTAGCTCCAGCTGTGCCTTTCTCCATCTTCAGCGTGCAGGATCTTGGCCTTGGCTGCAGCTCTGCAACACTTCAGCTCGTGCCCCAGGGTGTCTAAGCCCACCCCAGAATCAATATCCCAGTTCTGAAGTGATTTCAGCTGCCACCCACCAATGCCCAGCCACTGTGCCTAGCCTGTATCATTTCAATTCAAAGCCCAGAACCCCGCTCTCAGCAATAGAATTCTTTTTCCATTTTCAGACACAATCCCAGCCTCACAGTGACTTTGCCCCCAGCCCCACAGGTGCCGTCGCAGACCGAGAACATATCCCTGCATTGCCGGGATTTTCAGGCGCAATGTTAGAGCCCCCACGTGCGCACTACACATCCTGTTCTAGTTTCAGTCACAAGCCCAGCCCCAGCATCCATGTCAGAGGCATAAAAGGGATGTGGCAGCAAGAACTCCACAGTCCCTGTGCCAGCCCTTCGGATCCTATGGAGTGTGCAGCCCCCTTTCCCAGCCCTGCAGTGATTACAGCAGCCGCCCTACAAATCCCCTTTCCCAGCCCCAGTGATTTCAGCTCTTCACCCACAAGCTTTATTTAACTGCCAGCTCTATTCTTTAGCTCCAGCTGTGCCTTTCTCAATCTTCAGCGTGCAGGATCTTGGCCTTGGCTCCAGCTCTGCAACACTTCAGCTCGTGCCCCAGAGTGTCTAAGCCCACCCCAGAATCAATATCCCAGTTCCGAAGTGATTTCAGCTGCCACCCACCAATGCCCAGCCACTGTGCCTAGCCTGTATCATTTCAATTCAAAGCCCAGAACCCCGCTCTCAGCAATAGAATTCTTTTTCCATTTTCAGACACAATCCCAGCCTCACAGTGACTTTGCCCCCAGCCCCACAGGTGCCGTCGCAGACCGAGAACATATCCCTGCATTGCCGGGATTTTCAGGCGCAATGTTAGAGCCCCCACGTGCGCACTACACATCCTGTTCTAGTTTCAGTCACAAGCCCAGCCCCAGCATCCATGTCAGAGGCATAAAAGGGATGTGGCAGCAAGAACCCCACAGTCCCTGTGCCAGCCCTTCGGATCCTATGGAGTGTGCAGCCCCCTTTCCCAGCCCTGCAGTGATTACAGCAGCCGCCCTACAAATCCCCTTTCCCAGCCCCAGTGATTTCAGCTCTTCACCCACAAGCTTTATTTAACTGCCAGCTCTCTTCGTTAGCTCCAGCTGTGCCTTTCTCCATCTTCAGCGTGCAGGATCTTGGCCTTGGCTCCAGCTCTGCAACACTTCAGCTCGTGCCCCAGGGTGTCTAAGCCCACCCCAGAAGCAATATCCCAGTTCCGAAGTGATTTCAGCTGCCACCCACCAATGCCCAGCCACTGTGCCTAGCCTATATTATTTCAATTCAAAGCCCAGAACCCCGCTCTCAGCAATAGAATTCTTTTTCCATTTTCAGACACAATCCCAGCCTCACAGTGACTTTGCCCCCAGCCCCACAGGTGCCGTCGCAGACCGAGAACATATCCCTGCATTGCCGGGATTTTCAGGCGCAATCTTAGAGCCCCCACGTGCGCACTACACATCCTGTTCTAGTTTCAGTCACAAGCCCAGCCCCAGCATCCATGTCAGAGGCATAAAAGGGATGTGGCAGCAAGAACCCCACAGTCCCTGTGCCAGCCCTTCAGATCCTATGGAGTGTGCAGCCCCCTTTCCCAGCCCTGCAGTGATTACAGCAGCCGCCCTACAAATCCCCTTTCCCAGCCCCAGTGATTTCAGCTCTTCACCCACAAGCTTTATTTAACTGCCAGCTCTCTTCGTTAGCTCCAGCTGTGCCTTTCTCCATCTTCAGCGTGCAGGATCTTGGCCTTGGCTGCAGCTCTGCAACACTTCAGCTCGTGCCCCAGGGTGTCTAAGCCCACCCCAGAAGCAATATCCCAGTTCCGAAGTGATTTCAGCTGCCACCCACCAATGCCCAGCCACTGTGCCTAGCCTATATTATTTCAATTCAAAGCCCAGAACCCCGCTCTCAGCAATAGAATTCTTTTTCCATTTTCAGACACAATCCCAGCCTCACAGTGACTTTGCCCCCAGCCCCACAGGTGCCGTCGCAGACCGAGAACATATCCCTGCATTGCCGGGATTTTCAGGCGCAATCTTAGAGCCCCCACGTGCGCACTACACATCCTGTTCTAGTTTCAGTCACAAGCCCAGCCCCAGCATCCATGTCAGAGGCATAAAAGGGATGTGGCAGCAAGAACCCCACAGTCCCTGTGCCAGCCCTTCAGATCCTATGGAGTGTGCAGCCCCCTTTCCCAGCCCTGCAGTGATTACAGCAGCCGCCCTACAAATCCCCTTTCCCAGCCCCAGTGATTTCAGCTCTTCACCCACAAGCTTTATTTAACTGCCAGCTCTCTTCGTTAGCTCCAGCTGTGCCTTTCTCCATCTTCAGCGTGCAGGATCTTGGCCTTGGCTGCAGCTCTGCAACACTTCAGCTCGTGCCCCAGGGTGTCTAAGCCCACCCCAGAATCAATATCCCAGTTCTGAAGTGATTTCAGCTGCCACCCACCAATGCCCAGCCACTGTGCCTAGCCTGTATCATTTCAATTCAAAGCCCAGAACCCCGCTCTCAGCAATAGAATTCTTTTTCCATTTTCAGACACAATCCCAGCCTCACAGTGACTTTGCCCCCAGCCCCACAGGTGCCGTCGCAGACCGAGAACATATCCCTGCATTGCTGGGATTTTCAAGCGCAATCTTAGAGCCCCCACGTGCGCACTACACATCCTGTTCTAGTTTCAGTCACAAGCCCAGCCCCAGCATCCATGTCAGAGGCATAAAAGGGATGTGGCAGCAAGAACCCCACAGTCCCTGTGCCAGCCCTTCAGATCCTATGGAGTGTGCAGCCCCCTTTCCCAGCCCTGCAGTGATTACAGCAGCCGCCCTACAAATCCCCTTTCCCAGCCCCAGTGATTTCAGCTCTTCACCCACAAGCTTTATTTAACTGCCAGCTCTCTTCGTTAGCTCCAGCTGTGCCTTTCTCCATCTTCAGCGTGCAGGATCTTGGCCTTGGCTCCAGCTCTGCAACACTTCAGCTCGTGCCCCAGGGTGTCTAAGCCCACCCCAGAATCAATATCCCAGTTCTGAAGTGATTTCAGCTGCCACCCACCAATGCCCAGCCACTGTGCCTAGCCTATATTATTTCAATTCAAAGCCCAGAACCCCGCTCTCAGCAATAGAATTCTTTTTCCATTTTCAGACACAATCCCAGCCCCACAGTCCATTTGCCAGCCTCACAGTGACTTTGCCCCCAGCCCCACAGGTGCCGTCGCAGACCGAGAACATATCACTGCATTGCCGGGATTTTCAGGCGCAATGTTAGAGCCCCCACGTGCGCACTACACATCCTGTTCTAGTTTCAGTCACAAGCCCAGCCCCAGCATCCATGTCAGAGGCATAAAAGGGATGTGGCAGCAAGAACTCCACAGTCCCTGTGCCAGCCCTTCGGATCCTATGGAGTGTGCAGCCCCCTTTCCCAGCCCTGCAGTGATTACAGCAGCCGCCCTACAAATCCCCTTTCCCAGCCCCAGTGATTTCAGCTCTTCACCCACAAGCTTTATTTAACTGCCAGCTCTCTTCGTTAGCTCCAGCTGTGCCTTTCTCCATCTTCAGCGTGCAGGATCTTGGCCTTGGCTCCAGCTCTGCAACACTTCAGCTCGTGCCCCAGGGTGTCTAAGCCCACCCCACCATCAATATCCCAGTTCCGAAGTGATTTCAGCTGCCACCCACCAATGTCCAGCCACTGTGCCTATGCTGTATTATTTCAATTCAAAGCCCAGAACCCCGCTCTCAGCAATAGAATTCTTTTTCCATTTTCAGACACAATCCCAGCCTCACAGTGACTTTGCCCCCAGCCCCACAGGTGCCGTCGCAGACCGAGAACATATCCCTGCATTGCCGGGATTTTCAGGCGCAATCTTAGAGCCCCCACGTGCGCACTACACATCCTGTTCTAGTTTCAGTCACAAGCCCAGCCCCAGCATCCATGTCAGAGGCATAAAAGGGATGTGGCAGCAAGAACCCCACAGTCCCTGTGCCAGCCCTTCAGATCCTATGGAGTGTGCAGCCCCCTTTCCCAGCCCTGCAGTGATTACAGCAGCCGCCCTACAAATCCCCTTTCCCAGCCCCAGTGATTTCAGCTCTTCACCCACAAGCTTTATTTAACTGCCAGCTCTCTTCGTTAGCTCCAGCTGTGCCTTTCTCCATCTTCAGCGTGCAGGATCTTGGCCTTGGCTCCAGCTCTGCAACACTTCAGCTCGTGCCCCAGGGTGTCTAAGCCCACCCCAGAAGCAATATCCCAGTTCCGAAGTGATTTCAGCTGCCACCCACCAATGCCCAGCCACTGTGCCTATGCTGTATTATTTCAATTCAAAGCCCAGAACCCCGCTCTCAGCAATAGAATTCTTTTTCCATTTTCAGACACAATCCCAGCCTCACAGTGACTTTGCCCCCAGCCCCACAGGTGCCGTCGCAGACCGAGAACATATCCCTGCATTGCCGGGATTTTCAGGCGCAATCTTAGAGCCCCCACGTGCGCACTACACATCCTGTTCTAGTTTCAGTCACAAGCCCAGCCCCAGCATCCATGTCAGAGGCATAAAAGGGATGTGGCAGCAAGAACCCCACAGTCCCTGTGCCAGCCCTTCGGATCCTATGGAGTGTGCAGCCCCCTTTCCCAGCCCTGCACTTATTACAGCAGCCGCCCTACAAATCCCCTTTCCCAGCCCCAGTGATTTCAGCTCTTCACCCACAAGCTTTATTTAACTGCCAGCTCTCTTCGTTAGCTCCAGCTGTGCCTTTCTCCATCTTCAGCGTGCAGGATCTTGGCCTTGGCTCCAGCTCTGCAACACTTCAGCTCGTGCCCCAGGGTGTCTAAGCCCACCCCAGAATCAATATCCCAGTTCTGAAGTGATTTCAGCTGCCACCCACCAATGCCCAGCCACTGTGCCTAGCCTGTATCATTTCAATCCAAAGCCCAGAACCCCGCTCTCAGCAATAGAATTCTTTTTCCATTTTCAGACACAATCCCAGCCTCACAGTGACTTTGCCCCCAGCCCCACAGGTGCCGTCGCAGACCGAGAACATA
This sequence comes from Lonchura striata, assembly GCF_050655825.1. Lineage (NCBI taxonomy): Eukaryota > Metazoa > Chordata > Aves > Passeriformes > Estrildidae > Lonchura > Lonchura striata. The sequence continues at coordinate 115,603,914 of NC_140705.1, read as the reverse complement.
TCCCTGCATTGCCGGGATTTTCAGGCGCAATCTTAGAGCCCCCACGTGCGCACTACACATCCTGTTCTAGTTTCAGTCACAAGCCCAGCCCCAGCATCCATGTCAGAGGCATAAAAGGGATGTGGCAGCAAGAACCCCACAGTCCCTGTGCCAGCCCTTCAGATCCTATGGAGTGTGCAGCCCCCTTTCCCAGCCCTGCAGTGATTACAGCAGCCGCCCTACAAATCCCCTTTCCCAGCCCCAGTGATTTCAGCTCTTCACCCACAAGCTTTATTTAACTGCCAGCTCTCTTCGTTAGCTCCAGCTGTGCCTTTCTCCATCTTCAGCGTGCAGGATCTTGGCCTTGGCTCCAGCTCTGCAACACTTCAGCTCGTGCCCCAGGGTGTCTAAGCCCACCCCAGAAGCAATATCCCAGTTCTGAAGTGATTTCAGCTGCCACCCACCAATGTCCAGCCACTGTGCCTATGCTGTATTATTTCAATTCAAAGCCCAGAACCCCGCTCTCAGCAATAGAATTCTTTTTTCATTTTCAGACACAATCCCAGCCTCACAGTGACTTTGCCCCCAGCCCCACAGGTGCCGTCGCAGACCGAGAACATATCCCTGCATTGCCGGGATTTTCAGGCGCAATCTTAGAGCCCCCACGTGCGCACTACACATCCTGTTCTAGTTTCAGTCACAAGCCCAGCCCCAGCATCCATGTCAGAGGCATAAAAGGGATGTGGCAGCAAGAACCCCACAGTCCCTGTGCCAGCCCTTCGGATCCTATGGAGTGTGCAGCCCCCTTTCGCAGCCCTGCAGTGATTACAGCAGCCGCCCTACAAATCCCCTTTCCCAGCCCCAGTGATTTCAGCTCTTCACCCACAAGCTTTATTTAACTGCCAGCTCTCTTCATTAGCTCCAGCTGTGCCTTTCTCCATCTTCAGCGTGCAGGATCTTGGCCTTGGCTCCAGCTCTGCAACACTTCAGCTCGTGCCCCAGGGTGTCTAAGCCCACCCCAGAAGCAATATCCCAGTTCCGAAGTGATTTCAGCTGCCACCCACCAATGCCCAGCCACTGTGCCTAGCCTATATTATTTCAATTCAAAGCCCAGAACCCCGCTCTCAGCAATAGAATTCTTTTTCCATTTTCAGACACAATCCCAGCCTCACAGTGACTTTGCCCCCAGCCCCACAGGTGCCGTCGCAGACCGAGAACATATCCCTGCATTGCTGGGATTTTCAGGCGCAATCTTAGAGCCCCCACGTGCGCACTACACATCCTGTTCTAGTTTCAGTCACAAGCCCAGCCCCAGCATCCATGTCAGAGGCATAAAAGGGATGTGGCAGCAAGAACCCCACAGTCCCTGTGCCAGCCCTTCAGATCCTATGGAGTGTGCAGCCCCCTTTCCCAGCCCTGCAGTGATTACAGCAGCTGCCCTACAAATCCCCTTTCCCAGCCCCAGTGATTTCAGCTCTTCACCCACAAGCTTTATTTAACTGCCAGCTCTCTTCGTTAGCTCCAGCTGTGCCTTTCTCCATCTTCAGCGTGCAGGATCTTGGCCTTGGCTCCAGCTCTGCAACACTTCAGCTCGTGCCCCAGGGTGTCTAAGCCCACCCCAGAAGCAATATCCCAGTTCTGAAGTGATTTCAGCTGCCACCCACCAATGCCCAGCCACTGTGCCTAGCCTATATTATTTCAATTCAAAGCCCAGAACCCCGCTCTCAGCAATAGAATTCTTTTTCCATTTTCAGACACAATCCCAGCCTCACAGTGACTTTGCCCCCAGCCCCACAGGTGCCGTCGCAGACCGAGAACATATCCCTGCATTGCCGGGATTTTCAGGCGCAATCTTAGAGCCCCCACGTGCGCACTACACATCCTGTTCTAGTTTCAGTCACAAGCCCAGCCCCAGCATCCATGTCAGAGGCATAAAAGGGATGTGGCAGCAAGAACCCCACAGTCCCTGTGCCAGCGCTTCGGATCCTATGGAGTGTGCAGCCCCCATTCCCAGCCCTGCACTTATTACAGCAGCCACCCTACAAATCCCCTTTCCCAGCCCCAGTGATTTCAGCTCTTCACCCACAAGCTTTATTTAACTGCCAGCTCTCTTCTTTAGCTCCAGCTGTGCCTTTCTCCATCTTCAGCGTGCAGGATCTTGGCCTTGGCTGCAGCTCTGCAACACTTCAGCTCGTGCCCCAGGGTGTCTAAGCCCACCCCAGAATCAATATCCCAGTTCTGAAGTGATTTCAGCTGCCACCCACCAATGCCCAGCCACTGTGCCTAGCCTGTATCATTTCAATTCAAAGCCCAGAACCCCGCTCTCAGCAATAGAATTCTTTTTCCATTTTCAGACACAATCCCAGCCTCACAGTGACTTTGCCCCCAGCCCCACAGGTGCCGTCGCAGACCGAGAACATATCCCTGCATTGCCGGGATTTTCAGGCGCAATCTTAGAGCCCCCACGTGCGCACTACACATCCTGTTCTAGTTTCAGTCACAAGCCCAGCCCCAGCATCCATGTCAGAGGCATAAAAGGGATGTGGCAGCAAGAACCCCACAGTCCCTGTGCCAGCCCTTCAGATCCTATGGAGTGTGCAGCCCCCTTTCCCAGCCCTGCAGTGATTACAGCAGCCGCCCTACAAATCCCCTTTCCCAGCCCCAGTGATTTCAGCTCTTCACCCACAAGCTTTATTTAACTGCCAGCTCTCTTCGTTAGCTCCAGCTGTGCCTTTCTCCATCTTCAGCGTGCAGGATCTTGGCCTTGGCTCCAGCTCTGCAACACTTCAGCTCGTGCCCCAGGGTGTCTAAGCCCACCCCAGAATCAATATCCCAGTTCCGAAGTGATTTCAGCTGCCACCCACCAATGTCCAGCCACTGTGCCTATGCTGTATTATTTCAATTCAAAGCCCAGAACCCCGCTCTCAGCAATAGAATTCTTTTTCCATTTTCAGACACAATCCCAGCCTCACAGTGACTTTGCCCCCAGCCCCACAGGTGCCGTCGCAGACCGAGAACATATCACTGATTTGCCGGGATTTTCAGGCGCAATGTTAGAGCCCCCACGTGCGCACTACACATCCTGTTCTAGTTTCAGTCACAAGCCCAGCCCCAGCATCCATGTCAGAGGCATAAAAGGGATGTGGCAGCAAGAACCCCACAGTCCCTGTGCCAGCCCTTCAGATCCTATGGAGTGTGCAGCCCCCTTTCCCAGCCCTGCAGTGATTACAGCAGCCGCCCTACAAATCCCCTTTCCCAGCCCCAGTGATTTCAGCTCTTCACCCACAAGCTTTATTTAACTGCCAGCTCTCTTCGTTAGCTCCAGCTGTGCCTTTCTCCATCTTCAGCGTGCAGGATCTTGGCCTTGGCTCCAGCTCTGCAACACTTCAGCTCGTGCCCCAGGGTGTCTAAGCCCACCCCAGAATCAATATCCCAGTTCCGAAGTGATTTCAGCTGCCACCCACCAATGCCCAGCCACTGTGCCTATGCTGTATTATTTCAATTCAAAGCCCAGAACCCCGCTCTCAGCAATAGAATTCTTTTTCCATTTTCAGACACAATCCCAGCCTCACAGTGACTTTGCCCCCAGCCCCACAGGTGCCGTCGCAGACCGAGAACATATCCCTGCATTGCCGGGATTTTCAGGCGCAATCTTAGAGCCCCCACGTGCGCACTACACATCCTGTTCTAGTTTCAGTCACAAGCCCAGCCCCAGCATCCATGTCAGAGGCATAAAAGGGATGTGGCAGCAAGAACCCCACAGTCCCTGTGCCAGCCCTTCGGATCCTATGGAGTGTGCAGCCCCCTTTCCCAGCCATGCAGTGATTACAGCAGCCGCCCTACAAATCCCCTTTCCCAGCCCCAGTGATTTCAGCTCTTCACCCACAAGCTTTATTTAACTGCCAGCTCTCTTCGTTAGCTCCAGCTGTGCCTTTCTCCATCTTCAGCGTGCAGGATCTTGGCCTTGGCTGCAGCTCTGCAACACTTCAGCTCGTGCCCCAGGGTGTCTAAGCCCACCCCAGAATCAATATCCCAGTTCTGAAGTGATTTCAGCTGCCACCCACCAATGCCCAGCCACTGTGCCTAGCCTGTATCATTTCAATTCAAAGCCCAGAACCCCGCTCTCAGCAATAGAATTCTTTTTCCATTTTCAGACACAATCCCAGCCTCACAGTGACTTTGCCCCCAGCCCCACAGGTGCCGTCGCAGACCGAGAACATATCCCTGCATTGCCGGGATTTTCAGGCGCAATCTTAGAGCCCCCACGTGCGCACTACACATCCTGTTCTAGTTTCAGTCACAAGCCCAGCCCCAGCATCCATGTCAGAGGCATAAAAGGGATGTGGCAGCAAGAACCCCACAGTCCCTGTGCCAGCCCTTCAGATCCTATGGAGTGAGCAGCCCCCTTTCCCAGCCCTGCAGTGATTACAGCAGCCGCCCTACAAATCCCCTTTCCCAGCCCCAGTGATTTCAGCTCTTCACCCACAAGCTTTATTTAACTGCCAGCTCTCTTCGTTAGCTCCAGCTGTGCCTTTCTCCATCTTCAGCGTGCAGGATCTTGGCCTTGGCTGCAGCTCTGCAACACTTCAGCTCGTGCCCCAGGGTGTCTAAGCCCACCCCAGAATCAATATCCCAGTTCTGAAGTGATTTCAGCTGCCACCCACCAATGCCCAGCCACTGTGCCTATGCTGTATTATTTCAATTCAAAGCCCAGAACCCCGCTCTCAGCAATAGAATTCTTTTTCCATTTTCAGACACAATCCCAGCCTCACAGTGACTTTGCCCCCAGCCCCACAGGTGCCGTCGCAGACCGAGAACATATCACTGATTTGCCGGGATTTTCAGGCGCAATCTTAGAGCCCCCATGTGCGCACTACGCATCCTGTTCTAGTTTCAGTCACAAGCCCAGCCCCAGCATCCATGTCAGAGGCATAAAAGGGATGTGGCAGCAAGAACCCCACAGTCCCTGTGACAGCCCTTCGGATCCTATGGAGTGTGCAGCCCCCTTTCCCAGCCCTGCAGTGATTACAGCAGCCACCCTACAAATCCCCTTTCCCAGCCCCAGTGATTTCAGCTCTTCACCCACAAGCTTTATTTAACTGCCAGCTCTCTTCATTAGCTCCAGCTGTGCCTTTCTCCATCTTCAGCGTGCAGGATCTTGGCCTTGGCTGCAGCTCTGCAACACTTCAGCTCGTGCCCCAGGGTGTCTAAGCCCACCCCAGAAGCAATATCCCAGTTCTGAAGTGATTTCAGCTGCCACCCACCAATGCCCAGCCACTGTGCCTAGCCTGTATCATTTCAATTCAAAGCCCAGAACCCCGCTCTCAGCAATAGAATTCTTTTTCCATTTTCAGACACAATCCCAGCCTCACAGTGACTTTGCCCCCAGCCCCACAGGTGCCGTCGCAGACCGAGAACATATCCCTGCATTGCCGGGATTTTCAGGCGCAATCTTAGAGCCCCCACGTGCGCACTACACATCCTGTTCTAGTTTCAGTCACAAGCCCAGCCCCAGCATCCATGTCACAGGCATAAAAGGGATGTGGCAGCAAGAACCCCACAGTCCCTGTGCCAGCCCTTCGGATCCTATGGAGTGTGCAGCCCCCTTTCGCAGCCCTGCAGTGATTACAGCAGCCGCCCTACAAATCCCCTTTCCCAGCCCCAGTGATTTCAGCTCTTCACCCACAAGCTTTATTTAACTGCCAGCTCTCTTCGTTAGCTCCAGCTGTGCCTTTCTCCATCTGCAGCGTGCAGGATCTTGGCCTTGGCTGCAGCTCTGCAACACTTCAGCTCGTGCCCCAGGGTGTCTAAGCCCACCCCAGAATCAATATCCCAGTTCCGAAGTGATTTCAGCTGCCACCCACCAATGCCCAGCCACTGTGCCTAGCCTGTATCATTTCAATTCAAAGCCCAGAACCCCGCTCTCAGCAATAGAATTCTTTTTCCATTTTCAGACACAATCCCAGCCTCACAGTGACTTTGCCCCCAGCCCCACAGGTGCCGTCGCAGACCGAGAACATATCCCTGCATTGCCGGGATTTTCAGGCGCAATGTTAGAGCCCCCACGTGCGCACTACACATCCTGTTCTAGTTTCAGTCACAAGCCCAGCCCCAGCATCCATGTCAGAGGCATAAAAGGGATGTGGCAGCAAGAACTCCACAGTCCCTGTGCCAGCCCTTCGGATCCTATGGAGTGTGCAGCCCCCTTTCGCAGCCATGCAGTGATTACAGCAGCCGCCCTACAAATCCCCTTTCCCAGCCCCAGTGATTTCAGCTCTTCACCCACAAGCTTTATTTAACTGCCAGCTCTCTTCGTTAGCTCCAGCTGTGCCTTTCTCCATCTTCAGCGTGCAGGATCTTGGCCTTGGCTCCAGCTCTGCAACACTTCAGCTCGTGCCCCAGGGTGTCTAAGCCCACCCCAGAATCAATATCCCAGTTCCGAAGTGATTTCAGCTGCCACCCACCAATGTCCAGCCACTGTGCCTATGCTGTATTATTTCAATTCAAAGCCCAGAACCCCGCTCTCAGCAATAGAATTCTTTTTCCATTTTCAGACACAATCCCAGCCTCACAGTGACTTTGCCCCCAGCCCCACAGGTGCCGTCGCAGACCGAGAACATATCCCTGCATTGCCGGGATTTTCAGGCGCAATCTTAGAGCCCCCACGTGCGCACTACACATCCTGTTCTAGTTTCAGTCACAAGCCCAGCCCCAGCATCCATGTCAGAGGCATAAAAGGGATGTGGCAGCAAGAACCCCACAGTCCCTGTGCCAGCCCTTCGGATCCTATGGAGTGTGCAGCCCCCTTTCCCAGCCATGCAGTGATTACAGCAGCCGCCCTACAAATCCCCTTTCCCAGCCCCAGTGATTTCAGCTCTTCACCCACAAGCTTTATTTAACTGCCAGCTCTCTTCGTTAGCTCCAGCTGTGCCTTTCTCCATCTTCAGCGTGCAGGATCTTGGCCTTGGCTCCAGCTCTGCAACACTTCAGCTCGTGCCCCAGGGTGTCTAAGCCCACCCCAGAATCAATATCCCAGTTCTGAAGTGATTTCAGCTGCCACCCACCAATGTCCAGCCACTGTGCCTATGCTGTATTATTTCAATTCAAAGCCCAGAACCCCGCTCTCAGCAATAGAATTCTTTTTCCATTTTCAGACACAATCCCAGCCCCACAGTCCATTTGCCAGCCTCACAGTGACTTTGCCCCCAGCCCCACAGGTGCCGTCGCAGACCGAGAACATATCACTGCATTGCCGGGATTTTCAGGCGCAATCTTAGAGCCCCCACGTGCGCACTACACATCCTGTTCTAGTTTCAGTCACAAGCCCAGCCCCAGCATCCATGTCAGAGGCATAAAAGGGATGTGGCAGCAAGAACTCCACAGTCCCTGTGCCAGCCCTTCGGATCCTATGGAGTGTGCAGCCCCCTTTCCCAGCCCTGCAGTGATTACAGCAGCCGCCCTACAAATCCCCTTTCCCAGCCCCAGTGATTTCAGCTCTTCACCCACAAGCTTTATTTAACTGCCAGCTCTCTTCGTTAGCTCCAGCTGCGCCTTTCTCCATCTTCAGCGTGCAGGATCTTGGCCTTGGCTCCAGCTCTGCAACACTTCAGCTCGTGCCCCAGGGTGTCTAAGCCCACCCCACCATCAATATCCCAGTTCCGAAGTGATTTCAGCTGCCACCCACCAATGTCCAGCCACTGTGCCTATGCTGTATTATTTCAATTCAAAGCCCAGAACCCCGCTCTCAGCAATGGAATTCTTTTTCCATTTTCAGACACAATCCCAGCCTCACAGTGACTTTGCCCCCAGCCCCACAGGTGCCGTCGCAGACCGAGAACATATCCCTGCATTGCCGGGATTTTCAGGCGCAATCTTAGAGCCCCCACGTGCGCACTACACATCCTGTTCTAGTTTCAGTCACAAGCCCAGCCCCAGCATCCATGTCAGAGGCATAAAAGGGATGTGGCAGCAAGAACCCCACAGTCCCTGTGCCAGCCCTTCAGATCCTATGGAGTGTGCAGCCCCCTTTCCCAGCCCTGCAGTGATTACAGCAGCCGCCCTACAAATCCCCTTTCCCAGCCCCAGTGATTTCAGCTCTTCACCCACAAGCTTTATTTAACTGCCAGCTCTCTTCGTTAGCTCCAGCTGTGCCTTTCTCCATCTTCAGCGTGCAGGATCTTGGCCTTGGCTGCAGCTCTGCAACACTTCAGCTCGTGCCCCAGGGTGTCTAAGCCCACCCCAGAATCAATATCCCAGTTCTGAAGTGATTTCAGCTGCCACCCACCAATGCCCAGCCACTGTGCCTAGCCTATATTATTTCAATTCAAAGCCCAGAACCCCGCTCTCAGCAATAGAATTCTTTTTCCATTTTCAGACACAATCCCAGCCTCACAGTGACTTTGCCCCCAGCCCCACAGGTGCCGTCGCAGACCGAGAACATATCCCTGCATTGCCGGGATTTTCAGGCGCAATCTTAGAGCCCCCACGTGCGCACTACGCATCCTGTTCTAGTTTCAGTCACAAGCCCAGCCCCAGCATCCATGTCAGAGGCATAAAAGGGATGTGGCAGCAAGAACCCCACAGTCCCTGTGCCAGCGCTTCGGATCCTATGGAGTGTGCAGCCCCCTTTCCCAGCCCTGCACTTATTACAGCAGCCACCCTACAAATCCCCTTTCCCAGCCCCAGTGATTTCAGCTCTTCACCCACAAGCTTTATTTAACTGCCAGCTCTCTTCTTTAGCTCCAGCTGTGCCTTTCTCCATCTTCAGCGTGCAGGATCTTGGCCTTGGCTGCAGCTCTGCAACACTTCAGCTCGTGCCCCAGGGTGTCTAAGCCCACCCCAGAATCAATATCCCAGTTCTGAAGTGATTTCAGCTGCCACCCACCAATGCCCAGCCACTGTGCCTAGCCTGTATCATTTCAATTCAAAGCCCAGAACCCCGCTCTCAGCAATAGAATTCTTTTTCCATTTTCAGACACAATCCCAGCCTCACAGTGACTTTGCCCCCAGCCCCACAGGTGCCGTCGCAGACCGAGAACATATCCCTGCATTGCCGGGATTTTCAGGCGCAATCTTAGAGCCCCCACGTGCGCACTACACATCCTGTTCTAGTTTCAGTCACAAGCCCAGCCCCAGCATCCATGTCAGAGGCATAAAAGGGATGTGGCAGCAAGAACCCCACAGTCCCTGTGCCAGCCCTTCAGATCCTATGGAGTGAGCAGCCCCCTTTCCCAGCCCTGCAGTGATTACAGCAGCCGCCCTACAAATCCCCTTTCCCAGCCCCAGTGATTTCAGCTCTTCACCCACAAGCTTTATTTAACTGCCAGCTCTCTTCGTTAGCTCCAGCTGTGCCTTTCTCCATCTTCAGCGTGCAGGATCTTGGCCTTGGCTGCAGCTCTGCAACACTTCAGCTCGTGCCCCAGGGTGTCTAAGCCCACCCCAGAATCAATATCCCAGTTCTGAAGTGATTTCAGCTGCCACCCACCAATGTCCAGCCACTGTGCCTATGCTGTATTATTTCAATTCAAAGCCCAGAACCCCGCTCTCAGCAATAGAATTCTTTTTCCATTTTCAGACACAATCCCAGCCTCACAGTGACTTTGCCCCCAGCCCCACAGGTGCCGTCGCAGACCGAGAACATATCCCTGCATTGCCGGGATTTTCAGGCGCAATCTTAGAGCCCCCACGTGCGCACTACACATCCTGTTCTAGTTTCAGTCACAAGCCCAGCCCCAGCATCCATGTCAGAGGCATAAAAGGGATGTGGCAGCAAGAACCCCACAGTCCCTGTGCCAGCCCTTCAGATCCTATGGAGTGTGCAGCCCCCTTTCCCAGCCCTGCAGTGATTACAGCAGCCGCCCTACAAATCCCCTTTCCCAGCCCCAGTGATTTCAGCTCTTCACCCACAAGCTTTATTTAACTGCCAGCTCTCTTCGTTAGCTCCAGCTGTGCCTTTCTCCATCTTCAGCGTGCAGGATCTTGGCCTTGGCTGCAGCTCTGCAACACTTCAGCTCGTGCCCCAGGGTGTCTAAGCCCACCCCAGAATCAATATCCCAGTTCTGAAGTGATTTCAGCTGCCACCCACCAATGCCCAGCCACTGTGCCTAGCCTATATTATTTCAATTCAAAGCCCAGAACCCCGCTCTCAGCAATAGAATTCTTTTTCCATTTTCAGACACAATCCCAGCCTCACAGTGACTTTGCCCCCAGCCCCACAGGTGCCGTCGCAGACCGAGAACATATCCCTGCATTGCCGGGATTTTCAGGCGCAATCTTAGAGCCCCCACGTGCGCACTACGCATCCTGTTCTAGTTTCAGTCACAAGCCCAGCCCCAGCATCCATGTCAGAGGCATAAAAGGGATGTGGCAGCAAGAACCCCACAGTCCCTGTGCCAGCGCTTCGGATCCTATGGAGTGTGCAGCCCCCTTTCCCAGCCCTGCACTTATTACAGCAGCCACCCTACAAATCCCCTTTCCCAGCCCCAGTGATTTCAGCTCTTCACCCACAAGCTTTATTTAACTGCCAGCTCTCTTCTTTAGCTCCAGCTGTGCCTTTCTCCATCTTCAGCGTGCAGGATCTTGGCCTTGGCTGCAGCTCTGCAACACTTCAGCTCGTGCCCCAGGGTGTCTAAGCCCACCCCAGAATCAATATCCCAGTTCTGAAGTGATTTCAGCTGCCACCCACCAATGCCCAGCCACTGTGCCTAGCCTGTATCATTTCAATTCAAAGCCCAGAACCCCGCTCTCAGCAATAGAATTCTTTTTCCATTTTCAGACACAATCCCAGCCTCACAGTGACTTTGCCCCCAGCCCCACAGGTGCCGTCGCAGACCGAGAACATATCCCTGCATTGCCGGGATTTTCAGGCGCAATCTTAGAGCCCCCACGTGCGCACTACACATCCTGTTCTAGTTTCAGTCACAAGCCCAGCCCCAGCATCCATGTCAGAGGCATAAAAGGGATGTGGCAGCAAGAACCCCACAGTCCCTGTGACAGCCCTTCGGATCCTATGGAGTGTGCAGCCCCCTTTCCCAGCCCTGCAGTGATTACAGCAGCCACCCTACAAATCCCCTTTCCCAGCCCCAGTGATTTCAGCTCTTCACCCACAAGCTTTATTTAACTGCCAGCTCTCTTCATTAGCTCCAGCTGTGCCTTTCTCCATCTTCAGCGTGCAGGATCTTGGCCTTGGCTGCAGCTCTGCAACACTTCAGCTCGTGCCCCAGGGTGTCTAAGCCCACCCCAGAATCAATATCCCAGTTCTGAAGTGATTTCAGCTGCCACCCACCAATGCCCAGCCACTGTGCCTAGCCTGTATCATTTCAATTCAAAACCCAGAACCCCGCTCTCAGCAATAGAATTCTTTTTCCATTTTCAGACACAATCCCAGCCTCACAGTGACTTTGCCCCCAGCCCCACAGGTGCCGTCGCAGACCGAGAACATATCCCTGCATTGCCGGGATTTTCAGGCGCAATCTTAGAGCCCCCACGTGCGCACTACACATCCTGTTCTAGTTTCAGTCACAAGCCCAGCCCCAGCATCCATGTCACAGGCATAAAAGGGATGTGGCAGCAAGAACCCCACAGTCCCTGTGCCAGCCCTTCGGATCCTATGGAGTGTGCAGCCCCCTTTCGCAGCCCTGCAGTGATTACAGCAGCCGCCCTACAAATCCCCTTTCCCAGCCCCAGTGATTTCAGCTCTTCACCCACAAGCTTTATTTAACTGCCAGCTCTCTTCGTTAGCTCCAGCTGTGCCTTTCTCCATCTGCAGCGTGCAGGATCTTGGCCTTGGCTCCAGCTCTGCAACACTTCAGCTCGTGCCCCAGGGTGTCTAAGCCCACCCCAGAATCAATATCCCAGTTCCGAAGTGATTTCAGCTGCCACCCACCAATGCCCAGCCACTGTGCCTAGCCTGTATCATTTCAATTCAAAGCCCAGAACCCCGCTCTCAGCAATAGAATTCTTTTTCCATTTTCAGACACAATCCCAGCCTCACAGTGACTTTGCCCCCAGCCCCACAGGTGCCGTCGCAGACCGAGAACATATCCCTGCATTGCCGGGATTTTCAGGCGCAATGTTAGAGCCCCCACGTGCGCACTACACATCCTGTTCTAGTTTCAGTCACAAGCCCAGCCCCAGCATCCATGTCAGAGGCATAAAAGGGATGTGGCAGCAAGAACTCCACAGTCCCTGTGCCAGCCCTTCGGATCCTATGGAGTGTGCAGCCCCCTTTCGCAGCCATGCAGTGATTACAGCAGCCGCCCTACAAATCCCCTTTCCCAGCCCCAGTGATTTCAGCTCTTCACCCACAAGCTTTATTTAACTGCCAGCTCTCTTCGTTAGCTCCAGCTGTGCCTTTCTCCATCTTCAGCGTGCAGGATCTTGGCCTTGGCTCCAGCTCTGCAACACTTCAGCTCGTGCCCCAGGGTGTCTAAGCCCACCCCAGAATCAATATCCCAGTTCCGAAGTGATTTCAGCTGCCACCCACCAATGTCCAGCCACTGTGCCTATGCTGTATTATTTCAATTCAAAGCCCAGAACCCCGCTCTCAGCAATAGAATTCTTTTTCCATTTTCAGACACAATCCCAGCCTCACAGTGACTTTGCCCCCAGCCCCACAGGTGCCGTCGCAGACCGAGAACATATCCCTGCATTGCCGGGATTTTCAGGCGCAATCTTAGAGCCCCCACGTGCGCACTACACATCCTGTTCTAGTTTCAGTCACAAGCCCAGCCCCAGCATCCATGTCAGAGGCATAAAAGGGATGTGGCAGCAAGAACCCCACAGTCCCTGTGCCAGCCCTTCAGATCCTATGGAGTGTGCAGCCCCCTTTCCCAGCCCTGCAGTGATTACAGCAGCCGCCCTACAAATCCCCTTTCCCAGCCCCAGTGATTTCAGCTCTTCACCCACAAGCTTTATTTAACTGCCAGCTCTCTTCGTTAGCTCCAGCTGTGCCTTTCTCCATCTTCAGCGTGCAGGATCTTGGCCTTGGCTGCAGCTCTGCAACACTTCAGCTCGTGCCCCAGGGTGTCTAAGCCCACCCCAGAATCAATATCCCAGTTCTGAAGTGATTTCAGCTGCCACCCACCAATGCCCAGCCACTGTGCCTAGCCTATATTATTTCAATTCAAAGCCCAGAACCCCGCTCTCAGCAATAGAATTCTTTTTCCATTTTCAGACACAATCCCAGCCTCACAGTGACTTTGCCCCCAGCCCCACAGGTGCCGTCGCAGACCGAGAACATATCCCTGCATTGCCGGGATTTTCAGGCGCAATCTTAGAGCCCCCATGTGCGCACTACACATCCTGTTCTAGTTTCAGTCACAAGCCCAGCCCCAGCATCCATGTCAGAGGCATAAAAGGGATGTGGCAGCAAGAACCCCACAGTCCCTGTGCCAGCCCTTCGGATCCTATGGAGTGTGCAGCCCCCTTTCCCAGCCCTGCAGTGATTACAGCAGCCGCCCTACAAATCCCCTTTCCCAGCCCCAGTGATTTCAGCTCTTCACCCACAAGCTTTATTTAACTGCCAGCTCTCTTCGTTAGCTCCAGCTGTGCCTTTCTCCATCTTCAGCGTGCAGGATCTTGGCCTTGGCTGCAGCTCTGCAACACTTCAGCTCGTGCCCCAGGGTGTCTAAGCCCACCCCAGAATCAATATCCCAGTTCTGAAGTGATTTCAGCTGCCACCCACCAATGCCCAGCCACTGTACCTAGCCTGTATCATTTCAATTCAAAGCCCAGAACCCCGCTCTCAGCAATAGAATTCTTTTTCCATTTTCAGACACAATCCCAGCCTCACAGTGACTTTGCCCCCAGCCCCACAGGTGCCGTCGCAGACCGAGAACATATCACTGCATTGCCGGGATTTTCAGGCGCAATCTTAGAGCCCCCACGTGCGCACTACACATCCTGTTCTAGTTTCAGTCACAAGCCCAGCCCCAGCATCCATGTCAGAGGCATAAAAGGGATGTGGCAGCAAGAACTCCACAGTCCCTGTGCCAGCCCTTCGGATCCTATGGAGTGTGCAGCCCCCTTTCGCAGCCCTGCAGTGATTACAGCAGCCGCCCTACAAATCCCCTTTCCCAGCCCCAGTGATTTCAGCTCTTCACCCACAAGCTTTATTTAACTGCCAGCTCTCTTCGTTAGCTCCAGCTGTGCCTTTCTCCATCTTCAGCGTGCAGGATCTTGGCCTTGGCTGCAGCTCTGCAACACTTCAGCTCGTGCCCCAGGGTGTCTAAGCCCACCCCAGAATCAATATCCCAGTTCCGAAGTGATTTCAGCTGCCACCCACCAATGTCCAGCCACTGTGCCTATGCTGTATTATTTCAATTCAAAGCCCAGAACCCCGCTCTCAGCAATAGAATTCTTTTTCCATTTTCAGACACAATCCCAGCCTCACAGTGACTTTGCCCCCAGCCCCACAGGTGCCGTCGCAGACCGAGAACATATCCCTGCATTGCCGGGATTTTCAGGCGCAATGTTAGAGCCCCCACGTGCGCACTACACATCCTGTTCTAGTTTCAGTCACAAGCCCAGCCCCAGCATCCATGTCAGAGGCATAAAAGGGATGTGGCAGCAAGAACCCCACAGTCCCTGTGCCAGCCCTTCAGATCCTATGGAGTGTGCAGCCCCCTTTCCCAGCCCTGCAGTGATTACAGCAGCCGCCCTACAAATCCCCTTTCCCAGCCCCAGTGATTTCAGCTCTTCACCCACAAGCTTTATTTCACTGCCATCTCTTCCGTTTCACTTCCTCCTCAACACCTTCCCAGCAGTGCTACGTAACACTGCTTCTGGCTCTCAGGGCAGGATCTTTGCTTTTGCTTTAGCTCTGTATGGTTTCAGTTCAGCTCTTGAGCCCATATTCCTGCCCCATCCTAACCATCCCTCCCCCAGTAACTGCTCTACACTCTCTATCAGAGCCCTTGAAGCAATTTCAGCTCCAGCCATGCAATTCCCATCCCAGCTCCATATTCCCTATCCCAGCTGCACAGGGGTTTTACCCCGAACCCTACCACATTTCTGTGTCCTCCGGCTCTGCTGCCTCAGCTCCAGCTCCTCAGCTTCCTACTGCCTGCATCTAAAAGCTGCTCCTGCTTCTCACTGCTGCTTGGAGCTGTTGATAAGGGCAGAAATCAGTTACTGTCATAATGTCAATGCCTCTTGCAGCTATCCCACCCACCCTAATGGGATCCCAACTTTAGGGACCCTTGAGCCCTGAAGCCAAACATCTACCTTCCCCCACAGCCTGGGTTTCAGCCGAGCACCTCCCCAAAGGCCCCCTCACCTCCCCCAGGCAGCCCCAGGGGCTGGGAATAGCCACCGGGCCCCTGCTCCCACATCCCAATAGGTGCCCTTGTGCTGCTGCGTGGGCCCTGGAACCCTCCGAGCCCCCACATCCTCAGCCTCTGCTTGGTTCCACGGGGCAGGGGCTGGGAACCCCCAGGCATCTCCTGCAGGCCCTGCACTGCAGCTCCATGCCCCTCTCCCAGGGCATTTATCCAACTCCAGCCCCAGCATTTCCACTGCTCCACATTGTTTTGGGCTTGACTCGTGCCAAAGTCCTTATTCCACACCCTGAGCCTTTATGTCTCCGGTGACCTCACAACCCGTGATTCAGCCCCAGCCGCACAACCCTTACTAAATCAAAATCGGAAAAAGAAAACAAACAGAAACAAATTAAACTTAATAAAACAAACAAAACAATGAAGTAATGCAATATAGATAAAATTATTAAGTAAAATCAAAATCAAATAGTAAGAAAGCAAACAACCGGCTTTATTCCCAGTATTCTCAATGTTACTTTAAATCCAGAAAGCGCGAAAGGGCTACTCCCCAGTGACAGCAGCCGGTCCCCCCTGCGCCACGCCAGGCCCCGCACCAGCCTCTGGCCGCCCGAGCCGGGCAGGGCGCGGCGCAAACAACTGGACACCGCCGGCCCCCGGACGCCGCCGCAGGCAGACGCGGGAGTCGCGTGCGTGCTCACCAGCGCTCCTCGGATCGGCGGCCGCGGGGGACCCGTCCCGGCGCAGCGGCGCTCCTCCTCGGAACGCGCTTCCGCAGCTCCCGTCGCCTCCAGCCCCGCCGCCGAACTGACGCCCCCGCCTCCCCCACGCGCGCTACTTATGCCTCAGAGCCGGGCCAGCCAGCCAATCACAACCCGAGGCAGCGCCGGCCCCACCAATCCGAGCCCGCCCATTCCCGCCGCGCTCGGCTCGCGACCACCCCGCGCTCCCCTCACGCGCCGCTCCCGCCGCCGCCATTGCAGGGGCCGGGTCCGCCCGCTCCCCGCCGTCAGCCCGTTTCCCTGGGAGAAATCCCGGCCGGCGCCTGACGGGGAGCTCCCGCCCGCCCTTCCCGGCCCCAGCGCCTGCCGAGGTTGCGGCAGCAGGGATAGCGCTCCGCCGGCTCCCAAAGCGGCGCCGGGAGCGGCGCCTCAAGCGCACGGGGGAGCGGGGCCAGGCTGAGGAGTCGGGCCGCGACTGAGCGGGCCGAAATCGCAGGAACCGCGCCCGGATTGGAAGGGCGGCCGGGATTGGACAGGGCGGAGAAAGGCGGGCCGGGATTGGCGGGGCTCGGGAGCTGCGCGGCCGGGC
Source organism: Lonchura striata (assembly GCF_050655825.1). Taxonomy (NCBI): domain Eukaryota; kingdom Metazoa; phylum Chordata; class Aves; order Passeriformes; family Estrildidae; genus Lonchura; species Lonchura striata. The sequence goes on along the minus strand of NC_140705.1, from coordinate 115,587,349 downwards.
CCGTGGCAGCATGGGGCGGAGCCCGCGCTGCTCGAAGGGCCCGCGGGCGCCCCGGGTCCCGCTCGGAGACCCCCTGTCCCCTTCTCGGCCCGTGCTCGTGCCCGGCTCCCGGCGAAAAGGGCCCCGCAGAGCCCGAACTGCAGCCGCCCGTCGGCACTCGGGGCAGGGGAGAGGCGCAGCCCGGCATTGGTTCCGGGCGGCAAAGGCGGACTCCGCGCTAGCAGCTCGGATCGGGGAGCGGCGGCGACGCGGCGGGGAGGCGGCTCGGTGGCGGGGAGTGGGGAGGGCGCGCAAAAACAGTGAAGTGCCCGCGTCCCCCTGCCCGCCCTCCGCCTGTTGCGAGCCCGCTGCTCACCCTCTTTCTCCCCACACAGTCGTCGGATGCTATAGAGGGGACAATAATATTGACGTTCACATTCATAGATCAGCTTTTTGCAGCACAAGTATTTCGATATGGTACAACTTACTTTTAACTGCTTTGTATAGTATAATTTTTATAATAAAACCCCTACCTACTACCAAATAGAAAATAAAAATCCCCTTTATTCTAGACTATATTTAATTATTTCTATATTTCTATTTTTGATTTTTACAAGTACTTATCTATCACAACATATTGAGGTACTATATTTCGATATATAGTATTTATGACACGTAATGTGTTATAATAAGACACATACAGTAAAATACGCATTACGTACTGTATTGATTCCTATTGTTTTGTAGTATTCATATATCCACACATATTAATTATACATTTCTAGATGGATATTTATATTATATAAACATATAAAATACTCTACAGCAAACAATATAATACCTAATAGTAATGGATAGCATTATTTATGTTACATGTTTAATTTATAGGTTTGCCGTTTATATTTAAAATTGAAGTTTTATATTCCCATTTTCATGTTTATGCATTTGTTTTGTTTCATTAGAGTTCTAGTTAAAACACTGCAGTTATAATCGAATTCCTAAAAATAAAATGCCAAAACAAACAGCATCAAATTCCCACCAGTACCGTCCAACAAATTCAGAAAGGCTCCACCAGCCAGCCAACTACCAGCAAAAAAACCCGCACTACACTCCTTTTACTAGCAGCTCTTATCACGTCACAAAAACGAAACATTTTAAAAAAGACAGATAGAAACCCACACAGCAAATCACAAAAACCACTAAAAAGAAAAGAAAACGCCAACTAACTTACCATACTCCAAAACCATACAAGAGACCCCCAACGTTTCTAAAAAAAATAATAACCAAAACTCTACCACTACGCTAACTCATAAAGAGAACCCAATGCTCTATAAAATTAACTAAAAAACCCCACCAAATCATTACAGATATTAAAAAATCGGAACCACGAAGAAACAAAAAAATCACCACCAAATAAAATAAATACCTAAAGAGATCCACCACGGAAATGCCCATGTTCCCAAAAATAAAACTAATTAAAAAAACCAACAACCAAATACATCAAACTACAAAAAAAAAAAAAATTAAATTAACAACAACAAAATAGGTATTCCTAACTCAAGAAACAAAAATTGCCTCAAACCATCAAAACACAAATACCACCTAGAAAAAAAAAACACGTCGCCAAAAGAGCAATGTAACCACAAACAATATTTCCCAAATTCTCTCCAACAATAAAACATACACGGCAACCAAATAAGCCAAATGAACGAAATCCCTATAATATAATAAACAAGAATGCAATCATCAATATTAAAAAAACCTCACCGATTAACTCCAGGACACTCCCCTCAAGCCCACCAAAACAAATACTACGCACTCGCTCGAATAAAAGCCTCCACAACCGTATTAAAAACCTACCCTCTACTACATGCTACGACCCAGAAAAAACATTGGAAGCCTTTAAAAACACATCCTTTAAAAACATATGAACCGATCAAAAAGAAATCCAACAACACTCCACCCAAAAACAAAAACCGTGCCACGAGCACCCGAAGCAAGAACCGTAACAACCAAGAAGCGCCCGGGGCCCTTCTCCTACAGCGACGCCGATCAAAAGCCACCGATCCCAGGAGCTCCTCAGGAGCACCTCAAAGCCACCGCATCGAGGGAGGCTGGAAGATGCGGAGCCGCGCTCCCGGCCCCGGGCGCAGCGCGGCTCCGGCAGGAAAGCGGCTCCTCCGGCAGGCAGAGGCGGCGCCGCGCCGGCAGACCCCCGCCCGCTGCCCCCGGCCCGGCGGGGCCGGCACCGGGCCCGGGGGGCCCCGGCGGCGCCCGAGCCCCGCGCCCGGAGCGGACGGAGCGGCGGCACCGGCCGGCACCGGCCCCGGCCGCCCTCGGCCCGCGGAGCCGCCTCCAGCCCTCCCCTCACTCACAGACACCGCCCCGCTCGCCGCTCGCTCCCGCCCCTCGCCCCTCCCGCCGCTTCGGCCGGGCTCCGGCTGGGGGGCTGCAGTACCGCCCTGTGCCCACAAGGCGGCAGCACTTGTCCGAAGGGTCCGCGACACGATGGCGGCTCGTGGGGACCTTGACGGAGAGAGGCGTTTTTCGCCCATGCCTGTCGGCTCCCGCCAAAAACCCGCACGCTCGCGGTGCTGCTGACCCCACAGCCCGTGTGCACGGCACCAGAACCGCCGCGGAAAATCCCGTCGGGGGGCGCCGGCGTTGCGCGCAATTCAGGCAGTGTAAAATACAGACACGGGTCCTCGAATTTCAACGTCCTCGTTTTCGCGCCCTCTCGAGAAGGTCAAGCGAGGCCGCGCCACGCCACTCCCAAGATGGCGGCCGCGGGCGGCGGGCTGCAGTACCGCTCTCTGCCCACACGGCGGCAGCACCGCGCCGTCCCCGCCGGCACGGCCTCGGCAGCGAACGCCCCAAAGCGTCCGCGCGGGAAAGAACGGAACAAAAAGCCTGCCTGCGACCCGATAGGAACCGAAAGAAAAAAGCTTTCCTCTTAAACTGCATTGCAACAAGGCTTGGTTTTATATTTTTCAGATTTATACTCACAGTCGGATTGGTAATGGATATTGATGGAAAATTGTATTTTTATCATTTCTTACATTTATTCCTATTCGATTTTATTACATTTTATTTTTTTATACATATCTTATTAGATTGCTTATATATTTCTATAGTTAGATTTAGATTTCTAAAAGGTTTATATTGCTTAAAAAAAACCCTGCCTCTATCCAAGTAAAAATCTTTTAAACAAAACCCTTTATTTAAACTCCATTTAAATGTATCTCTATTTTTCGCATTTATATTCAAATGTATATTTTAAATGTAGATTGAAGTATGATGCTATCTATAGTCTCTCTCTTCCTAATACTCATTTTTATTTCTATTTTATATTTCTATATATACACCTGTAGACATTGATTATATATTTCCATATTTAGAATGATATCAAACTAAAATATATATTCATATCTTTTCCATTAAAGCCCTGCCTCCAACCAAATAAAAACAAAAAAAGCCCTTTCTTTAAACGATTTTCGAATATTTTTATATTTTTTTCATCATTATAGTCACATTTGAACTTCTACTTTATATAGATGTATTTATAAATATATTTTATATATATATAATAAGGTAGCGAGATAGATAAATTATTTTTTAAATTCTATTTCGTACACACTGCTAATACTTATATTTACTTACCTTTGAATTTTCATATAGATCTTAACGTATTTAGGATATATTTCTATACAAAGACTTCTAATTTTATTTTATTTCTAGTCATAATTTTAATAATAAAACCCCTACCTACTACCAAATCGAAAATAAAAATCCCCTTTATTCTAAATTATATTTAAATATTTCTATACTTCTATTTTTGATTTTTACAAGTACTCATCTATTCTATCACAACATATTGAGGTACTATATTTCGATATACAGTATTTATGACATGAAATGCGTTATAATAAGACACATACAGTAAAATACGCATTAGGTACTGTATTGATTCCTATTGTTTTGTAATATTCATATATCCACATGTATTAATTATACATTTCTGTATGGACATTTATGTTTATAATCGATATTTATATGCATATAAACATATAAAATACTCCATATCAAACAAGGTTATACCTAATTGTAATGGACAGCATTATTTATGTTACATGTTTAATGTATATGTTTTCCATTTACATTTAAAATTGAAGTTTCATATTCCCATTATCATGTTTATGCATGTGTTCTATTTCATTAGAGTTATAGTTAAAACACTGCAGTTATAATCGAATTCCTAAAAATAAAATGCCAAAACAAACAGCATCAAATTCTCACCAATACCGTCCAAAAAATTCAGAAAGGCTCCACCAGCCAAACAACTACCAGCAAAAAAAAACCCGCACTACACTCCTTTCACTAGCAGCTCTTATCACGTCACAAAAACGAAACAAACATTTTAAAAACCCTATAGACACCCACACAGCAAATCACAAAAACCACTCTAAAGGAAAAAAAAAAAAGCCAACTAACTTACCATACTCCAAACCATACAAGAGACTCCCAACGATTCTAACAAAAATAATAACCAAAACTCTACCACTATGTTAACTCATAAAGAGAACCCAATGCTCTATAAAATTAACTAAAAAAACCCACCAAATAATTACAGATATAAAAATATGGGAACCACGAAGAAACAAAAAATTCACCCCCCAAATAAAATAAACACCTAAAGAGATCCACCATGGAAATGCCCATGCTCCCAAAAATAAAACCAATAAAAACAACAACCAAACACATCAAACAACAACAAAAAAAATTAAATTAACAACAACAAAATAACTATTCCTAACTCAAGAAACAAAAATTGCCTCAAACCATCAAAACACAAATACCACCTAGAAAGAAACACGTCGCCAAAAGAGATATGTAACCACAAACAATATCTCCCAAGTTCTCTGCAACAATGAAACATACACGGCAATCAAATAAGCCAAACGAATGAAACCCCTATAGTGTAATAAACAAGAATGCATTCATCAATATTAAAAAAAACCTCACCGATTAACTCCAGGGCACTCCCTCAAGCCCAGCAAAACAAATACTACGCCCTCGCGCTAATAAAAGCCTCCACAACCGAATTGAAAAACGACCCTCTACTCCATGCTCCGACCCATAAAAACCAGTGTAAACCTTTAGAAACGCATCCTTAAAAAACCTAAGAACCGATCAAAAATAAATCCAACAACAACACTCAACCCAAAAACAAAAACCTTGCCATGAGCAGCCGAAGCAAGAACCGTAACAACCAAGAAGCGCCCGAGGCCCTTCTCCTACAGCGACGCCGATCAAAAGCCACCGATCCCAGGAGCTCCTCAGGAGCGCCTCAAAACCAGCGCAGCGAGGGAGGCTGGAAGATGCGGAGCCGCGCTCCCGGCCCCGGGCGCAGCGCGGCTCCGGCAGGAAAGCGGCTCCTCCGGCAGGCAGAGGCGGCGCCGCGCCGGCAGACCCCCGCCCGCTGCCCCCGGCCCGGCGGGGCCGGCACCGGGCCCGGGGGGCCCCGGCGGCGCCCGAGCCCCGCGCCCAGAGCAGACGGAGCGGCGGCACCGGCCGGCACCGGCCCCGCCCGCGCCGCCTCCCCCGCCCGCCGGCCCGGCCAAAGCTCCGCTCGGCTCCGCACGGCTCGCACCGGCGCGGCTCCGGCGGGCCCGCGGCAGCCCAGCCGCGCCCAGCTCCCCTTCCGCCCCGGCCAGCCCCGGCACTGCCGGCAGGGCTCCGCGCCGCACCCTTCGCTGCCGGGCCGGGGGCAGAAGAAGCGCCCCGAATGCAGCGGCACAGCCCGACCCCCGCCCTGCCAGCGCTGCCACGGCTGCAGCTCCCTTCCTCTGCAGCCCCGACTCTGACGCCACGCTCCGGCGCTCACCTCACCCCAACAAGGGAAAAGAAACGTAGGCTTCCCTTCAATCGCGTCCTCTAGAAGAGAAGAAAAGAAGCGCCTTGCCTCAAACCATGGCAAAAGGGGGCTTTTTACCTCAGTCCAAACCCCTTAAAAGGGGGGACAACAGGACTGCCCCCTCCAATTCAACCTCAGGATGACGAAATTTCAAAGGGAAAGGGGAAAAGTCCCCGTTATAAAAGCGCACCGGCTCACCTGCTCGGCTGCTGCTTCTCGGCACAAAGGTTTGTCCCTCAGCTCCTCCTTTGAGCAATGCTTCACGTGCCCAAGTGTGTATCCAGGGGATTCCCCGGACCCTGTCCGAAGCGCCCACCGTCCTTCCAGGAGACAGCCCCGGGAGCCCCCCAAAAACTCCTCTCCTCCAGCAGCTCCGTGCAAAAGCCAGCAAAGACAAACCCTCGCCCTAAAATAACCTCCCCCCGGCAGGAGCCGCCCCTCCTCCTCATCCTCACAGCTCACACCTGGGGCTGCTCTGAGCCCTCATCATCCTCACATCAGCTCACACCTGCCGCTGTTGCCACCCTCCAACAGCGTCTCTCCATCTCCAGCACACAGCCCACTTCTCACAGACACTGATCCATTGGAAATCTGCTACGGGTGTTGTCTTTTCTTAATCCATCTGGGTACACGATTAAAGCACGTACATGCATTGATGGTCATTGAAAGAAAGCTTTCCCCTGGAGAAAACAGTCCTTTTGCTGGCACACTTTGCTACACCTTCGGAAAAAGCAGAATCGGCACCGACTCCTAAGACCCCTGCCGAGGAACCCAGCCCTCCTTGGGACACCCAAAGCAGCAGACCTCGAAAAAGGAGGGGAAAAGTCAAGCTTGGAGTGGAAAAAGAGGACAGAAGTACAGCAGCCTTTAAAAATGCATGCACGGAGCAATAGTGGGAACCAGACATATTTATTCTTTCCTTGCTTTCTGTGATGATATAAATAGGAAGTAAAAACACGTTAAACAAAAGGCAGAACTAGGATTTTACAGGTCTTTATTTTGGCAGGCTGCATGACAAACGCCTCTTCCGGGACTGCGACACGTTTGGGGGAATGGCAGAGAACGAAGGCAAAAGGTGCCGGGAGCCCTTTCTGTTCCCTTCAGCCCCTGCAGCTGCTCCGCTGGTTTCAGGGCACTTGCTTGGTTCGTTCCTAGAGAAAAAGGCTAGGGCATGATTTTCAAAACTACTGCCCATCCACAGTCAGAGTTTCCTACATTCCTGGGTACAAATGAGTGGATAGAGAGAGGGCTTCTTTCCAAAAGAGGTTAGCCATAGCTTCCTATTCTTTACCAATAGCTGTGAAAACGAAACACTTGCCAGGTTTTAGTATTCTACACACACCCCTCCCAGGGAATTTTGGGGCAGCTTTGGGTCCCTCTGCGGGACGGCACCCAGCGTGACCCCCTCCCCTCATTCGCCACCCACCCGCTCCTCCACCGCAGTGTGCGTAACTCTCCTAGCGACCTTGGGGTGCCCCAAATGCCATCAGAGCCCCGAGGCTTCAGCCCCTAACCCTGACCCCCGAAGAAGGCACAGGGCGAATCAAACTGCCCCGGACAGCAGCCCAGCACTCCCTTCCAGCCCTTCCCACACCTCCATCCCCCCAGAAAGGGACTCCGCCGCAACAAGAAAGGGGGGGGCAGCCCCCAGAAGGCTCGAAGCTCCTGCCCCGCCTCGCTGTCGCGGGCCAGGGGCAGAAAGAGGGAGCGGCAGAGGCGGCGGGGACGCGGCACGGCCGGCACGGCACAGAGCGGGGGCCGCTCGCAGCGCGATGCCGGCGGAGCCGCAGGTCCGGCAGCGCCGGGGCGGGGTCCGAGCGGCGCGGGGGATCCGCCGAGAGCTCCGGGCCCGTGCGGGGACTCCCGCAAGGCCCGGGGGGCGCCGGGCTCCGGCCCTCGGGGCTTTATTCTCCGGCGCCCCGAGCCCCGCGGCTGCGGGGGAAAGAAGCGAAGGGGCGACGGGAAGAGAGGAGGGAGAGCGGGACATGCGAAAGGGCGGGGAGGGAGGTCGGGCTGCGGAGGAAAGCGGGCGAGGAAGGGAAAGGCCGGCAGGGCAGCAAGAGGGACGGGGCACAGAGGAGGGAGAGAGGGGGACTGGAACGGAGCAGCGGGGCAGGGACAGGACAGGACAGGAAGGAGCCGGGTTTGGGGGGGACACGGAAACGGGGGAAAGAGAGGGTACACTCAGGGGAATACGGGCAGGAGGATGGAGCGGGAGAGAGAGGGACAGGAGGGGGATCCCTCCCAGCGCCCCGGCGCCGCCCCAGCGCCCCGCCCGGCCCGGGCTGCTGCGCTCGGCAGAGCTCGGCTCCGTTCGGCTGGACTCGGCTCCTCGGCCAGCTTCGGCTACTTTCGGCCACGCTCGGCTATTTCCGGCCGCATTCGCCTCCATTCGCCTCTTCGGCAAAGCTCGGCTCGCCTCGGCTGAACTCGGCAGAGCTCGGCTCCGCTCGCCTCCTCGGCCCCTTTCGGCCGCTTTCGCCCACGCTCGCCTAGTCCCGCCCGCACCCGCCTCCATTCGCCCATTCCCACAGCTCGGCTCCCTCCGCCCGGCCCCGGCTCCCTCCGGCTCACACATTTCCTCAGGGCACCTCAGCACAGGGCACACAAACTGCAGCCCCTAAAGGCTTGCGGCTCTTTCAACACACACACTCGTAACTCAGCTCTCGGGACAGAGCTGATGGCCCCTTTAGGACAAGAACAGTTGCACGTAAAAGCAATTCCCTCATTTTAAATCTCCTTTTTATTGAACCCCCCCTAAATCCCATCCACATCACAAGGAACGTGCAGCTCCGGTGACGCTATTTGTACAAAGGCCCTGGGGCAGCACACAGCCGGGATTCCACGGAAGAAAGCCCGGTTTGCATTGCAGAGGTTCTCGCTCCGGCACTGCCTGTTTGCAGCTGGGCTCCGCTCCCCTCATGGCCACATCCCCGAACGATGTGCCAGATTTCCCAGAGAGCTCCCAGTAAAACTCAGCTACAGTCACTGAGCAGAAAATCCTTTGGGCTTTAGTTCCACCTCTCACCTGTTCCGAGCGCTGGGAACGCGGGTTTTGGTCCCACATCGCAGCAGCAGGGATGGATTAGGGTTTTGTTTTGGTTTGGTTTGTGGTTTTTTTGTGTGTGTGTGGGTTTTTTTTAAATTAAAAAAAGGGTAATAAAAACAAACCATGTCTGACATAAATGTCTTGAAGTGCCATTCAAGCTTTTTAAACCCAAGCAAACCGTCCTAATTCCCTAGCCCAGTCTTCTATTCATACTGGCTACTTACACCCCAGTGTAGGAAGCTCTGCAGCCTTCTTCTCCTGTCCTGTATTAGGCAGAGGATGGATATGAAGGGCACACGCATGCAGTCTTTTTGGTTCTTCAAAAAGATAAAAATGCCTGTAATAAAAATTACAGAAGTAATATTGTCTCTCAAAGTGTTCCAGAAAAGGGAAATTGGAGCTTTAACGTCCCACTGAGAGATGTTGAATAAAATCTTCCCCCTGAGTTTGCACCCAGTAATAAAATACTGATTTTTTTTTTTTGACCAGACAAGGTAGGTCTATAGGAGAACAGCTCAGGAGGCTCTCATGGCTCACGGCAATGAGGATGGAGCAGGACAGAACGTTAAAGGTGAAGTGTCAGTCCCCTGAATTAATGCCCTGATGGAGCCAATTTTTTTGCTAAGAGACATAACAGATCCTTCCCTTTGTTCCCCAGTTTCCAAGTCACCTGTAATTCGTTACCTGCACCAACCTGCCGCAGCTAAGTGACAAATCCAGCTCCTGTGCTCCAAGCCACGTGTCCCTGACGTGAAGGGAAGTCAGGGATACAGAATCAGCTGTGGAAGAAAGAGAAGACAAAAATCAGAACAGATATTCTTCTATTTCCCCACAGGATCACCAAGCCAAGCTGCTTGCTACCTCTCCAGGACTATGTTTGAAAAGAGTTCCCTAACTCTTTTCTTAGCCTGAAATTCCGGAGTGGCTTTGCCCATGCAAAGCCAACGATCCTACTCACAAGAAGGAACAAACCAGCTTCCTGTTAAATAAAGCACTTGGAAATATGAGCTGCCAGATGCTCTCACTGACCAGCAAAAGGGATCAGCATCCAGGCCCACGTGGAGCTGGGTTTTTAAATATCACAAATAAACTTAACAAAAAATTATTCCTGACTCAAACCCACAATGCCTCAAACCATCAAAACAAAAATAGTTCTGGAATGACAGCTACACCTCTGCAGACCACAGCACAAAAATAACACTAAAGAATTTCTGACACCTTCCTTTTGAAGATGCTCTTACAGCATATTATCATAGTAAAGGGGCATTCCCTACATCTCTAACCAGAACTAGAGCTAGAGCTATCAGTTACTTTCACATACTCACATGTCTGTATGGTGGCCTTAGGAGAAGCTGGCAACACCTCTTCTGGTACCACACCTTGGAGGCTCAGATTGCGTCAAAAGCACCACTGAAACCAGCGTGCCAGGAGCTAACTGAATAATGAAAGTCATTTTCTCCATTTCTGTGACAGAAAAGCCCTCCATTTGGACAGCATTATTTGCAGCCAATTATTCTGCTACTTCCAGCAGTGCTCCAGGGAGCTGTATCACTTCTCCGCAGAGCTCAGGAGCTGTTCATTAGGTTGATCTCCTATAGTCTCCAGTTCTTCCTTTTGCTTGCACAATGTGCACCCTGCAGTGCCATATGACAGGAGCTTTGAGTGCTGTCTGTTGCTCTGTATTACCCTCATAGGACTGAGGAACCCATCCCAGCCAGGGAAAGAACAGCTTTTGATTCTTGGATTAGGACACAAAATGCCACAGTTTATCCTAACAGTGGGAGGAATAAAGAGGAATACCTGGCATACACAGAATTCCACCTTAGGGCAAAGCCCAAGTGACACTGCCCTACAGCAGGATTTGAAAAATTCAGGGTCCATCTCTTAATAAATACATTTTGGCAAGAACCTGCACGATTCTCTTTGACATGTACTTCTCCTTTGTAATGACTCAGTGCTTGGTCTCTAGGACTTCCATATCCCTGACACACTTGCACTCGGATTACTAGCAGGAGGATCACAAACTTAGGTAGTCTCATATCTGTGCAGCATTTAAAGTCAAGGAACACTGGGCTTGGTCAGCAAGACGTCCAGTTTTACAATTTTCCATCACAGCTGCCTACACCTTTTAACATAAACTCGAAAAAGAGACAAAATTCCACCCTACCACTGTTGCAATAGGGAACTGAACTCTGATTTCAGACATTTTCCTCCTGCTTGAGCAGGGACATTGTACAAGATGACTCCACTGGTGGGTCCCTTTCAACCTTAATGATTTTGTGATTTTCAGGGTCTTCAGAGCAAGCCTGCTGAGTTTATAATGTTTTATTTAATTAAAAAAGCTGGAAGTGCAGCTCGAACCCTGAAAGTCAAAATGTGTTTATTCCTTACTTACTCATTACCCCCCAAAGTAGAGCTGCAGCTCAGCAGGCAGAGAGGGACTTCTGTGGACACTGCATTTGTCACCTGTGACTAATTTAATTCAGCAAGCTCTAAACCACAGGTCAGCCTGTTCCATTACAGCATCATCAGGGCAACTTACAAGAACTGAAGCCAACTGAGAGCCCCTTCATCCCAAAGAGGACAAATATAAGCCTTTTACTTCAGCTCAGCAGAACTCTTAGTTCATCCTAACAAGAGGTAATGCATCCCAGCAGGTGTCAGTGAACCCAACCTCTTTAAATACTCATTTAACCCTACCTCAGCTGGTAATCAAAGTCGTGGGGGTGAGGCTAGGCTGAATTTCTCTTTTCTGTCCTTCTCCAGAGTAGTCCTAGTGAAGTGGCCTTGGACTCTGTTTTCTGCAGAGCCTAAGTGCTGCTCATGAAAGCCTCTAGGAGATTTTTCTCCTGCTGCTGCTAGAGCTGTGACTTTGAAGAACTCACTCCTAAGAGCTGGAAATGTAAAAGCCAATTGGATGTGCTGGGCTGCAGTGCCCCAGCGCCCCAGGACAGGCAGTGCCCCTCACCGTGCCTGTGAGAAGGTGAAGCCAACCCACGCCAGGTGCCTGTGCTGGACAAGTGGGAACACTGAAGCCAAGGCTGCTTCCTTCTTGAGGCTTTCTGAGGTGGCTGCTAGGAGAATTTCTCTTAGGCAGTCACTCTCTCGAACCCAGTCTCTCAATAACCTTCTGACACAAATAGAGGAGGATTTTTGTTCGCTATCTCCATGTGTGCAAGGTAGGAAAAGTTAATTAATTGCCAGCATACCAGAGGATTCCGCCAGAGGAATCCTCTATACCAAGGCCTTCCATCAGAGCAGAAGGCACTAACCACGCAAAACCTCCAGCGGGAAGGATCCTAGCAGTCCTCTTCTTTCCTCCTTTGCAAGAAACTGTGCTTAAACATTCCCCAGTAATTAAATATGCTTATGACTCTTAAAACATTTAAAGTTCCTTGAGGGAAGAAGGTGTGTGGAGGCACTATATGATCCACTGTGTTTCTTACGTTTGGGGTTATGTTATATATTCTTACGTAATGGTTTGAAACTTATCTTTATCCCTGCACCGTGTCCTTAGAACAAGGCTGTGAACACTCTTTTTCTCCAAATACAAGAATAATTGAGGAAACAGAACAGTGTTTGTCAGAAATAATGAGGGCAGAGACTGAGGGTGCCAGCATGCTGACTTGTACCACCTTAGGACACTTTTGGAAGTCATCAGTCCTGTAATATACTGGATCCAATTTCAGCAAGAGCTCCACTCTCTCCTGTGGTTTCCACAGGGCCAAAAAAGGCAAGAGCTCCTTGAGACTGAGGGCTCCTCATGCCCTCCAGCAAGGAGAGGGTGGGCAAAGACCCATCGGTAGGAAACAGATGATCCTCAGACTGAGCAAGTTGCTAACATCCTCTTGAATGTGCTGTGGAATTGTGCAGGCATTGCCATGGCCAGGGAGAGAGCAAATGGATGCTCTGATAATCTGCAACCTAAATTTAGCTGCAATTCCAGAGGGACAGTCTGATAGCCTGTTCCTAAGACATTTCATTTCCTGGACCTCAAAGATCCCCTCAGCCACTGCAGCTGCATTCTCTGAGGGTATATCGTGCGTTTCAGGCAGTTGGTGTTGGGTCCCTCCTCACTGATTCTGCCCCACATCTTGTGTTCCCAGGCTGAGGTGGGAGACTTGAGTGTAGAAGCAATTATTTATCTCTGCCTAAGAGAGACTTCTGAGTATGATCTAGCTTAAATGCCTGCTTGTAGGGCAGGCTGCACAGCTGAACTTGCCAAACACGGAGAAGCTAAACAGGCACCAAACCCTTGGCTTATTTCTGGGGGAGGCCCTCAGATGGCTTCTGAGCTTCTCCAATCTACGCTCTACAGGGAGTCTGCACATCTCTCCAGCAATTGAAATCTTGAGCAGGGAAGCAGGCTGGTAGCAAAAGACTGAGCTAACACATAGCGAGGCCAAAGGAAACCGAGTGTCAGAAGCACAGCTTTGAGTCCAGAAACACAATCAAAGCCCGGGGAAGAGTGTGGCAAATGCTGGGGTCAGCAGTGCAAGTACAGGGCAAGGCTGGACGGTCCCTGAGCAAAGCACCGGGCACTGCCCAGACCAAACCAAAGACCAGAGTCTAAGCAGGAATACAGGGAGATTTCCAGGAGCTCTGCTGGGCTGGGATAGGCTCCCATGGTAAGCTGAGAGGATGGAGACTCGGCCCCCAAGCTACAGCCACTGGGACAACTCTCCATCACGGGGCCAGGGAGCTGTGCAGGGCACAGACTCACCTCATCCCCAGCACTGCTGTCCCCGGAGAGCCCGCTGGCTCTCTGCTCCTGAGAAACACTCTCTTCTCGCAAAAATCCAACTCCCTCACCACCTGCATCTGCTTCTTCTTCAGTATTGCCCGCAACCTTCATTTCTGCTCTCTCAAAGCACTGTTCATCTCCACCTCTTTTTCATCACAACACCTTTCAGTTGACACCTTTGAAGTGAAGAGGCCACTGAATTCTACCATTACAGAGTAAAACCACTCAGTATTGACACAGCCAGCTATTAGTTTTAATCCTCAGTTCTGCATTCCAAGGGATACTTTTGAAAACACACTGAAAACTCATAAAAATACGTGGCATTCACTGGAGCCAGGGCTCACTTCTGCACTGTGCCTTGGCACAAACACGCTCCATCACCTGTGACATCTCTCCTGCATTGACCATTGTTCAAAGCTTTCCTGCAGGGGCCTGACGGAGCAACAGGAGCTTGCTGAGCTTCTGTCAGGGCAGGAGCATAACAGGGTGCAGATCCTGTCCTGACCCCACCAAAGAGGGGTTTTTCCTGCATTCCTTCCTGCTGTGACACTCAATGACAAACATCCTCTGGGCCTCTATGTTATCAAATACAAGGACATGCCAACGTTTAGCGAGGACAATTTCAGCTTTCCCAATCTAAACTTTCCATATGATGCAATGACACTGTCACTTATTTACTGAGAACCCCAGCCCACGTAGCCTAGAGAAGTGTCTGTTGGCTCAGAGCAAGCTTTAGGAGCCTGGAAGAAGCTTGTTTTGGTTTAGATGCCAGGCCCAAGACTGCATTTGAACTCCTGTCTCCCCACCAGAGGTTTCTAACCCATCCCCCGTGTCACATGTGCAACACCAAATTCAGCAGAAAAGCACTTCTGGGAGCAGCTTAGGAATGGAGGAAAGTATAGTTATTATAAATGTTTCATGTATCTGTATGTAAAGATAGATAAATAGATAGCTAAATATGTACAGACATCTGTACACCCACCTACACCGGTATCTATATGAAGTCCTTTTTAGACCCTTCCCCAAATTTCTAAGTGATTGGTGCTTATAGAGGCAAACAAAATGAACTTTTAAGTTAAGCCAACTTGGGTGGCTATTTGTGTCACAACAGTCTCTGAAAAAATGATGACAGCACTTAAAAGTCACCAATAGTAATAATAATAATAATAACAACAGTAATAAAGTATTTTGCTGCTATTTTGGCAGCTTATGCTGCTTCTTGTACTTACTGCTCAATGCCTTGCTATTTCAGTAATTCACTGTGAAGCAATAAAGCAAAAGCCTTAAGGCTGGCTGCTTAGCTTACAAGAAGCTCTGTTACAATTTGGAGAAAAAATAAAACTTGGAGCATTATCAGTAAAACAGAGATTCTACCCATACCCATTAAAAATGCAGTATTTGCTCTGCAGACCTGCAAAAACTTACTTTAAAAGGTTAACTGCGACCTTTCACAAACCCAGGCTCATTTTAGCAGAAGAGTTTCCTGCTTCTCTGTGACTGTGAGATGTATCTATTAAGTTCCTTTCAAAGGCCTTGCCTGACCTATTCATATTGCAATTGAGAGCCAAAATAGCTCAATATCAAATATCTGCAAGCACCTTAGTACTTTTGGAAGAGTGGAACTGCTCGATCAAATCCTCACGCTGACCACACTGTTTCAAAATGCAACAATGAATTATGTCATTATGTCTCCATTTGGAAAGGATTATAATGTAAAATTAAGACAAGAGCCTGCCCTACTCTGAAGGCATGGGGACAATGGGGATTTGAGTCCCCAGTATGTAACTACTGTTGCAAATGGAAGACATCTATCAAGAACAGAGACGTGCGTTTCTGCACGAGATACAGTGCCCAAGTCCCAGACTTCATTAACCTTAATTAAATGGTCTTGAAACCAAAATTTTTCCGTAGCAGTTTGACTGCATTAAAAGGTCCCTCTCTGTAAATGGTTTTGATACGTAAACATGCAAGCACTCCCAGAAGGGCCACATCCTTAAGGACTGCTACTATATATTTACTTTATGAAGACACTGCCCCATCTGCTGGGTCAGCCACGCACACGGCCCCACTGCTACGCTTGAGTGTGGCACTGGAATAAAACTTTTCTTGTGTTTAGGAACAAAACCCCGTCAGTCAAATGCACAATCATTCCAGCAGCAAGTAGGGATGCACCAAACTGCTCGGGTTTCCATCCCTGTTTATTCTGGAAACTGACCACAAACTCCTACGGAGATTTTGAAGGGCACAAGGGCTTCTTGTGAAAGCACAAAGGAAAGAATAAATGACTAAACAGGTATGTTCAGAAGAATCGGTGGGAGGTTTGTACCTAAGCACATAAGGCCACAGCCTCCTTTTTCAACATGTACAATCGTAGAATCAGAGAATGGTTTGGGTTGGAAGGGACCCCAAAGCTTTTCTCATCCCATCCCCTGCAGGGACACCTTCCACTAGAGCAGGTTGTTCCAAACCCCATCCAACCTGGCCTTGGACAATTCCACGGGTGGGGCTGCCTCAGCTTCTCTGGGCAACCTCTGCTAGGGCCTCGCCACCGTAACAGGGACGAATTTCTTCTGTATATAGGATTTCTTTAAGCTTTAAAGTCCTAAAGCAGAGGCCACCTCAGGCAGGCATTCACGGATGTAAAGGGTCCTTCTCAAAGGTAACTGTAAAACATGTTCAATGTTCATAAACCTTTCATATGCTGCCCACCAATTACGGAGTGCTTTGAAGAATTTTTAATGAACGTAAATTTTAACCAAAAATACTGCAAAGCCATTATTAATACTGTACGTAGGCACAGGGTACCAGACTTGTAAAGCTGCCAGAAACCTAAACTCTTCTGATAAGATTTGCCACATTTTTTTCTTTAAATAAATACATTTTAAAAAAATCATCAAATGTCCCTGCTTTATTTCACACGGCAACGAAATAAGCACAGTCTCAAGTCTGTGCTTCTGTTCCCTATTACATTAATTTCTCCCACCCTGTTTCTCCCTCAAAGCAGTGAACGTGCAGGCAAAGTAATCCTGCCATTGCTCCAGCTCTATGGAGGATACAAACCTGCCTGCAGGCAGCCTCTGTCCCTCTGCTACTAGGCAGTCACTGCTGCGCCCAGGCTCTTTATTCAGCGTTGTAACAGAAACACTTTCATTTTTTTCTCTTAAAAAGACACCTAACATTTCACCAGATGGTATCAGCACTTCCAAGTGCCTGTAAACCAGACTCCCCAAGCCCAGCCCATTAGCAGCTGCTCTGTGAGTGGCAAAGGAATCCAGAAATTAATCGCCTACCTTACACCGCTTCTCACCTGGTCTTGGCTACTTCCTTTCCTCAGGCTCTGGCAAGAAACCCAGACATGAAGCAATTCCCCAACCACAATGACAGCCATGAAATGCTATTTAGGCTGCTGACAGTTCGGCCCGTATCATTGGGCAGTCTGACTGAATTAGGATAGAGAATTTTAGGCACACATTAAAAAGTATCTCTAGTGTCTAAAGGTACTCTAAAAGCTGGATGCAATGGAGGAACTACTTCCTGAAACTTGTGGATGTGCTAAATCAATGACTGGTCATTGATTAAATGCTGGAGCACTCACCTTGAGCATTAACACTTCAGCTGATCAGCATGTGCACATGAGTACGTATCGGTGCAAAGGATTGTCTTCTGCTTCAACCGACAAACTGCTGGATAGCTTTTAAAGGAAAAAAAAAAAAAAAAACCAAAATAAATAAAATCTGTATTCCTCCAGACCCAGGGGAACAAACAAACCAGATCTTCCGGACCCAAGCCCCAAGCCCTGCCAGTAACAGACACAGCACTAAGGGATGCACAGCACGGCTGGGTGCTTAGGTTACCAACTTCTGAACTCAGGAAAGAAAGGAGGAAAAGGCAAACTTCTGGATTATTTAACAAATTAACTTCAGCTACGATCACTCTTGGTAACTTAATGGAACAGAGGAGCAAAGTCCTCTGCCCAGAGACAAGAAGTGACTGTGTATGGCTCAGCTCACGGCCACATAACACACTCTGACCTCAGTCTGCTGGAGCATCCTCCATATGGGGACAGCAGGGGCAACCTGGATGGCTGGACTCACCCTTGACTACCAGCAAAATGCTGAAACAGTCCTGACCTGGTGCTGTGAGAAAGGAAACACTGCCAGGAAGCATTGACAGGATCAGTTCTGAAAGCAAAGCGAGGTCCTGGCCTCATGCATTGCCCTGTTTTAACCACACAGGCAAACAGCTAAGAAATGTAACTATTTTCTGCTTAAAAGCCGCAAATTCCTTGGAGAAAAGGAAAACTCAATCTGACAAAAAGAAACACTCAGGCAATGGTGATAATCTGGCACATACTGGATAACAAACATTGCCCAAAAGCTGCCAGAGAAAACGGAAATTAAAAGTCACAAGGCAGATGCAGAATAATATCTGTTGTGAAAATACATTATTCAGCCAACACTGGTGGCGGAGACTTTTGGTGCAGTGCAATCTGCACACCCTGGTGACCACATATGCAGCAAGATGTGCTGCTTGGCATAGCCAAAGAGAGAGCAGCAGCCTTGCTTGGGAGGCATTTGGGAACCAGTGCCCTTACAGGTCAAAACTACTTGTTATGCCACTCTCACTGCATCGCAGCCTTCTGGAACCTGAGTAACACAGACCAGCCCTGCCACGGGGCATGCAAGAAATCATATGGGGACAAGCTGCAGACAAATGGGCTACTAGTCCTTGCCACATGCATCACCAATGGCACAGCATATGCTCCCGGTTACACTGTGGGTCACATTCTGGATGGAGATCTGCAGTCCTCCATCTGCCTTTGAAGAGACAGATGCACATGCTGTACAGCCAATCATCAACTATTGCCCAATTCCATCTTTACTGCACAAGGGCTTTAGCAGACCTGCATTAACTTCATACTGCCTGGACGTCTGCTCTCATGTGTTCAGAGGAGAAACAAGAGAAATGTCTCACTGCTTGTTCCAAGGCTTTCTTCTCTTCACCTAAACAAGGCTGAGGAGTGATACAGAAGGAATGAGGGAAGTATTTTTTTCTTGGAGCCCAACAATCAACCGACAAGACAACAAGGAAGCCTCTAGGGGACTTCTGACCACTCAGGTCATTGATATATTATTATTTTAACAGTCATAAAATCACTTTTGTGATATTTCTCTCCTTGTTTCTTGCCATTCCCCGTTTGTCCATCCAGATACATCTACTCTCATGTATCAGGCTGCACAATCTGTAGTGCAGAGACCATGCCTTCACTGTGTTTATGCAGTGCTCATGCAAGAAGACTCTTGTCTAGCAATGAAGGAGGCTTAGGGATATCTGGTGTCCAGTAGCACAAGCAGCTGACAGTTCTGAGTTCTTCCTCAAGCAAAATTTCATCTGTTTTATGCAATAGCCACTCCAAGTACAACCGCATTTTGCAAAGCACTTTTCTGACAGATTTCAGCCAGGCTAAATGATGGCTCTTCCTCTTGTCAGAGGAAGTACCCTTGCTTTTTGCTTTGACTGTGGATCAGAAAAGCATCAAAGCACAAGGCTCTGCCTAATGACTTCAAACCAGAGGCCTCTGGAGCCACTCTCAAGAGCACGTTCCCTCTCTGGGTACCTGCCACAGCTTCCACCCTCTTCTTGGTGGATGGCCATTCTCAGCCAAAGCACAGCCATGGCCAGCCACTTGGGGATCATGCCAAAGCCACAACTGGGGGCACTGGGCAGAGCTGCCCACACAGCTGGCACAATCTGGCACATCACCGTACCCGTGTGCTACACAAGTTTTGCTGCCACTGCCGTGTAGCTCACTGGTAACAGAAGATTCACAACAGATAATGGTTTATATCAAATAATGTGATCCGAGCCCTGCTCTACTAACACCATTATCTCTTTACCTTTCCATTGCTTGCAATAATCAGGTAGCGGCAAGTTAATGAATTTCACAGCACGCGTCACATAGCACCTTGTTACATAGCTGTTTCTTCTGCATCTGCAACAAAATGAAGGGTAAGACTGTGAAATTACTGACAGAAGGCAAGTAACAGTGTCTACTGACCACGGGAGAAAAGATGCCTCCAAGAGACTCATTCCATCATTCCCCTCTCTTTGGCAAATTACAAGAAATTAGCCCTTTTTATTTCTGGAAGAAATACACCACAGAGCAGTTGTGCCACCAGTGCACTGTCACCACGCTGCACCCGTGGGCAGCTGATTCTGCACTGGAAACCAGAGAGCAGGAGAGCAGAAGCCTGGGGATGGGGGCTTGGTGGTATGCCAGAGAAGGCAGCTCCATACCTTTCACAATTCTTTCCCTTCTCAGTGCACCTGCGGCAGAGAAGGCCAAAGCTAAGACATTTTATATACATTTTTTTGATCACCCTGTTAGCTTAAGCGGAAACTTAAGTCTTCCCAGAACAATAAAATTATATAGCATGCAGAGAGAAACGGGCAAGCACCAGAAGCCCAGGGATCACTCCCAAGGGAAAACTAAATTCAGTTAGGGATGAAAAGAGCCAGAAGGTAACATGAGGGAAGGTAACAGGACCTCGCAGCCAGCAAGAGGATGGGAGAAGAAGCTGTGCTATCAGCAAGTACCAGTGCTGCAAATGCAGGGAGCGCCATGCAGCCCCGTCTCTGCCAGGAAAGGCTCATGGAACAGAAGAATGAGCACACGGGCTGCCTCTCAATCTCCTGGCAGGAAGCTTCTCTACTCCCCTTGTGCCTGGACACAAAGCTTTGGGCAGTAAAGAAGGGAGAGGCACGGTGGCACCCGTTCAGGGACGAGCCAAGCTACGGCACACCCTGCCCTGGTTCAGTGCTGGGAACCGACGGTGATCTGGCTACAAAAACCACAGGAAAGATCGTGTTTGACCCCGTGCAGCTTTTCTCTTAGAAATCACTTTAGACACTCTTCTTGTGACTAGCGCTCAGCGAATCCTACCAGGACAGAATGGGACGTGCTGCAGCAGCAACCCTGACCATGGCATGGCTGTCCCTGCTACCTGCACGGACACAGCTCGGCCACAGAGAGAAAATCCTTTGTGCCAGGAATGTTTACCAGTGCCAGGTGCTGGTAAGCACTGCTCAGGGTGCTGCTGGCACCTGGGATGGCTCAAAGCTCCATGGTTTGTGGCAACAGCCAAAAAGCACGTGCCACCTCCTGAGGAGCTCCACCTGCAGTATCCTGGGCTATTCAAAACCCACTATTCCCTTGTGCCTTTGTCTACCTGGAGTCATTCAGGGAAATGAAAATACACTAACTGAATTAAGAAATCTGTTAAGAGACATTTGTCTTAGGCCTCTGATGGAGAATTGAAGCACCATCAATTGCCTTCCTTCCTGCTCCTTTAATTTGCAGAATGAGTGTCCATACAGACTTCTAATGAGGTTTAGTTCTTCTTCCTGAAAAGGTAGCTTAGTTTAACTTTCTTCTATTCCTCCTCTAGACAACTTATGAATTACAGTATTAAAGCACCCTGACTCAAAGGATTCTTGCACTGTGGGAACACTTCCTGCTCAGAGTTTTTCAACAGTTAAAATCTCTGTGCTATCTTTTATGCCAGATTTAGTCAACTAGCCCAAATGGGTCCACAAAAGACATCTGTATGGATGAATGCAATTAAAATCTTCTCCTTCTCCTACTTTCACTCCATTGCTGGAAATGACACAAAACATAAGAAAAAACCCAGTACCTGTTCCATTTTCAGACTGAAGCAACAGCATATTCCTGGCTGCTAATGCAGCAGGGGCAACAGCACTGCAGGGAACTGTTTGGATAATCACATCTTCATTTAAAGAGAACCCAACTTCTTGATCTAAACCATCACTGCCCTCCATCAGAACAGCCAGCATATCCACGAAATCTAATAAGTGAAGGGAAAAACGTAAGCAGAGGATCCAGACTAACTGGGAAAACAACAGAGGTAGAATGCAACATTCCAGGAACACAAGGTATCTTTCTAGATTCCCCCCCCAAAAAAACCCAAAACAAAACAAAACCGAAGATAAAACCAACCAACCAAACAACAACAAAAAAACACCAACAAAAAAAAAACCCTTAAATTAGTAACAACAAGATAAATGTTTCTACCTCAATAAACCCATAACGCCTCGAACCATTCCAGGGAGGGCGGCAGGAGGGGCGGGCAGAGCCAGGGCCCCGCTCCGCCGCCCCGGCGGCATTTTCCAGCACGCGGCCGCTCCCGGCGTCTGGAGAGGGGCGCGGGGCCGGGAAAGGCGGCGCAGCCCTGCTCCGATGCCGCTCGGCCGCGGCCCGGGAGCGCTGCGACCGCGCCTCCGCCGCCCGCCGGCACCGGCCCCGGCCGCCCTCGGCCCGCGGGGCCGCCTCCAGCCCTCCCCTCACTCACAGACACCGCCCCGCTCGCCGCTCGCTCCCGCCCCTCGCCCCTCCCGCCGCTTCGGCCGGGCTCCGGCTGGGGGGCTGCAGTACCGCCCTGTGCCCACAAGGCGGCAGCACTTGTCCAGAGGGTCCGCGACACGATGGCGGCCCGTGGGGACCTTGACGGAGAGAGGCGTTTTTCGCCCATGCCTGTCGGCTCCCGCCAAAAACCCGCACGCTCGCGGTGCTGCTGACCCCACAGCCCGTGTGCACGGCACCAGAACCGCCGCGGAAAATCCCGTCGGGGGGCGCCGGCGGTGCGCGCAATTCAGGCAGTGTAAAAAACAGACACGGGTCCTCGAATTTCAACGTCCTCGTTTTCGCGCCCTCTCGAGAAGGTCAAGCGAGGCCGCTCCACGCCACTCCCAAGATGGCGGCCGCGGGCTGCAGTACCGCTCTCTGCCCACACGGCGGCAGCACCGCGCCGTCCCCGCCGGCACGGCCTCGGCAGCGAACGCCCCAAAGCGTCCGCGCGGGAAAGAACGGAACAAAAAGCCTGCCTGCGACCCGACAGGAACCGAAAAAAAAAAGCTTTCCTCCTAAACTGCATTGCAACAAGGCTTGGTTTTATATTTTTCAGATTTATACTCACAGTCGGATTGGTAATGGATATTGACGTATAATCGTATTTTTTAAATTTCTTAACATTTATTCCTATTCTAATTTTTATTTCACTTTTATGTTTTTATATATACACCTGTAGACATTGATTATATATTTCCATATTTAGAATGATATCAAACTAAAATGTATATTCATATCTTTTCCATTAAAGCCCTGCCTCCAACCAAATAAAAACAAAAAAAGCCCTTTTTTTAAACGATTTTCGAATATTTTTATTTTTTTTTCATCATTATAGTCACATTTGAACTTCTACTTTATATAGATGTATTTATAAATATATTTTATATATATATATAAAAGGTAGCGAGATAGATAAATTATTTTTTAAATTCTATTTTGTACACACTGCTAATACTTATATTTACTTACCTTTAAATTTTCATATAGATCTTAACGTATTTAGGATATATTTCTATACAAAGACTTCTAATTTTATTTTATTTCTAGTCATAATTTTAATAATAAAACCCCTACCTACTACCAAATCGAAAATAAAAATCCCCTTTATTCTAAATTATATTTAAATATTTCTATACTTCTATTTTTGATTTTTACAAGTACTCATCTATTCTATCACAACATATTGAGGTACTATATTTCGATATACAGTATTTATGACATGAAATGCGTTATAATAAGACACATACAGTAAAATACGCATTAGGTACTGTATTGATTCCTATTGTTTTGTAATATTCATATATCCACATGTATTAATTATACATTTCTGTATGGACATTTATGTTTATAATCGATATTTATATGCATATAAACATATAAAATACTCCATATCAAACAAGGTTATACCTAATTGTAATGGACAGCATTATTTATGTTACATGTTTAATGTATATGTTTTCCATTTACATTTAAAATTGAAGTTTCATATTCCCATTATCATGTTTATGCATGTGTTCTATTTCATTAGAGTTATAGTTAAAACACTGCAGTTATAATCGAATTCCTAAAAATAAAATGCCAAAACAAACAGCATCAAATTCCCACCAGTACCGTCCAAAAAATTCAGAAAGGCTCCACCAGCCAAACAACTACCAGCAAAAAAAAACCCGCACTACACTCCTTTTACTAGCAGCTCTTATCACGTCACAAAAACGAAACAAACATTTTAAAAACCCTATAGACACCCACACAGCAAATCACAAAAACCACTCTAAAGGAAAAAAAAAAAAAGCCAACTAACTTACCATACTCCAAACCATACAAGAGACTCCCAACGATTCTAAAAAAAATAATAACCAAAACTCTACCACTACTTTAACTCATAAAGAGAACCCAATGCTCTATAAAATTAACTAAAAAAACCCACCAAATAATTACAGATATAAAAATATGGGAACCACGAAGAAACAAAAAATTCACCCCCCAAATAAAATAAACACCTAAAGAGATCCACCATGGAAATGCCCATGCTCCCAAAAATAAAACCAATAAAAACAACAACCAAACACATCAAACAACAACAAAAAAAATTAAATTAACAACAACAAAATAACTATTCCTAACTCAAGAAACAAAAATTGCCTCAAACCATCAAAACACAAATACCACCTAGAAAGAAACACGTCGCCAAAAGAGATATGTAACCACAAACAATATCTCCCAAGTTCTCTGCAACAATGAAACATACACGGCAATCAAATAAGCCAAACGAATGAAACCCCTATAGTGTAATAAACAAGAATGCATTCATCAATATTAAAAAAAACCTCACCGATTAACTCCAGGGCACTCCCTCAAGCCCAGCAAAACAAATACTACGCCCTCGCGCTAATAAAAGCCTCCACAACCGAATTGAAAAACGACCCTCTACTCCATGCTCCGACCCATAAAAACCAGTGTAAACCTTTAGAAACGCATCCTTAAAAAACCTAAGAACCGATCAAAAATAAATCCAACAACAACACTCAACCCAAAAACAAAAACCTTGCCATGAGCAGCCGAAGCAAGAACCGTAACAACCAAGAAGCGCCCGAGGCCCTTCTCCTACAGCGACGCCGATCAAAAGCCACCGATCCCAGGAGCTCCTCAGGAGCGCCTCAAAACCAGCGCAGCGAGGGAGGCTGGAAGATGCGGAGCCGCGCTCCCGGCCCCGGGCGCAGCGCGGCTCCGGCAGGAAAGCGGCTCCTCCGGCAGGCAGAGGCGGCGCCGCGCCGGCAGACCCCCGCCCGCTGCCCCCGGCCCGGCGGGGCCGGCACCGGGCCCGGGGGGCCCCGGCGGCGCCCGAGCCCCGCGCCCGGAGCGGACGGAGCGGCGGCACCGGCCGGCACCGGCCCCGCCCGCGCCGCCTCCCCCGCCCGCCGGCCCGGCCAAAGCTCCGCTCGGCTCCGCACGGCTCGCACCGGCGCGGCTCCGGCGGGCCCGCGGCAGCCCAGCCGCGCCCAGCTCCCCTTCCGCCCCGGCCAGCCCCGGCACTGCCGGCAGGGCTCCGCGCCGCACCCTTCGCTGCCGGGCCGGGGGCAGAAGAAGCGCCCCGAATGCAGCGGCACAGCCCGACCCCCGCCCTGCCAGCGCTGCCACGGCTGCAGCTCCCTTCCTCTGCAGCCCCGACTCTGACGCCACGCTCCGGCGCTCACCTCACCCCAACAAGGGAAAAGAAACGTAGGCTTCCCTTCAATCGCGTCCTCTAGAAGAGAAGAAAAGAAGCGCCTTGCCTCAAACCATGGCAAAAGGGGGCTTTTTACCTCAGTCCAAACCCCTTAAAAGGGGGGACAACAGGACTGCCCCCTCCAATTCAACCTCAGGATGACGAAATTTCAAAGGGAAAGGGGAAAAGTCCCCGTTATAAAAGCGCACCGGCTCACCTGCTCGGCTGCTGCTTCTCGGCACAAAGGTTTGTCCCTCAGCTCCTCCTTTGAGCAATGCTTCACGTGCCCAAGTGTGTATCCAGGGGATTCCCCGGACCCTGTCCGAAGCGCCCACCGTCCTTCCAGGAGACAGCCCCGGGAGCCCCCCAAAAACTCCTCTCCTCCAGCAGCTCCGTGCAAAAGCCAGCAAAGACAAACCCTCGCCCTAAAATAACCTCCCCCCGGCAGGAGCCGCCCCTCCTCCTCATCCTCACAGCTCACACCTGGGGCTGCTCTGAGCCCTCATCATCCTCACATCAGCTCACACCTGCCGCTGTTGCCACCCTCCAACAGCGTCTCTCCATCTCCAGCACACAGCCCACTTCTCACAGACACTGATCCATTGGAAATCTGCTACGGGTGTTGTCTTTTCTTAATCCATCTGGGTACACGATTAAAGCACGTACATGCATTGATGGTCATTGAGAGAAAGCTTTCCCCTGGAGAAAACAGTCCTTTTGCTGGCACACTTTGATACACCTTCGCAAAAAGCAGAATCAGCACCAATTCCTAAGACCCCTGCCGAGGAACTCAGCCCTCCTTGGGACACCCAAAGCAGCAGACCTCGAAAAAGGAGGGGAAAAGTCAAGCTTGGAGGGGAAAAAGAGGATAGAAGTACAGCAGCCTTTAAAAATGCCTGCACGGAGCAATAGTGGGAACCAGTCACATTTCTTCCTTCCTTGCTTTCTGTGATGACATAAATAGGAAGTAAGAACACGTTAAACAAAAGGCAGAGCTAGGATTTGACAGGTCTTTATTTTGGCAGGCTGCATGGCAAACGCCTCTTCCAGGACTGCGACACGTTTTGGGGAATAGCTGAGAACGGAGGCAAAAGGTGCCGGGAGCCCTTTCTGTTCCCTTCAGCCCCTTGCTCCGCTGGTTTCAGGGCACTCGCTTGGTTCGTTCCTAGAGAAAAACGCTAGGGCATGATTTTCAAAACTACTGCCCGTCCCCAGTCAGAGTTTCCTACATTCGTTGGTACAAATGAGTGGATAGAGAGAGGGCTTCTTTCCAAATGAGTTTAGCCATAGATTCCTGTTCTTTACCAATAGCTATAAAAACGAAACACTTGCCAGGTTTTGGTATTCTACACACACCCCTCCCTGGGAATTTTGGGGCAGCTTTGGGTCCCTCTGCGGGACGGCACCCAGCGTGACCCCCTCCCCTCATTCGCCACCCACCCGCTCTTTTCTTTTTAGTGGTTTTTGTGATTTGCTGTGTGGGTTTCTATCTGTCTTTTTAAAAATATTTGTTTCGTTTTTGTGACGTGATAAGAGCTGCTAGTAAAAGGAGTGTAGTGCGGGTTTTTTTGCTGGTAGTTGGCTGGCTGGTGGAGCCTTTCTGAATTTGTTGGACGGTACTGGTGGGAATTTGATGCTGTTTGTTTTGGCATTTTATTTTTAGGAATTCGATTATAACTGCAGTGTTTTAACTATAACTCTAATGAAACAAAACAAATGCATAAACATGAAAATGGGAATATAAAACTTCAATTTTAAATATAAACGGCAAACATATAAATTAAACATGTAACATAAATAATGCTATCCATTACTATTAGGTATTATATTGTTTGCTGTAGAGTATTTTATATGTTTATAAAATATAAATATCCATCTAGAAATGTATAATTAATATGTGTGGGTATATGAATACTACAAAACAATAGGAATCAATACAGTACGTAATGCGTATTTTACTGTATGTGTCTTATTATAACACATTACGTGTCATAAATATTATATATCGAAATATAGTACCTCAATATGTTGTGATAGATAAGTACTTGTAAAAATCAAAAATAGAAATATAGAAATAATTAAATATAGTTTAGAATAAAGGGGATTTTTATTTTCTATTTGGTAGTAGGTAGGGGTTTTATTATAAAAATTATACTATACAAAGCAGTTAAAAGTAAGTTGTACCATATCGAAATACTTGTGCTGCAAAAAGCTGATCTATGAATGTGAACGTCAATATTATTGTCCCCTCTATAGCATCCGACGACTGTGTGGGGAGAAAGAGGGTGAGCAGCGGGCTCGCAACAGGCGGAGGGCGGGCAGGGGGACGCGGGCACTTCACTGTTTTTGCGCGCCCTCCCCACTCCCCGCCACCGAGCCGCCTCCCCGCCGCGTCGCCGCCGCTCCCCGATCCGAGCTGCTAGCGCGGAGTCCGCCTTTGCCGCCCGGAACCAATGCCGGGCTGCGCCTCTCCCCTGCCCCGAGTGCCGACGGGCGGCTGCAGTTCGGGCTCTGCGAGGCCCTTTTCGCCGGGAGCCGGGCACGAGCACGGGCCGAGAAGGGGACAGGGGGTCTCCGAGCGGGACCCGGGGCGCCCGCGGGCCCTTCGAGCAGCGCGGGCTCCGCCCCATGCTGCCACGGGCCCGGCCGCGCAGCTCCCGAGCCCCGCCAATCCCGGCCCGCCTTTCTCCGCCCTGTCCAATCCCGGCCGCCCTTCCAATCCGGGCGCGGTTCCTGCGATTTCGGCCCGCTCAGTCGCGGCCCGACTCCTCAGCCTGGCCCCGCTCCCCCGTGCGCTTGAGGCGCCGCTCCCGGCGCCGCTTTGGGAGCCGGCGGAGCGCTATCCCTGCTGCCGCAACCTCGGCAGGCGCTGGGGCCGGGAAGGGCGGGCGGGAGCTCCCCGTCAGGCGCCGGCCGGGATTTCTCCCAGGGAAACGGGCTGACGGCGGGGAGCGGGCGGACCCGGCCCCTGCAATGGCGGCGGCGGGAGCGGCGCGTGAGGGGAGCGCGGGGTGGTCGCGAGCCGAGCGCGGCGGGAATGGGCGGGCTCGGATTGGTGGGGCCGGCGCTGCCTCGGGTTGTGATTGGCTGGCTGGCCCGGCTCTGAGGCATAAGTAGCGCGCGTGGGGGAGGCGGGGGCGTCAGTTCGGCGGCGGGGCTGGAGGCGACGGGAGCTGCGGAAGCGCGTTCCGAGGAGGAGCGCCGCTGCGCCGGGACGGGTCCCCCGCGGCCGCCGATCCGAGGAGCGCTGGTGAGCACGCAC
The DNA here is from genome assembly GCF_050655825.1 of Lonchura striata. NCBI lineage: Eukaryota > Metazoa > Chordata > Aves > Passeriformes > Estrildidae > Lonchura > Lonchura striata. Next base: position 115,558,771 of record NC_140705.1, on the reverse strand, counting down.
GCGACTCCCGCGTCTGCCTGCGGCGGCGTCCGGGGGCCGGCGGTGTCCAGTTGTTTGCGCCGCGCCCTGCCCGGCTCGGGCGGCCAGAGGCTGGTGCGGGGCCTGGCGTGGCGCAGGGGGGACCGGCTGCTGTCACTGGGGAGTAGCCCTTTCGCGCTTTCTGGATTTAAAGTAACATTGAGAATACTGGGAATAAAGCCGGTTGTTTGCTTTCTTACTATTTGATTTTGATTTTACTTAATAATTTTATCTATATTGCATTACTTCATTGTTTTGTTTGTTTTATTAAGTTTAATTTGTTTCTGTTTGTTTTCTTTTTCCGATTTTGATTTAGTAAGGGTTGTGCGGCTGGGGCTGAATCACGGGTTGTGAGGTCACCGGAGACATAAAGGCTCAGGGTGTGGAATAAGGACTTTGGCACGAGTCAAGCCCAAAACAATGTGGAGCAGTGGAAATGCTGGGGCTGGAGTTGGATAAATGCCCTGGGAGAGGGGCATGGAGCCGCAGTGCAGGGCCTGCAGGAGATGCCTGGGGGTTCCCAGCCCCTGCCCCGTGGAACCAAGCAGAGGCTGAGGATGTGGGGGCTCGGAGGGTTCCAGGGCCCACGCAGCAGCACAAGGGCACCTATTGGGATGTGGGAGCAGGGGCCCGGTGGCTATTCCCAGCCCCTGGGGCTGCCTGGGGGAGGTGAGGGGGCCTTTGGGGAGGTGCTCGGCTGAAACCCAGGCTGTGGGGGAAGGTAGATGTTTGGCTTCAGGGCTCAGGGGTCCCTAAAGTTGGGATCCCATTAGGGTGGGTGGGATAGCTGCAAGAGGCATTGACATTACGACAGTAACTGATTTCTGCCCTTATCAACAGCTCCAAGCAGCAGTGAGAAGCAGGAGCAGCTTTTAGATGCAGGCAGTAGGAAGCTGAGGAGCTGGAGCTGAGGCAGCAGAGCCGGAGGACACAGAAATGTGGTAGGGTTCGGGGTAAAACCCCTGTGCAGCTGGGATAGGGAATATGGAGCTGGGATGGGAATTGCATGGCTGGAGCTGAAATTGCTTCAAGGGCTCTGATAGAGAGTGTAGAGCAGTTACTGGGGGAGGGATGGTTAGGATGGGGCAGGAATATGGGCTCAAGAGCTGAACTGAAACCATACAGAGCTAAAGCAAAAGCAAAGATCCTGCCCTGAGAGCCAGAAGCAGTGTTACGTAGCACTGCTGGGAAGGTGTTGAGGAGGAAGTGAAACGGAAGAGATGGCAGTGAAATAAAGCTTGTGGGTGAAGAGCTGAAATCACTGGGGCTGGGAAAGGGGATTTGTAGGGCGGCTGCTGTAATCACTGCAGGGCTGCGAAAGGGGGCTGCACACTCCATAGGATCCGAAGGGCTGGCACAGGGACTGTGGGGTTCTTGCTGCCACATCCCTTTTATGCCTCTGACATGGATGCTGGGGCTGGGCTTGTGACTGAGACTGGATCAGGATGTTTGGTATATATATATTTTTTAATTGTGTAACCAGATGGATTAAGGAAATCGGACACCCGTAGTAGATTTCTGTTGGATCTGTGTCTGTGAGAACTGGGATGCGTGCTGGAGATGGAGAGACGCTGTTGGAGAGTGGCAACAGCGGCAGGTGTGAGCTGTGAGGATGATGAGGAGGGGGCGGCTCCTTCGGTGGCTGATTTAGGGGGTTTTCCTCACATCTCTTTTGCACGGAGCTGCTGGAGGAGAGGAGTTTTTGGGGGGCTCCCGGGGCTGTCTCCTGGAAGGACGGTGAGCGCTTCGGACAGGGTCCGGGGGATCACCTGGATCCCCACCTGGATCCCCACCTGGATACGTGGAGCATTGCTCAAAGGAGGGGCCGAGGGACAAATCTTTGTGTCGAGAAGCAGCAGCCAAGGAGGTGAGCCGGTGCGCCTTTGTAGCGGGGATTTTTCCCCTTTCCCTTTGAAATTTCGTCATCCTGAGGTTGAATTGGAGGGGGCAGTCCTGTTGTTCCCCCTTTTAAGGGGTTTGGACTGAGGTAAAAAGCCCCCTTTTGCCATCATTTGAGGCAAGGCGCTTCTTTTCTTCTCTTCTAGAGGACGCGATTGAAGGGAAGCCTACGTTTCTTTTCCCTTGTTGGGGTGAGGTGAGCGCCGGAGCGTGGCGTCAGAGTCGGGGCTGCAGAGGAAGGGAGCTGCAGCCGTGGCAGCGCTGGCAGGGCGGGGGTCGGGCTGTGCCGCTGCATTCGGGGCGCTTCTTCTGCCCCCGGCCCGGCAGCGAAGGGTGCGGCGCGGAGCCCTGCCGGCAGTGCCGGGGCTGGCCGGGGCGGAAGGGGAGCTGGGCGCGGCTGGGCTGCCGCGGGCCCGCCGGAGCCGCGCCGGTGCGAGCCGTGCGGAGCCGAGCGGAGCTTTGGCCGGGCCGGCGGGCGGGGGAGGCGGCGCGGGCGGGGCCGGTGCCGGCCGGTGCCGCCGCTCCGTCCGCTCCGGGCGCGGGGCTCGGGCGCCGCCGGGGCCCCCCGGGCCCGGTGCCGGCCCCGCCGGGCCGGGGGCAGCGGGCGGGGGTCTGCCGGCGCGGCGCCGCCTCTGCCTGCCGGAGGAGCCGCTTTCCTGCCGGAGCCGCGCTGCGCCCGGGGCCGGGAGCGCGGCTCCGCATCTTCCAGCCTCCCTCGCTGCGCTGGTTTTGAGGCGCTCCTGAGGAGCTCCTGGGATCGGTGGCTTTTGATCGGCGTCGCTGTAGGAGAAGGGCCTCGGGCGCTTCTTGGTTGTTACGGTTCTTGCTTCGGCTGCTCATGGCAAGGTTTTTGTTTTTGGGTTGAGTTTGTTGTTGGATTTTTTTTTTTTTTTGTGCGATATGTTGGATGTTTGTTTTGTTTTGATTATTTTCATATTGCTAAAATGATTGTAGTTATCTTCTTAAAGGATATGTTTTTTTAAGGTTTTACACTGATTTTTATGGGTCGTAGCATGAAGTACAGGGTTGGTTTTTAATTAGGTTGTGGTGGCTTTTATTAGCATGAGTATGTAGTGTTAGTTTTGGTGGGCTTGAGGTAGTGTGCTGTAGTGAATTAGTGAGGTTTTTTTTTAATCTTGGTAATTGCATTTTTTAAATTTTCCGATAGAGGTTTTATTCATTTGGTTTGTTTAATTGTTCTGGACGTTTTATTGTTACCGGTAATTTGGGACTTATTGTTTGTGGTTACATTTCTCTTTTGGTGACGTGTTTATTTCTTGTTGTGACGCGGCAGGCACTCCCCTCGCCGCGGCACCCCGAGCGGTGCCGTGCTGGGCTGCGAGAGGGAAGAGAATGGGCGGCCGCTCCCCCTGTGAAGCTCTGCTGTGGTATTTGTATTTTGATGGTTTGAGGCATTATGGGTTTATTGAGTTAGGAATAATTTTTTGTCGTTGTTACTGTATTTATTTGGGTTTTTGTTTCAGTTTGATGTATTTGTTGGTTGCTTTTTATTAGTGTTTTTTTTTTAGGAACTTGTGTATTTATACAGTGGATTTTTTCAGGTAGTTATTTATGTGGGTGCTTCTCTTTTTATTGTCTAGTGGTTTAGGTTTTTGTTAATCTCCTTTATTACTTTGATTTTTAAAGCTAACTTAGCAGAATACTGGTTACTCTTTGAGTTAGTGTAGAGGTACGGTTTTAATTTTTAGCAGCTTTCAGGGTCTGTTGTACTGTTTGAAGTTTAGTAAGTTGGTTGGACTTCTTTTTCTAGTGGGTTTTGTGATTTGTTTTGTGGGTTTCTCTAGGGCTGATTTTTATTTTTGTTTCATTTTTGTGATGTGTCTCACTGACAACTGTTAGTGAAAAGAGTGTAGTGTGGGGTTGTTTTTGCTGGTAGTTAGTTCTATGGTGGTGTATTTTTAGTCTCTGTTGTTTGTTTTTGGGTTTCTTTTGTTAAAGTTTTCATTTTGGGGTTAATTTTTAATTATTTTTAAGGTTTTAGGGCGATTGAGATTTTTTTATATGGATGTCCTGTATGATAACAGTTAATTTATTTGCTTTATGTGGCATTGATGGCAGGGTAGAGGACATTTTTGTATAGAATGTGTATTTTAATCATAGTACTAAAATAATACCATGGTAAGAGGGGCTGTGTTTTATTGTTTGTTTCTGAGGTGGTTTGGCATTTTCTTATAGGTTGGGGTTTTTTTTTGTTGGCTCGTGGAGCCATTCTGGCTGTTTTTGATGAAATTGGTGGGACTTTGATGCTTTTTGATTTTGCTTTTTTTTTTTTTTTTTTTGTGGTGTAATAGTCTTTTAGAAGAATTTGGATGATTTTAAAAGTATTTTTGTTATACTTTTCATCTAATGTTGCTGGATTATTACAGATGTTTTGGAGCTTTATTTTTTTAAGTTTCATTTGGATGAATTTATGCTGGATGGTAGGACTGTGTTCTTATTTTTGGGGCAGTTGGTTGTAGATGTATTGTATGTTTTTCAAGTGAAGGTAAATCAAGGTTTGTATTTGGTTGTTAGAGGAATAGAGAAAAATGTTTTGGTGATGTTAACAGTGGTGTGTTTTTTTGGGGTTTTTGATTTATAGTAAGTCTGGTACGGTAGTGTTTAATGGTGGAGTTCTTTAAGGTATGATAGTTTATAGTTAATTCTTATTGGTTTTAGATTTGTGTGTAAGTTAGAGGAGGTTATTGAAGGGTAAGCGGGTGTTTTAGATGAGTTTTAGTGTTTCAGTTGATAGGGCATTTTTTGGATGGGAGTTAGAGTATTTTGAGTTGTTTGGTGTCGCTGGTGATGTATTGTTGAGGTGGTAAGGAGTATTTGTTGGGTTTTTTTAAAGAAGGTTTATTGTAGATAGTTTTAGATAGTTGTGGTGGGTTGCTTGATTGTTTTATGTTTTTTAGCCTTTTTGTAGTTATTTGAAATATGTTAGAGTTTTTTGGGTTTATTGAAATACTTGATTTTGAGGAAGTTCCTATTTAGAATGTATGAATTTTTTTGGCTTAAAATAAAAAATTTATATTCTAGTTATAGTGAGGATTATTTTTTTTTCTTTTCTTACTGCTATATTTTGTGATATTTGTGTTAGGTAGTAGTAGGGATAGCTTTACTTTTATACGTTGAAACGAGGGTAGTGCATACTGGTGTTCATAAAGGTTTAATATTTTTATGGTTCTGATGTGTTAGGTTAACGAATTTATAACGTTTACAAGACTTTTTTTTGTTTTTATTTCAATACAGGCAGGGTTTTCTTAGTTTTCAGGATTTGTTTGGCATAGATTTTAGAGGTGTAATTGAGGGGATAGGACAGGGTGTCTCTGTTAATCTATTTGGCAATTTGGATACTGGGTAAATAAAATTAATATTTTGGTAGAATTTTTGCATTTCATTAGTTTATTTATTTATGGATTTGTGTGCCTGCAGCTGTAGTGTCTCTGCTGCAACTCTCAGTATCCATTCATGTTTGTGTGTGTTAGGCAGTCCACTCGTGTACCAGCGAGTCCCCCCTGCAAGCGGCCGCAGAGCCGCTCCTTCGCTCTCCTGGGAATTCGGGGAGCGGCACACGGCTCTGCGACGAAGCCTTGATCTTTGTCACTTGGAGGTGGCACCAGGGAGCCTCAGGAGCGGCCGAGGAGTTGCTGTAAGTGGGGGAACTACTAGTGAGGGGGACCAGGGTCCACTCGAGTTTTGGGAACGCCACCTCACCTCGCCTGCTCTTCAGCCAGGCAGACCCTGCCAGGAGGGCATGGGCGAAGCGTGCGGCCCGAGGAGCCCGGCGTTCTCAGGAGAATAATGGTGAGCAGCAGAATTGCTGGGTTGTGGCTGCTGTGCAGCTGAGATCGTGCAGTGATGTTTGGTGTTCTCGATTGTAGCTGAGCACGGGACCACAGCCGGGTGACCATAGGACATTCCCCGCAGGCGAGGCAGCCTCCATTGCCAGGCGACGTGGATTCTCATCCCCAGATGCCAGAGAGATAAGTGGAGGGCTAAGGCCCACAGTGGGGGTGAAAGCGGGGTGCTGGGAGGGCCTTTTGAATGAGCTTTGGGAGTGGGGATGTGCAAGAAGCATCTCCTAAGGCCATCTAAAGGCAAAAAGTGTCTGTTTTGATCACAGTGCTGAGGTGCTCAGGGCAGAGCAGTTCTGGTGTGTGTCCCGTCACTTGTCTCTGGTGCACTCTGTGTTCTTTGGGTCTCTCGGTCCTTTCTTCTCCTCAAAAGCTCTCTCTCCCTGTCCTGTGTCATGGGTGTCTGCACGTATTTGTCCCACAACTGCTCTGCCCTGCTGCATAGCCTGTAATAGCACAAGTCCTGGGGACTTGGAATTTGTAATTTGCAGGGTGTAGTTGGGCTCTAGATTGTATGAGGAGATTGACATAACATGTTTGGTGCTGTTAAGTTGTCCTGCAGCCATTTGACACTAGTCCTAACTTCCTTTCAGGTGCTGACAACTCCAATCAGTGGCAGAGAGCCCCAGTCCTGGGTGAGGGTGTTGCCATGATCAGGTCAGTCATTGTTTGCACTTGCAGGAGCAGCCTAAATGGTGACCGTGTTACAGCAGTGTTCTTTGCCTTTATTTTTAGAAGGTCCAGGCAGATAGCAGCAGTCAAGGCCCATTGTGCTAGGTGAGCAGTGGACCAAAGCAGTTGTTTTTGCTCAGCTTTTAGTTTTTGGTGGAACTATAAGCATCCACTGTTGTTTGTGTGCTTTAGGGAATCCACTCAGAGTACTCATACCTCTGTCTCCACCTGGCTGATGGACCGGGTTTCATGCACGTGTGGTCTTGCCAGAAGCATTACAGGACCCTGTGACAGAGCCTTCCAATTTTGCATTTCAAGGTCCCCTCCTGGTAACCCACAGGAATGGGCAAGGAGTTGCGGTGAGGCAGGGAAGAGGAGCGAGGGTACCCTCAAGTTGCAGCAATGCCATGTCACCTTGTCTGCCCTTAACCTAGGTGTGCCTTGAGATGACTGTGTCAGAATCCAAGTACGCCTGAGGTGTGTGGCCCAAGACTTCTTGGGAGACGGTGAGTAGAAGAATTGTCAGGTTCTGCCCCATGTGCTGTTAAGGTAGTGCACTGACATTTGGTTTTCTTTCTCTTGGCAGAGCAAGAGATAACAGCCTGGTGACAACTGGAACTTCCCAGACAGGCAGGAGGCCTCATTCTGCACCTGATGGGGATTTGTATCCCCAGATATGTGCAAGATAAGTGGAGGGCTACCACCCACAGAGGGGATGGAAGAGAGGTGCCGGGTTGGGACTCCCCAGGAGGGGTTTTTGAGTCAGTTTTGGAGATGGGGATATCTAAGAAGTGTCTCCTAAGGCCACCTAAAGGGAAAGTGTCTGTTTTGATCACAGTGCTGAGGTGCTCAGGGCAGAGCAGTTCTGGTGTGTGTCCCGCCACTTGTCTCTGGTGCACTCTGTGTTCTTTGGGTCTCTCGGTCCTTTCTTCTCCTCAAAAGCTCTCTCTCCCTGTCCTGTGTCACGGGTGCCTGCACGTATTTGTCCCACAACTGCTCTGTCTTCTGCATAGCCTGTAATAGCACAAGTCCTGGGGACTTGAAATTTGTAATGCAGAGTGTAGTTGGGCTCTAGATTGTATCAGGAGATTGCCTTAATATGTTTTGTGATGCTAATTTGTCCTGCAGCCATTTGACACTAGTCCTAACTTCCTTTCAAGTTGCTGACAACTCCAATCAGTGGCAGAGAGCCCCAGTCTTGTGTGAGGATTTTCCCATGATCAGGTCAGTCATTGTTTGCATTTGCAGGGGCAGCCTAAATGGTGACTGTGTTACAGCAGTGTTCTTTGCCTTTATTTTTAGGAGGTCCAGACAGGTAGCAGCAGTCAAGGCCAAGTGTGCCAGGTGAGCAGTGGACAGAAACAGTTGGTTTTGCTCAGGTCTCAATTTTTGGTGCAATTCTAAGCATTCATTCTTGATTGTGTGCTTTAGGGAATCAACTCGGAGTGTGCATACCTCCGTTACTAACTGGCTGATGGACCAGGTTTCATGCACTTTGGATCTCGCTGGAGGCATTACAGGACCCTGTGATGGAGCCTTCCAATCCTGCATTTCAAGGTCCCATCCTGGTAGCCCTGAGGAATGGCCAAGGTGTTGCAGTGAGTCGGGGAGGAATGAGATTCCACTGGTGTTTCAGCAATGCCATGTCACCTTGTCTGCCCTTAACCCAGGTGTCCCCTGCGATGACGGTGTCAGAATCCAAGCACGCCCAAAGCGTGAGGGCCAAGAACCCGGGCATTCTGAGGAGGATGGTGAGTAGCAGATTTACCAGGTTTTGGCCGATGTGCTGTTCAGATTGTGCACTGATGTTTAGTTTTCTTTCCCTTGGCAGACCAAGAGGTGACAGCTGGAACTTACCAGACAGGGAGACAGTGTTCTTCTGCACCCAACAGGGATTTGCATCCCCAGATATGTGCAAGATAAGTGGAGGGTTATGACCCACAGAGAGGCGTGATAAGCGAGGTGCCAGGTTGGGACTCCCCAGGAGGGGTTTTTCAGTCAGTTTGGAATTGGGGATGTCCAAGAAGTGTCTCCTTAGACCATCTAAAGGTGAAAAGTGTCTGTTTTGATCTTAGTGCTGAGGCATGCAGGGCAGAGCAGTTCTGATGTGTGTCCTGTCACATGTCTCTGGTGTCCTCTGTGTTGTTTGGGTCTCTCGGTCCTTGCAGATATTCTTCTCATCAAGAGCTCTCTCTCCCTGTCCTGTCCCCTGGTTTGTCACATCCTGTCCTGTGTCACGGGTGTCTGCACATATTTTTCCCACAGCTGCTCTGCCCTGCTGCACAGCCTGTAATAGCACAAGTCCTGGGGACTTGGAATTTGTAATTTGCAGGGTGCAGTTGGGCTCTAGATTGTATGAGGAGATTGACATAACATGTTTGGTGCTGTTAAGTTGTCCTGCAGCCTTTTGACACTAGTCCTAACTTCCTTTCAGGTGCTGACAACTCCAATCAGTGGCAGAGAGCCCCAGTCCTGGGTGAGGGTTTTCCCATGATCAGGTCAGTCATTGTTTGCATTTGCAGGGGCAGCTTAAAGGGTGACCGTGTTACAGCTGTGTTCTTTGCCTTTATTTTTAGGAGCTCCAGGCAGTTAGCAGCAGTCAAGGCCAAGTGTGCCAGGTGAGCAGTGGACAAAAGCAGTTGTTCTTGCTCAGGTTTCAGGTTTTGGTGCAATTGTAAGCATCCATTGTTGTTTGTGTGCTTTAGGGAATCCACTCAGCGTATGCCAAGCCCTTGTCACCAACAGCTGATGGCCTGGATTTTCTGTGCTTGTGAGCTCTTGGGAAGTATTGCAGGACTCTGTGATGAAGCCTTGAAATTTTGTATTTCAAGATTGCATCAGGGTTGCCTTTGGCAATGGCTGAGGAGTTGCGGTGAGTCGCTGAGGTAGGGAGGGGGAGCCAAGGTCCACTCCTGTTTCAGCAATGCCGAGTCACTTTGTCTCTTCTTAACCCAGGCAGACCCTGCGATGACGGTGGCAGCCTCCGAGCCTGGCCAAAGTGTGTGACCCGAGCATTCTCTGGAGAATGGTGAGTAGCAGGATTGCTGGGTTTTGTCCATTGTGCAGCTAAGATCATGCAGTGATGTTTGGTGTTCTCGATTGTAGCTGAGCACGGGACCACAGCCCGGTGACCATAGGACATTCCCCGCAGGCGAGGCAGCCTCCATTGGCACGCGACATGGATTCTCATCCCCAGATGCCAGAGAGATAAGTGGAGGGCTAAGGCCCACAGATGGGGTGAAAGCGGGGTGATGGGAGGGCCTTTAGGATCAGCTTTGGGGGTGGGGATGTGCAAGAAGTGTCTCCTTAGGCCAGCTAAAGGGAAAGTGTCTGTTTTGATCACAGTGCTGAGGTGCTCAGGGCAGAGCAGTTCTGGTGTGTGTCCTGTCACTTGTCTCTGGTGCACTCTGTGTTCTTTGGGTCTCTCGGTCCTTACTTCTCCTCAAAAGCTCTCTCTCCCTGTCCTGTGTCACGGGTGTCTGCACGTATTTGTTCCACAACTGCTCTGCCCTGCTGCATAGCCTGTAATAGCACAAGTCCTGGGGACTTGAAATTTGTAATGCAGGGTGTAGTTGGGCTCTAGATTGTATCAGGAGATTGACGTAACATGTTTGGTGATGCTTAGTTGTCCTCCTTCTGCCAGGCCCTGAAGGACTCCCCCTTCCCCCCCAGATCTTCATTGGAAAATCCCCCTGACCCCTGCGACCCCCCAAAACGATCCCCCAGGGATCCACCTTGAACTCTCTGGGACCCCCTGAATAGTCCCCAGGGATCCCTGAGAATCCCCAGTGGCCCCCAGGACACCCTGGGCCGCCTCCCCAGACCCGCTGGGGCCCCTCCTGGTGTGACAATTGAGAGACCCCCTCAAGCACTCCATGCCCCCCTTCCGGAATCCATCTGGGACCTCCAACCCCCAGAGTGGCACCCCTGGGACCCCCTCATCCCTTCCCGCCCTCCCCGAGAACCCTCAGAGCCTTCCCATAGTGGCAATAAAGGCTCAAAGCAGTTACAGAACCACTTCTACTGTGTCCAGTACCTGCACTGGGAACACTGGGAGGGACACTGGGAAAATCAGGAGGGAAGCGGGAACATTGGGTAGCACACTGGGAGGGAACTGGGGCAGCTGGGAGGACTCGGGGACTCCTGGAAGCGATCTGCCATGGAAAAGGAGACAAAGGGAGCTGATGTCATCCCAGAGCCACAGGATATTCCATACTGAGACCCCGGGGCCACCCAGGACCACGGCAAGGGCAGCCAGGCCAAGAGCCAGGGGCAGCTTTGGTGTGGGAGGCATCTGGCATCCCATTCGGAATTTCAGGAGGCCCAGTGGTGGGCACAGGGCCATGAGCACAAACAGCGGTCCTTTTACCTGGGAAAGAAAACTCGCCAGTCCAGGTTCCTGATGTCAGTTTGTAGGGCTCCCTTGGGACTCTCAGGGCAGCACAAGTTTGAGGCGGGGACAGCTTTGGTCTGGGATACGTTCTTTGATATTTGGATTTTGTGAAGTCAGGGGCCAGCTGAGGGCCAGGGGCACCTGGGCACATACTCTGGCCCTTTTCCATGGGAAAGAAAACTCACCAGTCCTGGTTCCTGATGTCAATTTGCAAGTTGTACTTGGGATCTTCAAGGCAACTCCTCATCGACATGAGGGCAGCTTGGGTCCACAACACCTCCTTCTTCATTCAGATTTTCAGGGGGTGGCCCTTCTTTCGGGGCCCCTGGCTCTTGGACTCTGTTGCTGGCCCTATTCTCTGTGAAACACGGCTCACCCTCTACACTTCCTGATGTTGGTTTCGAGGAGGTGCTTGTCTCTTCCAGGGCAGGCAGAACTCTTGCTGGCAGCAGTTTTGCTCCAGGATTAATCCTGTGCCATTCAGAACGAAAAGATGTTGAAAGTCACTTGGGGCCACAGACCTTGTGACCTGACCTCTGCCCTTTTTCCCTGTAAAACCAACCTCACCCTCCCTGTGTGTTGATGTCTGTTCACTCAAGGCGTGCTGCTCTCCAAGGGCTGCCGGAGTTTCTGGTGTCGGCAGGTGTGGTCTGTGAGAAATCATTCGCTGTTTGCAATTTTGGAAGCGCAATTCGTGTTTGGCCAGGGGAAAGACTGTTAATTATCTTTGAAATGAAAATCTGGCACCCCATTGTTTAAGGGTCTGGCAAGGGGCTGTGTAGGGGAGGGAACACCCCACAGGACCTTTCTTCACCTCATCCCTCACTCCTAGGTGTAGCAGCTCCCTGCGTGAGCAGCTGCTTTCAGTGCAGCTACCTGGGCACACCTGCCAGGAGCTATGGTCGGAACATCCAGCAGGGACCAGGGAGCAGCCGGACCCACCCAGGCACGGAGCATCCCTTGGAGAAAATGCCAAGGGAAGAGCCCTCTTGCCAAGGGGCAGCACCTGAGCAGGCCGGGCAGCATGTGGGGTTCCACGGGAGAGCTTTCAACTTTCCCCTTTTATTATGTCAGTCCTCCCCTAGAACCCCCAGACCTTCCACAGCACTCCCAGAAAAAAGAGGGGTTATGGAGAGAAAAGGGGTTTCAAGTATGGGAAAAAGCTTCCTTTTCCGTCATTTCTTGCGTTCAAATAATGAGGAAACGCACTTCCCCTGCAATTTTAATGGTCTCATTTGAAAGAGTCCCTGCCTTTTCTATGCTGTTAGGGGTGCTAATTGACAGGGAATCCCCATATTCCATTTTTTTCCAGTTTAAATAGAGGGGGAAAACCTTGACAGTGTCGTTTATGGGTTTGAATTAAGAGTAACCATTTTTGTTGTCCTAAGGCTTAAATTGAGGGGGAAGCCCAGCTATCTCTCTTTCTTAAGGGTTTGGATTGAGGGGAAAATCCCTCTGTCTTCATCACTGGAGAGATTTAAAGTGAGGAAAGCCTCTCTTTTCCCAGTATTCAAGGGATTAAATGAAAGGGCAGAAGCCATTTATTTGCCACGGTATCCATTTCAGTGGAGGTAAATTCCCCATTTCCTCATTTTAAGGGATTCACTTGAAGGAGGCTCTTTTAAAATGATTTTTCAGCATTTAAAACTACCTTTCAGGGCACTTCTTTCTGTGCCCTAGGACTAAGTACCTCAGAGAAAGGCAAGCCTAGCACATACTTAACCTTTATGCTGCCCAGGAGCCTATTATTTTTCTTATTTATAATGTAGTTAGTCCTAATTAGTAACCCCAAGAAGAAGACTTAGACTGTTCATATAATTAGTATTTTTCTCCACCCTTAGTCTCATGTTGAGCACTACTTAGTAGTCACTGAGGAATAATTATGTAAGTTAACAGCAAATTACCCAACTTATCTAGATATGCTGCCTAAAAACAAAGTTTTATTTCTTACCAGTTTTTTTGCCCTTTCGCTCCAAGTAGTTGTAGAAAAAAGAGCTGTCATTTCCCTGAAGAGTTTCCTTCTATATCCAGCCCTTTATTCCCCTTGAATTCAAGCCAGAGGAGCCGAACAGCTGCAGCTGCTCTGAGGGCTTTTCTACTCGGTGGGGTTTGCCCCTTCCCTTTTCCTGGGTGCCACGGGAATGAGCGGCGGGCCCAATCAGGGTATATTAACCCCAGCCTTTGCCAAGGGGCTTCATTCCCTCAGCCATTTCACACTAGTCCTAACTTCCTTTCAGATGCAGACAGTTCAAATCTGTGGCAGAGAGCCCCAGTCCTGGGTGAGGGTGCTGCCATGATCAGGTCAGTCATTGTTTGCATTTGCAGGGGAAGCCTAAAGGGTGACCGTGTTAGAGCAGTGTTCTTTGCCTTTATTTTTAGGAGGTCCAGGCAGATAGCAGCAGTCAAGGCCCTGTGTGCCAGGTGAGCAGTGGACAGAAGGAGTTGTTCTTGCTCAGGTTTCAGGTTTTGGTGCAATTGTAAGCATCCACTCTTGGTTACTTTGTTTTATTTTAGGCAGTCATCTTGCAAGATGTCTCTGGTCCGGATGTCTGGATGTCCAAGGCCAGGTGGGTGCAAGCGTAAGGTCTGGGTGGGTGTGCTTTTCAGGTCAGGGGGATGTTGTTTTCACAGTATCTCAGTGTGGGTTGTTTTGCTTTGTTTTTTTGCAGGTGCTGTCGCTGCCCTAGCTGTGTGAAGGAACAGAGGCGAGCGGGTGAGTTGGCATTTTGGCACAGTGACTCACAGGTGACCCTTATGCAGCAGCATGCTAAGTGTGTACCTTTTTGTTTTTCAGGTATCCTCCAGGCAGCTTGTGGAGTCAAATTAAGACTTCAGGTGAGCCGGGGCAGCGGTGTGTCGGAGTTTCGGGGATTCCTCTTTTCGTGGGCACTAGTTGCATTTTCTGTTTTGTCTTAGGTACCCTGAGGAGGAGCGTAGCTGAAGTTTGGAAACGGCAGCACCGAAGCTGATGCAGAGAACGTCTCGCCGTCCACATCCAACTGACATTGGATTCCATCCGGTTGTCTTGCAAAAGCCAAGTGCTGGGGCCAGTAGGTGGGAGATGGGGGGAAAACCTTTACTATCACAGGAGGCTATTTGATGTTAGCTCAGAGAAGAGGCCCATAGTGGGACGGGCCCCTCGGGAGCAAAGGGAGAGGGTTTCTCCTCAGCCCCCCCAGAGTCTTAGCCGGGCAGGGCAGTTCCGATCCCTCTCTGGTTCTCGTGACGTTCGCATCGGCGGCCTTCTTTGACTCTTGACGTTGTCGTGGATCTTTTCACCATAGGAGCCCGCCTTCATGTCTGGAGCTATAGCTACAGTCACCCTGTAGTCATTTCTTCCTTCTCTAGGCCTACTGAGCTTCTTAGGCTTCCTCTTAAGTGCTTTGGCACTAACATCTTGAAAGGAGTTGCATGTCATCATCAAGTGCTACTGCCCTAGGGCTTTCTTTTCTTTGGCATCATCAGCCCATGGCTCATCTTGGGCTAGGAATCTTGGGTCCATAAGGTGAAATTGCCAGGCAGTTTCCACTTGTGTCCGTGTCACGTTGTCTGTGTCATAGGCCTTTGTTACATCTCCATGCTTTAGCAACATCATTTTGTGCCGTATTGGCCATATTTTGCTCACGTACCTTCCCGGATATCAATTATTCTGGCATTTTTACATATTTACTTTTTGGGTCCGGACGATGTACACGAGATGTTCTCATCCGTCTTCATTCTCAGTTTTGGTAGCCCTTCTCATGGACTTCCGTACGGAGCTTATTAGCCCCTCATCACCTGACCACAGTAGTTCCGTAGCATCTGCCTTCTCAAAGGATATAGGGCTCAAAAATTAGTCTTCTGGAGAATTATATCAAGTCCTCACTTATCTTGTATCTCTGTCAGCCTACGTTGTATGCACTTATGATGCACCTACCTGTGTCGGCTTCTATTGTATGTGCGTATGTTGCGCCTACCTATGTTAGCTTATATTGTTTGTGCTTACACTGTATGTACCTACGTTGGCTTATGTTGTTTGTGCTTATACTGTACGTACCTACGTTGGCTTATGTTGTTTGTGCTTATACTGTATGTACCTACGTTGGCTTATGTTGTTTGTGCTTATACTGTATGTACCTACGTTGCCTTATGTTGTATGCACCTCTGTTGTGGCAATTATGATCGGAGCTGCCTTGCCCGGGCAAGTAGTCACGCTCAGGTAGAGCAGTTATAAAGCTTTGCCGTTCATCTGTTCTCTACGGGGTTTGGGGTACAACACTGATGGGCCCAGAGTTGGTATAGCTCCTAGCTCTCAGATAGTCAGTCACTGACCGCCTCCCCTTGTCTCGTAGGTCCCCGGGTCCCTACAGAATTTCCTGGAATCTACCATTTGACATGGAGGTCCTGCGGTCAGAAGAAGCGTTTAAGCATATTCTTCAGTGCAGCGTTTCACGTAAGGGTGGCAGCCAGCGTGTCAGCAGAAGAATGTGTGAGAGTGTGACTGTCTGTGTCTGTCTGTGAGAGTTTGTGTGTGCTTGTGTCTGCAGCTGTGTGTGTGTGTGTGGAGCAGATACAACCTTGTGTGTATGGCCTTTGCCTTTCAGGGGGGGTTTTCATCAGGCAGGAGGATTTTTTGGGAGTCTCCGGAGCGAGTTGCCGTGAATGTGAGTTTGTGCGTAACGCGAAGGGGGCGTGCACGTCGGCGGAGCATTTTGCGCCGTTTTTGTTCCGGGTGCGTCATAACAATAAAAGCGTTGTGGACTTTTCTGAAATGGAGACACGGTTATATTGTGTCAATATGTATTTGGCTTGTAGTACATTATATTGTTCTGTCTTTGCAGTTGTTCCTATCTTTTGATGTATTTTGCTGTATGTAAATTGGACTTGTACTTGTGTGCCTAGGTATGATGTATTCTTTGTTGTATTTGTCTCTGTACTTGCATTTGTATGCATTGTTTCCCTGTGTATTGCTGAAGTTTAAGGGAATAAAGATTAATCAGCCCTAATAATGATGCCTCTTACCCTCTGCCCTGCCCACCATTCATCTCCTGTCTTTCTTTGGTGTGGTTGAGTCCTATCATTTTCACCCTTTTTCTCCCTTTGCCTCTTACTTTCCTCTTTAGTCTATTCCTCACTTTATCCTTCCATGTGTAACTCTTTGTCTCTGGCTGTGTTTTCCTTTGTTTCCATTTCTAACACATCTCTATGTTTCTCTAACCCTATTTCCTTCTCACCCTATTTTCTTCCATTCCTCTACATGTATTTCCCCATGTCTCTATGTCTGTCTCTTTCAATCTAGGTTTCACTATGTTTTCTTCTTTTTTTTTTCTTTGTCAGCCTTTGTCTTTCTAACACTTGCTATCATTGTCTTTGTCTCTGACCCTTTTTCCTTTTCTGTCCAACTTTAACTTTTTTGTCTAACTCTCTATTTCTTTCTCTCTTGAACCCTACCTTGTGTTCAGTCTCTCCATTTGTTTTCCTGTAGGTTTTCAGCTCTATTTCTTCTTTTTCTTGTCTCTCTATTTGCTTTTCTCTTTCATTTCAAGTGCTTCCTTTTCTGTTTGTCTTTCACTCTTTTTCTCTTTACCCCACCTTTCTTTCCTCTTTCTCTGCCTTTCTCTTTCTAATCTGACTTTTTTGGTTTTTCTTTTTATCTCTGACTCTTATTTTTCTTGCTCTGTTTTCTTCTTACTCTCTCCTCTTCATTTTTTTTTTCTCACTCTCTCCTCTTTCTTCTCACTCTCTCCTCTTTCTTCTCACTCTCTCCTCTTTCTTCTCACTCTCTCCTCTTTCTTCTCACTCTCTCCTCTTTCTTCTCACTCTCTCCTCTTTCTTCTCACTCTCTCCTCTTTCTTCTTCTTCTTCCTCCCTTCTCTTTTTCTTCCTCTTACTCTCTCCTCCTCTCTCCTCTTCTTCTTCCTCTTAGGCTAAATACTTGTATCAGACATTTTAAACAGGTCTTTTATACAGAAGTGAATACATTAAAAGAGAAAGGAAAAGAAAATAACTGGTAATATATTTCAAAAGTCAAACCAGTATTTAATTTCTGCATCAAGTATTGCAATCAAAGACACCTAAAAGATTCACCTTTCCATAAAATCAAGGTTTTAGTTAGTGAGATGGTGGTTTACTTATTTAGGTGGTTGTTTTTTGTCCTTCTAACAGCTTGTATTTTTAACTGTTCAGTCCATCAGCAGACAGACACCCTGTCCATCTTAACATAGGCTAAGATGGCCATAAAAATAGTGCAGGTGATGACATTGGTTAGCAACCTTTTCTTCTTCATCATCATCATCTCACATTAACAAAGAGAGACGAAAGGCACAAGGAATTCAAATTATTAGCTTTGAGAACTGAAATAAAAATCTTCTTTCCACAATTAGCCTACATATAGTGGCATTAGAAATACCACTTTAAGTTCTGAAAGTACTGGAAGGAATTTATACCCAAAGGATCCTAATTCTTTGGTAAGTCAAAGCTGCCATTTGTACCTGTGAACAGTATCACTTGGAGAAAATGCAACACTTAGGAAGAGTTTTAATTGTTTTTTCATTACTTGACTCTGTCATTTTTTTCTGAAGTTTTTACAGCTTCTTGCATTCAAATGAAGGAAGATTAAGGCTGGATGGTTAAGGTTGTAATGCAGCATTTCAAAGTAATATTAGTGAAGATGTACTAGAAACTGCATTGCTTAGAAACCTATTATTTCAATAATCCTTTCTCAGAACTTCACAAAGGTCCTTTTATTGTGTCTCTGATAAATAAAATGTGATTTCTATTTAGAAAGAATTAAGGTAGTGAAGACTAACTAGAGAAGAACATGCAACCTTATAGATACTGAGGCAAAAAATAAAGCAAAATGGTTAGTTGCTGGTTCCAACTGGTATTTTTAAGTCTGTACGGCTAAGCATCTCTATCTTATATTTGTGATCTTTCTGCAATTTTGTATTTATGGGGTTTATGCCTGTTCAGAGTAATTAGTGTTGTTTACATTAGAACAAATACTGAAATACAAAAAATGAAAAGTTATTGGCAAATGGGATACAGAGTAGCAAATCTGGAAATTAGACGCTGCTGATATTTATCTGTAATGAAATTTGGCATAGGACCAGCAATAGCCAGAAGTAGGTAGAATATCCTGTGATACAGCATCTGAAATTCATCAAAACCCCCCTCCAAATTACCTTCAGTATTGTAAAAGTTTCCATTCTTTTTATTATTTGTACTTTATTAGAGGCATCTTGTCAGTACTACTTTTTCTTAGCCTTATCCGGAGATGCTTTCTTATGTCTGACTCCTGAAAGCCTCTGTGCAGAACCAGAGTTCTGCAGAGCTTTTTCCCCTGTATTCCTTCCCTTTTCTGTCTTCCCAAAAGCTTTTGGGATTTTGGCTTTTACACCATAATTTACTTAATTGCCTTTTCGTGTCAGATAATTCTTATGCATATAACATCTCATTTTTAACTACCTGCTTGGTATTGCTACAACATCAAAGAATTTATAAAATTATTCTTTGTTCTCTTATTAGATTTTTTGCTTTGTCCTTACAGAATCTTCTCTGATAAATAGAAGTGGTAGTGCTTTTTATTTACCGCCTTAATTTCCTGCAGTAAAAAAACACTCTATGTTCATTAATCATTCAACGACAAAGGATATTCTGTATTGGAGCCAAAATTGTATACATTTCTAAGCAACTACAGCATTTTGCTTTATTTTCTTAAATCTGTTTCAGAGCTTTGATCAAATTGCACTCTCCAATTGTTTTCCAAAGGGTGTAATAAGAGAAAAAAAATAACCATTTTTATAACGAAATTTCAAGCAAATAAAATCCTTAAAGGAAATTTGATTCTGTAAATGAGGACTAGGAAGAGGAAGGTCATAAGAAGTTACATCATCGGAGTTTAACCATCCCCTTAGCACACTGATCTAAAACAGGAAAAGCGTATGAAAAACTGCAGAGGTGTCTTCTGAGAAGGTATATGCACATTTCACATACTTCTTGTTCTGTATCTTTCTTCTAAACAGTGATTAAAGCAGCTCCCAGTACAGATCTGTAACAAATTCATGAGCAAATCTGATAAAACGTGTCTTTGAGTAAACTGTGAACCTAACCTGACAACTAAGATAAATAGTTTGTCAGTTGATCTAACCACATCATTCTTTTCTCCTGTATCTGGTTTCTTTTCTTCAGAATTAACCCAGTACTTTCTCCCCCATCGTGCTTTACAAACAACCTCCCTATCTGCTTTTTGTGCCCTATGAAGCCAAGAGGAGCAGTGATGCACAGGAACACTGAAACTCCAATGTCTGGTCAACTAAATCTGGATGATGCTCTTTAGGAGCAGCAGAATGATTTTTCTAACTGCAAAAACTGTTATAATACCACTTATTTAAACTTGATTTCCTGTTCACTTGTGAATTGATTATTTGACCTTAAATTGTTATGTTTTTTTTGACCATAAAGCCAGTTCTGATTTGCTGAGTTGATGCAGTAGAAAATACTTATATTTACATTGTTCAGCTGTTCGCAGGTAAAGTTGCATGATTCAATAGCCACTGGACATGCTGAGTTCTGACTGGCGTGTTAAAATTTTTCTAATATGTGGGAACTCAAAATGTCTCTCAGACATTTTTAGAGGTTCCAGGCCTTGGTCAGAGGCATTCTAGACCCTGGCAGACAGCTGAAAAACAGCTGTGATTTTGAGTTTGAGCCATGGAATAAATTGCCAACTTTGGAGGTGGAACAAGCAATCACAAAAGGTTAGATAGTATAGTAAAAGTAGTTACAAAGTAGAGGGGAAATTTTTTTAGTATTGTACAGGGGGGTTTTCACTTTGTAGGTGGGGGTCAGAAGTTCTAAGATGGAGGAAAGTGGGCTGATCCTGTTCTTCCTCCTTCTTTTTCCTTACCTCCATGTTCTTGGTGATGTTGGCACTGACAGATCGGTTTAGAGTAGAAAAACACTTGGCAACTAGGTAGTAGGTATTGGGGAATAATTGTAAACACGTTATACGTAATATATCTTATAAAAGATAGCAGCAGCCCTGGGCGGAGAGGGAGACGAAGAAGGCAGCAGATCGAGAGGATGTCAGGGGGTGTGTGTGCCTCTACCCAGGCCGCTGATCAAACAGCCGCAGTCCAAGAACATAATCTGTTAGATAACTAGCGATAAACTGCCTTGAGACCGAACAGCTAAAGCCTGCGGAGTTTTTCTTTGGAAGCACGGGTTGGAGGAGGAATTTCACCACCACATGAGACCCCAGAGCAAGGCCGGGGTTCTCACAGTAATAAAGATGCACCCTTTGTTTATCCACCTTTGTCATTTATACATCCAGCTGTGAAGCTCTCCAGCTTTGCAATGCTGTTTACTAGGACAATTGAATACCATAACTTCCCAAATTTTGTGTACGTGACCAATCAATATGCAGATTTTATAGCCATAATTTCACACACAGATAATTTTTTAATCGGGCTGCACGCTAAGCTGAGGAAAGCAACACAGCAAATAGTTTTTGCTTTTTTGATAGTTTCTGCCATGTCGAGCTCCCATTCTGTCCATTGGTAATGATTGTACCTCTCATGGGAGGAAATCTGACGGACAAACATACAAAACAATCCACTATTTGGCATAGAGGGAACTAACAACAATAACAGAAGTTTAATATTTTGCTTTCTTTGTCACCTAAGGGTGTGAAAGGTATTCTAGTTCATTGAGTTTATATTCTGCCGCTGATCTTTAGCTGAGGGACACAAAGATATATGTGTTATGCGTGTTTGCATATTTATGTGTTTATATATGCATGTAGATATAGACATATAAAAACACATAAATACACACAGGTGGGGGTGTATGTATATGTATGTATTTATATATATATATGCCTGAGGTCATATGTGTGTGGGATTCAGTTTGTGTTCTGTTAAACCCAGCCCTCTGTGTGTGTGTGTTTGCACCTCGTCCACAGGAGCTGGTTACAGTGCTGGCTATTGAACTGTTGTTGTTTTCAAGCTGTAATTTATTTGCTAATGATATACAATGTTTCACAGTGATAAGGAGTCAATAATGAATATGTTATGCTTTAACATCATAAAGACATCCTTAGGAAAAAGTCCCTGTCTTTCTCCAACAGTGATCCATATGGTGTGCTACTAAAAGGAGAAGATCTCTGAGTGAACAAATGTGAAATAATACAGACTTAATCTTTATTGCTCTTTTCCTATCAAGATAGCCTTTGTTGTCTGGCCTATGAAGACACTGCAAGACTACTCACTCATACAGCATTGTTTTATTGTTCACTTTTATTTTCTCTAAAGCAGACCGGGGTTGTTTTTTTCTTTTTCCTTTGCATATGTCTTAAGAAGTTGACCTTTAGCTTTACTAATGCAATTAATAGTTTTTGCTTCCTATCTCCTATAAATGATGTTGGTGAAATAGGTCACCTGATTTCATGTTCTAGTAGGTACAGTCAGAGAAAATTCTGGATATGTAAATTATCATATTTAATTAGCATTATTTCTATCCTCTTTATTACACATTTTGCAATACTATTGATTGTTGGACCTAGAGTATCTTTTGTCCTCAAGCCACACACCTAGAAGTCACCTAAATCTTCATTTTTTCTGAGGATAATTCAGCTTGGAATAATTTTTTTAAATCTAGATTAAGAGTAAATAATTTAAATGGAAGTTTTGACAGGACCACACGTATAAGGTTTTGAAGTATTTCAAGACTACGAAAAATTGCTACCCTGTCATCTGACTTTTTAGTCTTTATCTAAGACATAAACCACATGTTTGTTTGATGTTTGATTTTTTGTCATAAAAGGAGTAGGTGCTTTATCAATAGACTTTATTTTAATCAATACTGCCTCGATTATTCCCTACATGAATCCAATTTTTATTTCTACTGTCTAGAGTGGGAAAATATGAGAAAGAGTTCCCCACATCAAATCCATCTGCATCATCTCAGAGGCTGCCTTCAGTAGCTTAAACATGACTAAACCCCTCCCACTGTTACACTGGAAAGAGTCTTGATGACTCAAAACTTTAAAAAAACCTTGTCGTTTTCACTCCATTTAAATGTGTCACTTTTAATAGCAAAACAAGTAGAGAAATTCCAATGTGAACTCATTTTAGAGCAATGACCAAGTATTATGAATATTTGACTGTATTTAATCTTTCAGCTCCTTTTCTTATTGCATCCTTAACCCTACTCCTGAAGGGACTTGGATTTAAATACAGTAGAATTTCCAGTGTTGAGCAAATCTCTGGTTTCATACCTGAAGATCTCCTTAGTTCAAAAATCCACTTTGTAATTAATTTTATTTATGCTGTGCAACTCTGCTTTCCCAGATATTAAAAAGCATATTGGCAAAGAATATGACATTATTTCTTGAATAAAATGACAGGAAGTAATGCAGCAAGATTTTCTGCCTTGAGAGTCACCTGACTTCTCCATTCAGTGACTTTATATTCCTATTCAGGGATTATTATACCTAAGAGATCCAGAGTATAGCCAAGAGAATAGTAATAGAGAAGTTCTAACTGTAATGCTGATTTTCTACTGTTTGTTACTATTTCCTCACCCATAAAAGGCACTTGTAATTAATTTTCTGTTCCCTAGGACCACCTGTAGAAGTAAACTTCACTATTGGTGATGAGATTTAAACACGAAGAAAAAAAGCTGGGTAAGTATGAAGTTGTTAAACTCGCTGTCACGAGACTGTATTGTTGAAGACTGTTACAGGGATGATGGGAGTCTGGGATAAGTTTAGCTATGAAAACTTAGTTCCATTTCATCAAGGAGGCTTAAAAGAAGACCCAAATTGGGTTGTTTTTTTTTGCTGTTGTTGTTGGGTTTTTTTTGTTGTTTTTTTTTTTTTTTAAACTGAATATTTTTGGAAAAAATATGAAGTAGTTATCTCTGACATTTCTATTGACAGGTGGCCAAGACATGTCTGGGGAATCGTAATGATTCAACATCTCGTTTGGAAGCAGCAGAAACAGAGACAAGCTTTCAGGTATTCTCTTCCAGAGTAATTTTTGGGGTTTTACTAAAAGGTCTCATGAGATTCAGTTACTTAAAGTAGACTTACACATTCTTCACCAAGTTCTGTCTCAAAAGAGAAGACTACTTAATTCAGACTTTGACTGTGTCTGATTGTAATTGATCTGTTCAAAATTATTTCTGGCTGGTAACAATTTGCAAACTATTAAATATTTGGAAAGCTGGTAGTCAAATTACTTAATTTGACAGTGTCATGTGTATAGCCCTGGAAGCAGGAGTAAGGAGAGTTTTCCAAAATAATTGAATATTAAATACCTATGTGGTTGTTTATATATATATATATAATATGCAGTGATATGAAGCTGTATGTAGCATCAGACTTGTATGGTTTTGCACTTAGAGATCAGGACCCTTTTCTAGGGACAATTCCAATTTTAACAGACTTTTTTATTTCTGTTTATGTATATATGTATTCTATACACCATATTTTTACCTTTACAGAAGTTTCGCAGCCCTCCATGGACTAAACCTGAAGATGAAAAATCACCTGAAGAAAAAGAGAAAAAATACAAAGAATCAGTTAGTACACCAGAATAAAAACTCTAAATGCTACTAACCTACATTGAAAAATGCCAATCACTTCCATTTTCATGTTCTGCTAGCACAAAGGCATGAAATGTCCCAGGTTTCTAAAGCATGCATTTTTCACTATTTTATGAATGTCTGTAAATTAGTCTATAACAGACCAGTTAGTACCTTCCAGCAATAATCCAAAATTGATGTTTGAAGAAGTGCTTTGTAATGCAGTCCAGTTTTTGAACTCTTGTTCTACCTTATCAGTAATTGTATACTATAAATTACCCATTTCGTAAACAACAGTCATTCTCAAGTATATTTCTCACTGTTTTATTTCATGTAGTTTTGTGGCAGATTAGTTCTAATATTAAGAGGCAGTCAATGTGGAGGGGGAAAGATATCTGTGTAACCATATTTGAAGTACAATCCTTAAGTGCAACTGCAAAAAGACAACTGTGTGTGTGGGGGGTCCATGTATGCTTACCTTTTAGTAATTCCATCTCAAATCTAATTACTTACACAATAAAATATGCTTATTTTCTTCTTTCTTTCCTCAGTGCTATCTTAACTAGTTCATTTTTGAACACTGAAAAGCTGACAGAATTGGATTTTAAGGGATGGAGATGGAGAGAATCATTACTTTAAGGATTCAAGCAAAAAAAATGTGCAGGTGGTACTGAGTTACAGTGTCATAGCTTGGATGGCAGCCGTGGGAAGTCGGTTTCATCCCTTGTGTTTGTGCTGATCTCGACGGGATGGAATACACTTCCAAGGGGAAAGCCCTGTTTGGTCCACTACAGTTGGCCTTTGATCCCTCCATCGGGGAGGACTGATTGGAATCAGCTCTGTCACTCATGGATTCTTTCAGTTTCTCCTTAGTCACACTATGACAAGAAAGCAGAAAAGAAAGGGAGAAGAGAGAATGTTTTTCTTTTTTGGGTGCATGTCATTATTGGTCTAATTTAAGAATTCATATGCCATATCTTTTTGAGATGCACATCTTTCAGGAATGGTTGGAATAGTAAACTGCCTGATGCAATGCTATCTATCCCTAGCAAGAATTGTCTTAAGCATTTGTAACTTGTAAACTTCCACCTTGGTCTTAATGCACACCTCAGCACATTTTCAACTAGATTTGAAGTAGTTATAATAATTTACTTTGTCTTGCTTTGTATCAGTTTAAAAGCAAATAGACAAATCTTTAACTTAGTGATGCTCTGTCTTCAGTTTTAGCATTTAAGACTTTACCTCTCCTTCAACAGTCTCCTTCAATACCTCCTTGTCCTTGCTGGTGTGAAAAATGCATATTTTATGATTGGCTTTTCGCAAAGGCTATAATGAATATTCTATGTGTAATGTTAGAACGTTATGCTGTGTTAATTCACTTAAGTAGTGTGTTAAATACAGTTTTAGGTTCTAACCTAATGTTAAAATAGAGACTATGTATGTGGGGAAGTTTTTTTTTAGGAATGAGATACTTACTTCAAAGAACACCTAAATCTTCCAAAGCAGAGGAATTTATGGCTTTTATCAGAAGAAGTTAATTTCTTCAGGCCTTACTCAGACTCAAAGATGCCAGGGGATTAAAGGAAACAATTAACATACAACAAACAGAGTTTCTTGTTTAAAATAGAATGCATTCGTAACCATAAAAGATATATAAATATGCAACAAGTATATTAGTTTAAGGGTGATTCCTTTATTCACAAGTCATGCTTTTCGTAACTTAATGTCCGAGAACATCCGGACGTCCGTAATTCTTTACTTTTTTTATTGTCTTGTAATTGTCCTAACTCTAAACTTTAGTACTCTAGTGATATTATTATTTTTATAACCATTTTATTATTATTAAACTTTTAAAAACCAAGTGATTAGCGTTTTTCACACTGGTATGAGTAATCTTTCACCCTGACATTTTGTATGTGCTCCTCTACTCAAAGATAGATAGTTGCAGTTTCTCTGCCTTTTTTAAAACTAAAAAACCTCATGAGCTGACCAAATGATGACAAAGTACAGCTTAAGACTATCCATGTTAAGAGCCAAAAGACACGAAATCGTGGCTATGAAATTAATCAGGTAAGAGATATGTGGCTCTTTGCATTTGATCCTAAATCTTGCTGAAGACAGTCTGCTTTCTTTCAAAATTTTCAGTGGGCAAGACACTTGTGGTTTTGTCATATCTACAGCTGGCATTAATTTCTAGTGATGCTAAAAGCAGCATTTCTTTGCATGTGACAGACCTTAACTGAGAAGGTCACTGGAACTCTGTTTCAGTCACCTGTCAAGAAAGGATCTGCACTGCGCAGTGGTTGAAGCCCTCCAGCAGGACGAAAGCCAACGAGCACAATGCTTCCTGTAGCTTTAGAAAGAAGCCTTTGTCAGCAGGATCCCCTTCATCAGGCAGCCTGGAGTAGATACTATCCACAGGGCTCCTTGGCTGCCTTGGTCACGGGTTCTTGCCTACAGGCTTTGGACTTGCTCGTGGCTGTTCTTCAAACACGGCTCCTCACGTGGAATCCACTTCTTGGTGCAGAGGGCAATCCCTCCATCTCCCCTTCCTCCCCTGTATCTTCTGACCAGGCTGGAGCTCTCAGTAGTGACACTGCAGTCATGGGATTCATCCCACCACATCCCAGAGATGCAAAAGGCCGTAACTTTCCTGCAGCACAGCGGCTTCCAGCTCCTCCTGTTTCTTGCCCGTGCTGCAGGTGTTGATGGAAGGCGCCTCAGCCTGCCTGTCAGCCGTGTCACCTTCCCAGAGGAACACCCCTTTTCTTCCTTTCTCACAATTTTCTGGTGTTTTCCCGCCAGCTTTTATTCCCTTGGCTTTCCTGACAAAGCCAACCCTAGACTTGCCTTGGCCTCTTACCACTCCCTGGCACTTCACTGCCTTGCATGCCCATCTCCCGCCTTGGATAAATGAGGTTTTTGTTTTAAATTGGTAACTATTTTTATATTAAGAGTTAATAATGTAAGGGCTTTTTAATTATATGGATTATTTGTAATGTTTTTTATTGGTATATTAAGTAAGTAGGTAAAAAATGGATTTTTTTGAGAAGTGCTAGATAAATACAAAGTATTTAAACTTGAAACTTTAGTGAAAGTTACTTAAATGTTTGTTTTAGGTTGGTTAATTGGTAAAGTGATATAATTAAAAGTAAATAAAGTAAATAGAGTAGAAGTATAATATTTGATAGAATTTTATACTTTGAAAGTTATTAAATAAGATTTTTATAATATTGATTTTTATATTTATAAAGAAACCTAAAGTTTATATATTTTGGTGGGTGCAGTACAAGACGTCAGGTGTAAGTTGCAATTCTTGCATAATCTACATTTGTATTTACATAGTGTAATTTATCTGTGTATTTACATTGGTGTTTTGTGGAGTGGTGAGTGTGTTTTTTGTGTGATCTGGTTTTATGTTCCTTATTGAAATTTACTTGGGTTTTTGTACTTGTTGAAATATAAGTAAACTTTATGTTTTGATATAAGAAATAAGTATTGTTAAGTTTTGTTTTATAAAATTGTATAGACTTGCAAGATAATGGTATAAGTTGTTATAATTTTTCAGTTATAAGCATGAAGAAATATAAGAATAAAATAATGTATGTAGTAAAGAAGAAATTGATAATAATTAGGAATTACTTAGATAATATCTATAATTAATAACATAGGTGAAATTATATCATTAGTAAGTATTAAAAGATGGTACATTATTTTAGAGTTTTTAACAATTGATAAATGTTAAATTAGTAGTAAGTTAAATAATTATGTGTGGATAATGATTTTTTAAGTTTAAAATAATAAGTTTATTTGTTATATTGATAAAGTTAAATTGTTAAGTTAAAATTATTTGAATTTTATTTTTGACGTAGAAAATATTTGGGTTTCCTGTTAATTATTTTATTTAGGTAGATATAGGGTTAGGTTATAGTTTAAATTTTAATTGGTGTATGTTACTTAATATATTTTTATATAATGTTTTTAAAAATAGTAGTTAAGAGTAAAAATGTTAGGATTAAAGATGAATCACATTATTTAATAATTGGATTTTTTAGAAGTGTTTTTAGAATATATTTGAATATAGTAAACTTTTTTTTAAAGATTTGAAAGTGGTTATGGACAGGATTGTGAGTTTGGATTTGGATATTGAGAGTGTGAAGGTGGAGGAAATGTATGAGAGAGCGATTACTTAGTGTGAAACTTAGAAAAAGAAATTAATGTTGTAGTTGAGTTTTATATTGAAGTGATTTTGTAATAATAACTGAGGAAAGTGATCAGATTAACAGTTTGGAGGAGGTTTTTAATGAAATATATTTTTTTTAGTCTTGAAAAATATTTAAAACTATGAGATAAATTTAGGTTAAATTATAGAGTTAGTGTAGAGATTAGTTAGAGAGTTAACTTGTTTTAAGAGCTGTAAAAGTAGAGAAAAAAAAAGTAGGAATTAGAAATTTTATGTAAGAGTAGAGATTGTAATGAAGAACAGAATTTTTGATGAAATTGATGATACAATACACTGTATTTTTTTTACTTCTGAATAGGTGTTTGGTAGTGTTTTCTTTTAGTTGTTTTAATTTGAGTTGTTTTATTTTTTTTAAGAATATTAACCATATACTGTATAGTTTAGAGAAGTGATTTTTAATAAAACTTAGGATAGGTTATATTAAATAACATTTAAATTTAGATTGAATGAATTTTGATAGTAAGGAATAATAAACTTAATTTTAATAGATAAAAAGAAACTTAATGTATTTATTTAAATGTATTGACATTTAATTTTGTTTGATTTTATTAACACTTAACATATTGAATGTTGTTATTTATAAATATTGAAGGTATTTTAAGTCTTTTGGTTTTGGAGACATTTTAGCTTGTTGAGTTAAGATTATTACTTATATCTTTACAGGGTGGTTTTATTTATTGGGAAATATGTTTCTCAGTAATAGATTTTTATTTATGTTACAATTTAAATGGTACTAATTTGTGTAGTGGGTTTTGTTAAATGTAGGATATTGATTAGATTGTTTTATATTTTTTGTGGGCTTGGACAAATATTTATCTATACAGTTAGGCTTTTCTATATTTGAAGTAAGTTTTGATGGGGTTTTTTTTTAAGAGTTATTGATTTAGAATTTTAAGAATATTTGGTGTTTGGAATAAATAAAATCGGGGGTTTTTTGGATACGGTCGAGCTGTATTTTTAGTGTTAGCAAGGACTAGTTTTGGTACGTTATTTTGATTTTTTTTGTTTGCTTACGGGGAGGGTCTCCTGTTAGATGTGGAAGCCTGAGACTGGCACAAGGACTTTTTATCTAATGCTTGATGAGTCTGTTTTATGGGGAGGAGGTGTTATTTTAAGTTTTATAAAATACACTGAGAATTAGTTAAAATCATGGAAGAAACATTATGGTAATTAAAGGGTGCTACGTTTGAAGAGCTATAAATCTTTTTAAATACCTGCTTGATGTAAGGTGAGCTTAATCTCCTTTTTCTGCCCCAGAAAGCATCGGGCACGTCCACATCGATGGCACCACCTCTGCCTACTGTTCCTGCTCCACCTGACCAAAAGCAAGAGCAAAAGTTGGTTGGGCTTTAAGAACTTGCAATAACTTTGAAGCAAAATAAATCCCATTTTCCCCTGTGTTTTTTCCTTTCAGGTGCTGCACTCACCTCTGCGGACACGCACCGAGCTCTCGCTGCAGGAACCCGTCAGGCCTCGGTGGCTGTGAGTTCATGTTCTTCTCCCTGGGGAAGAGGAGAAGAATGTGATTAAATAAGTAAATAAATAAATAAATAAATAAATAATTGCTGAGGAATTGCAGAAATGTTTTCTGGAGCCTTTCCCCTTCGGTGCCCCTGTGCTGTGTGGGACACGGGCAGAGGAGCCTCGGGCTGGAAAGGGGCAGGAGAAAGGCAAAGGGACCCCCCGGTGTCCCCAGGGCACCGTGGGGACAGAACGGACACTGCGCGGGCACGGGGAGGCGAGGAGTGACAGTCTGGGCCAAAATCCCAGCTCACCCCAGGGAAATTAGTGAGGGACATTTTGGAGGGGAAAGCTGAGGTCACGAGTTCACCCAGCCCGGCCACGTTGTGTTTGCACAAAGAGGCACCAGAGGTGAAGGTCAATCCTGAGCCAACCCTGCTCAACCTCTAAGTCCCAGAATAAATCCTACAAGCTGCCCACTGAGGGACTAAAAATACATAAAAGAGAACCAAGAGCATTCCGAGAGCAAACCAGAAGGTTCCTGGGAATCCCGTTGCAGTGTTGTCACAGCCTTTTTGACAGAGCTGTAAGATTTTTATTTCAATGCTGCGTTTCTCTCCTGGGATCATTCACTCCGTGGGCTGTGGGGATTTTTCGGGTTTGAACTCCCTCACGGTGGCCCTGACACTGCTCAGAAGCTGGAGGAAGAGCAGAGCCAGTGCTCCTGGCAGGGGCAGGGAGTTTTCCCCCAGAGCAGATCCAGCAGCTGCCCTCCAGCCCGGCCAGGAGGGATCTGCTTTGGCTCCTGCAGGGACAGAACGTGTTCAGGTGCTCCAGGTGACATTCCAGCAGCCTCATCTCCCATCCCTGTTCCTGCCCCTCCTGCTCTCAGCTCCTGCCCCACCAGCTGTGCCAAGGGAATTTGTCCCACCAGCAGCAGGGGAAGGACAAGAGCTCCCACCCTGGCACTTGGATTGTCCCGCTGGGGGATGCTGCCTGCTGGGATTTAGATCATTCCATACATTTGGCTGCTGAAATTTCCCAGCCCAGGGGCTTTAGCACAAAGATTGTTCTTTGTATGGTGCCTGGATTTGGGGTTCAGTATCAGCTTTGCTAGTTCAGATGAATTATACCCACAGCCCCAGGTTCCCTGCTGAATTCCTGCTGGAATAACCTGACAGTGCCTCGTGGAGATTGGAAATTCCCATGCAGAGCTGCCACTTTAGCACCAGCTGTGTCAGGAACCAGCAGAGGTTCCAGGGAAGCTCAGTGGGATCAGGACAAGGACAGGTCTCTATTCCACAGAACTTGCTATTTAAAACCCTCATCCCCCAGCCCCAGGGATGTGTCTGGGGTCACTTGACAGAGTTCCCTGGAATTCAACTGATTTCACTCCCCGGAGCTCAGGCTCCAGTTGATGTTTTAAAGCAGGACAAGGCAGTGGCTGGATGAGCTCCCGGCCTGTGCTGAGGCAGAACATCTCTCCTGCAGAAGCTCAGCTCCTTTCAGAGCCTCGGCAGTGGCCTCTGCATGTCCTTTCCCCTCAGGAAAGGGATGCACATCCCTGCCTGCAGCACATCTCCAGTGGGACCCACCTGTGAGAGTTTTCCATCCCTTCTGCACCTCCAGCTGGCTCCCTGGAAATCTCCAAACATAATTGCACTCCAACCTCTGATTTCAAGGCATCTCCAAGGCTCTTGCTTGGCATTTAGTACCTGTGAAGGAAGATTGCCTTGGCTCAAATGCTGCTGGTGAATGATAGCCTCCGGCTGGAAAAGAGGGAGGAGATTTGGGGTGGCTGGAACATACCTGGCAGCTGTGTGGGAGGTCAGAAACAGGGATTGCTGTCAGAGCCCCTCTGCAAACGGCCGTGCCTCCATTCCCAGGTAATGCCAGCCGTTCCCTGGGGTCCCTGTGGGCTGTCGGTGGCGTCTGTCCGGGCTGAAGCATCCCTGCGTGCCTGTGGGGAGCAGCCCCTGGCCGAGGAGCCGCGGGCAGCCCTTCAGCCGTGTCCGTGCCAGCGCTGTCCCGTGCGCCGGTGCCCGTGCCGGGACGTGCGCTCGGCACGCTGCGAGCCACGGGCAGGGCACGGCAGCTCCCGCCCCGCAGAGCCAAGGACAGGAGGTGCTCTCTGCCCTTCGGAGCTCCGGCTCCTCCAGCCCCGCACCGGGCACAGCCGGAGCGGGAGCAGCGGCCCCGGCGGAGCGGCCGCTCCCGGCCGCGGCGCCGCAGCCCCGCTCGTCCGGCGGGGCTCCCCCGGGGATGCGGACACGGGGCGGGGGAGGCGGGCGCTGCTGCTCGCAGGGGAGCGCGGTGGCCACGGGGCTACCGGGGCGGGGGGGCTCGGCATCCCGCGGGGGCTGCGGGGCGGCTCCGTGTCCGCCCGCGGGGCCGGAGGCGGCGCTGCGGGAGCGGCGGTGCCGATGGGGTCCCGGCCCCGACGCAGCCCCGGCTCCCCGCGGCCACAGCGAGAACGGGACCCGAGCCCCGGCGGGACCCGAGCCCCGCGCCGGCCGCAGCTGGAGCGGCGGCGCCCGTCCCGGAGCGGCTCCTCCCGGCCGCGGCGCTGCCGGTCCCGATCCCAGCCCCGATCCCGCCTCGATCCGCCGGCCCCGGCACCCCTTCCCTGCCCGCCGAGGAAGGAGCGGCTCCGCCCGGCTCCCCCAGCAGACACCGGCGGGACCAGAACCCGAATCCCGATCCCGATCTCAGCTGAGCGCCTCGGACGCCGCGCAGGCCGGGAGCTGCCCCGATCCGATCCCCGCACGGAGCTCCGAGCGCCGGTCCCGCCGCAGTCCGTCCGAGCATCCACACAGAACACGGGGCGGGCGCGGAGCCGCCGCCATTTACGGGCGGGGGGCGGGGCCGGGGGCGGGGCCAGCACAGGTGCGCGCACAGGTGCGCGGGGCCCCAGCGCGCCTGCGCGGGGCGGGGCCGCGGGTATTTAAACCGCGGGGCGAGCGCGGCGGAGCCATTTGATGCTGGGCGCTCGGAGCGGGAGGTTGCGGCCGGTCGGGCTCTATATCTCTTTTTCTTTTGCTTTTGTTGCGCGTTTCTTTTCTTTTGTATTTTTTTTTCTCTATGCCTCTCTTATCGACCCTCCCTTCCTCCCCTCCCCCACCCCCTACACCCTCCCCCCCCCCAAACCCCCCCCCCTCCCTCTCCCCCCTAGCCCTCCCCTCCCTCCCTCCCGGGCGGGCCCCCCTACTCTCCTTTCCTTGTCCTCCCTCTCTATTCCCCTACTCACCCCTACGCTACACTGTTCCTCCATCCTTTCCCTGTTCCTTCTCTCCCCAGCCGGGCTCCCCCGTGCCCCCTCTCCCTGCTCCCCCCCACGCGCTCCCGGTTCCTCCTGCCGCCTTTCCGTGATACCTTTCCCCCTCCACATATTCCGCCTCCTTCCCCAAAGCTGCCTTCAATCTTTCTCTTCCTTCACCCTGCCTTCCCCCAGCCCCCTGCACACCCCGACCTGCCCCCACCTGCCCCCTGTCCCTGTCACCCTCCCCTTGAGCGCCCCCTCTGCTCCCCTGTTCTCGTTCCCCATTCCCCTTTTCCTTCTTTCCTCGCAGCCGCGGGGCTCGGGGCGCCGCAGAATAAAGCCCAGAGGGCCGGAGCCGGCGCCCCCCGCCCTCGCTGGGGTCCCCACACGGGGCCGGAGCCGCTCTGCGGGTCCCCCCATTGCAGTCTAATACACGGCCCGACACTGCCGGGGTGCGGCTTTCCCGACATCACACTGGGGGTCGGGCTGGGGGTCGGGAGGGGGTCCTGGGGGGAGGAGGGTGGGGGGGTTAGGAAGGGCCCCCTCATTAGGAGGGGGTCCCGGGGGAGGAAGGTGGGGGGGGGGATAGGAAGGGCCCCCTCCGGAGGAGGGGGTCCGGGGGAGGGGGGCGGGGTGGAGGGGGGGGCCTTCCCCCCTCCAGCCCCGGCCCCTCCCCGGGACCCCCTCCTCCGGACCGGGGCCCGGGGGGGGTTGGGGGGTGGGGGGGGAGGGCGGGGGGGGTGGGGTGGGGTGGGAGGGGGGGCGGGGGGGGTGGGGTGGGAGGGGGGGGCGGGGTGGGAGGGGGGGGCGGGGGGGGGGGTGGGGTGGGAAGGGGGGAACGGCCGGCCATTTGGTTTTTTTTTTTTTTAAATGTCTGTTTACGGCACAGAGTGACGTGCCCCCCCTGCTCCCCCCCCCACCCCACCCCCCCCGCCCCCCCCACCCTCCCCCCCACCCCCCCCCGCCCCCCCCGCCCTCCCCCCCCACCCCCCAACCCCCCCGGGCCCCGGTCCGGAGGAGGGGGTCCCGGGGAGGGGCCGGGGCTGGAGGGGGGAAGGCCCCCCCCTCCACCCCGCCCCCCTCCCCCGGACCCCCTCCTCCGGAGGGGGCCCTTCCTATCCCCCTCCCCCCACCCTCCTCCCCCGGGACCCCCTCCTAATGAGGGGGCCCTTCCTAACCCCCCCACCCTCCTCACCCCAGGACCCCCTCCCGACCCCCAGCCCGACCCCCAGTGTGATGTCGGGAAAGCCGCACCCCGGCAGTGTCGGGCCGTGTATTGGACTGCAATGGGGGGACCCGCAGAGCGGCTCCGGCCCCGTGTGGGGACCCCAGCGAGGGCGGGGGGCGCCGGCTCCGGCCCTCTGGGCTTTATTCTGCGGCGCCCCGAGCCCCGCGGCTGCGAGGAAAGAAGGAAAAAGGGACGGGAAGAGAGGAGGCAGAGCGGGGCATGCGGGAAGGTGGGGAGGGAGGTCGGGCTGCGGAGGAAAGCGGGCGGGGAAGCGAAAGGCCGGCAGGGGGAAAGAGGGACGGGACAGAGGAGGGAGAGAGGGGGAATGGAACGGAGCAGCGGGGCAGGGACAGGTGAGGGACGAGTGGGGGGCGTCGCGTTTGGGGGAGGAGGGAGAGTGGGTTTAGGGGATAAAAAACAGAAATATGGAGAAAACGAAGGAAGGGTAGATGGTGGGACGGGAGGCCGAAATGGGACGAGAAGGAAAAGGAGGAAGACAAAGAAGGGGAATAGGAGCAGAAGGAAGGAAGAGTAGAAGGGGGCACAAAAGGGGAGCGAAAGCAGTCGGCTTTGGGGAGGACAGGAAAACGGGGGAAAGGCAGGGAAAGAAGGGGAATGGGAGCAGGAGGAAGGAAGTGTAAAGGGGGAGAAGGAGAGACGGGCGAAGCTGCGGAGCCCGCACAGAACCCACCACCCGCACCGCGCTCCGAGTGAGCAAATGGCGGCTGCAGCGATTCCCGGCACTTAAATAAGCTCGGCCCCACCCCACGCAGGTGCCCCGCGGTCCCGCGCACCTGAGCCAGCGCCGGCCCCGCCCCTGAGGCTCCGGCCCGGCCCCGCCCCTGAGGCTCCGGCCCGCCCGGGATGGAGGCGGGGCCATCGCTCCCGGCCCGCCGGGATGGGCCCGGGGCTGCCGCTTCGGCTCCCGGCGGTGCCGCCTCTGCCCCGGCGGGCGGGTCGGGGTCTCTCTCGGGCCGGAGCACCGGGGCGGCGCCGGGGCCGAGCCGGCGGCGGCGGCGATTTCCCGGGGCTGACCGAGACCGGCCGGGGCGCGGGGACCCCCGTGCCGCCCCAGCACCCCCAAACCCCGCCGCTCCCCGCCGTGCCAGGGAATTTTCTTTTTCCCGGTGCAGGCCGAGACATTTCTGTGAGGAAACTCAGAACTCAGGGGTACGGGGTCTGAGGGGAGAGAAGAGATTCTGGTATAAATCCAAAACGCGTTGTGAAAAACAACATGGAACGGCTCATTTGCTCTCCCAGCCCGATTTCTGTGTGACCGTCTGTGATTCCAGCTGCTCCGCTGGCACTGGCAGCCTGCGGGGCTCTAAGGACTTGCCAAGTGCCCAGCACGACAGAAAAGAACGGGAGAACTCCCCGGCTCTGGCAGCGGAGCCTCTCGGCAGTGTCCCGAAAGCCCCGCAGTGCCAGCATCTCTGCATGGAAGCTGAGGGGCTCCAGCGCAGCCCCTCTGCAGCGTTCCTCTGCAGCTGGCACTGCCCAGCGCCCCTGACCAGGGTTTGGGGTCCCTGCACAGCCCCCGGCGCAGCCCCCTGGCTTCTTCCAGTTCCCTTCAGCCAGGATGATTTTCTCGGGGGTAGGAGCACCCAAAGCCAGCGGAACTGGCCTCAGCCACTTTCCGTGGGATCTCTCCTCTTCCTTCCTCACCAAATTCCCACTGTCAAAACCCAGCTTGAGGCACAGATCCCCATCCCCTCAATCTCTCCAAGGAATTGGGCTCGGATTTCCCAATCCAGCAGGGCAGAAATGCTCTTGTCCTTACTGTACATCCTAATTGCAGTAATGGCTCAAGAAATAATTGAAAGAAATTAAAGGAATGAAGAGAAATTAAATAAGAGCTGCCAGCTCCAACTAAGGGATGTTCAAACCCCTTACCAACAATTTGCTTTAATTAACCGACTCAAACAAAGTAATTAACACCACATTGATACAGTATGATTCTTTTTAATCGAGTTATAGATAAATATTGCAGAATGTAAAAACCTTTGTAAATCCAGAAACTCTTTCAAGAGAGAGACAGGGCACAGCTGCAGAGAGTCTTGGGGAGTTCAGGGGAAAAACCCCAAAGTTTTCAGTGTTTAGCATCTCCCACCCTGTCGTCACTGACAGCAAACACGGCTTCAGCCTCAGGAAAACACGGAGAGTCAGGGATTTTACAGATCCTGGTCTCACCTCAGCCTCTCAGCAGGTACAGTCTGCAGGGAGAGGGAAGAAAAAGGGTCAGAATGGACAGCCTACTTCCAGAAAATCATCACCATTCATAAAGCACTAAGCAGAGCTGTAAGAACTTCCCCAAAGGTTCACTTCCCTGCGGACTGAGGGCTCTCAGTTGAAGCACAGGCTGGACCTGCCAGGGACAGACTCCAGGAACCCCAGAAGTAAAAGCCACTGGGCCAATTCCATAAAACATTCCAAAATCAGGCTCCTAGGATGTGACCATCTCCTCTCTCACCTGGAGGTGGAAGCACAAGGAATGATCTTCCCTCCTGTGGGTTTTCTGGGATCTGCAGTGAACCGCAGGGGGAAGAAAACAAAGCCTGAATGTTTCGCACGACTGGAACAGAAAAGTGGGGAAAAGGGAGGCAGGGGCACTGCTGGGGTGATAACTGGGATCCAGCCTCTCCACACCAATGGAAGCAGAGACTGAGTGACAGAGCCTTTGGGACCACTTTGCTGGGATTCATAGGAAAACGGGTGAGTTTTATTTTGGCAGTAAAGCCAAGCTGCTTCTCACCTCATCAGCCGGGTACAGCAGCAGCACCCGCAGGAACCTGGCCAGGTGGCTCTGCCTGGCAGAGGGCTCCCCACTTCCTGGGAATTGTGTGCTACGGGGCTGTGCCACTGGCCATTAAAACAGTTCCCACCTGGCCCTTCACAAAGGCAAGGTGCTTTTTCCATACAGCAAATGGTTTTTGAATTAAGAAGGTAACACTGGTAATACTCAACTGGAGAAGAAAAAAGTGAGAGCTGTAAAATTTTCCTACGCCAGGCAAAAAAGAAAGCCAAATTAAAACCAAAACAAAAACTAACATAACAATGAAAAAAACAAACCATATCAAGCATGCTTCAAGAGAGTTTAAATCTGAATGAAGTAACTTACTTAGAAGCTTGAAAAGCTGCAATGCTGCAAAAATCTAATGCTGCAAAAAAAAAGGTGCCTTCCCATCCAAACCCATCTGGAATTCCACAATTCTGTGAACAGCTCCGGGCAGAAGGACTAGATTTCCATTGTGGTTCGAAAATGCTGCTGCAAGAACACGAAGAGAGATTTCATATACTGTTAAAGTGGCACAACCACATCAAAAATTACGTTTGGAGGTAAAGTGGCAACTCTGCAATTCCAGCTTCTGATACCAAGGACACACGGAGGGCTGAAACCTGGAGGTCCTTACATGACAGGATTTCTAGATTTCTAGAGTTACCCATCCCCAGTTTGCTGCTTAGGGTTAGAAAAGGTGGAATTCTGTTCTTAAGGGGTTACCACATACCATCAACGTGAGAGACGGGGATGCTGATGTTTGATCAGAGTCCTGGAGCAGCCTGGAGCACGCTGGCTTCCCGAACCAGGTCTGCTGCCTTGTCTGTGTAGGGGTAGGGCTTTGTCCTCAGCCTCAGCAGGATCTGTCAGCAAAGGAGGAGAGAAAAGTAGAGTGCACCGGCTCCCAAGTGTGGGGTACCATGTGCTGCTAAGGAAGACCACGTGCTGAAAGTGGTTGGAAGCCGGGTGGGTTTTGGGAGGACAAATTCCATATTACTTCTGCAGGATTCTGTCTACAGTTCCTGCTCTACAAACCAAATACATCAAACGACAACAACAAACAAACAAAAAAACACCACATTAAATCAACAACAACAAAATAATTACTCCTACCTCAATAACCCCATACTGCCCCAAACCATTCCAAGGAGGGCGGCAGGAGGGGCTGGCAAAGGCAGGGCCCCGCCGGGCCCCCCTCGCCGCTGCCATCCTTCTCCAGCGCCGCCGCTGAGCCGCCTTCAGCCCAAAACCCACCCAAAAATACCCCAAAATCGTCCTAAATGCCCCCAAAAAACCCACCCAAAACTACCCAAACCCTCCTAAAAATATCCAAAAAACTCACCATAAAATGCCTCAAAACCAACCCAAAACCGTCCCAAAAATATCCCAAAAAATCCACCCAAAAATACCCTAAAACCCACCAAAGAATACCCCAAAGCCCTCCCGAGAATACCCGAAAACCCTGCCCATAAACACCCTGAAACCCCAAATTAACCACTCTGAACCCCAAAATATCCCTGAGCTCCCCATACCCCAAAATTTCCTTCCCAAACCCCAAATTCCCCCCCGACCCCCAAAATTCACTTCTGGGTCTCGTCCTCGGGGGCCGGCGGCTGCCGGGGCCCCCCCAGGCCCGCGGGCGGCGCCCCCAAACCCGGGGGGAGTTCGGGGTCCGAGTCGGGGTCGTCCTCATGAGCCACCAGCCTGGGGACCCAAAAACCGGGGGGAACCCCGAATCGGGGGGGGACCCAAAATTGGAGGGGGTCCTGGGGGGTTCTAGAAGGTTTTTGGGGCATCCCAGGAGGACTTTTGGGGTCTCAGGGGGTTTTGGGGGTCCCAGGAGGAATTTCAGGGGTCCTAAAGGGAAATTTGGAGGTCACAGGGGGAGTTTTGGGGTCCCAAAGAGAATTTTGGGCGTCCCAGGGAGGGCTTTGGAGTCCTGGGGAGAATTTTGGAGGTTTCAGGGGGTTTTTGGGAGGAATTTTGGGGGTCCTGGGGGGGGGGGGTTGGGGTCCTGAAGGGAATTTTGGGGGTCTCAGGGGGTTTTTGAGGGTCCCAGGGGGATTTTTGGGGCTTCTGAAGGGAATTTTTGGGTTCCCGAGGCTGTTTTTGGTGATCCCGGGGCTGTTTTGGGGGGATCCCGCCGGGTATTTTTGGGGGTCCCGGGAGTGTTCTTGGGGTCCCCCCTCACCAGTCCATGGCCGGCTCCACTCCCCGGTTCCCGGTCAGCGCCAGCGCCTTCGCCCTGCGGGACCGGGGGGCTCCCGGTTATTTTTGGGGGGTCCCAGAGGGTTCTGAGGGGTCCCGGGGGGTTTTTTGGGGGTCCCGGTGGAGTTTTGGGGGTCCCGAGGGCTCCGGGGCCTGTCCGTGTGTCCCGCCCCCCCCCAATCCCATTCCCGGTGCCGGGTCCCCTCCGGCTGCTCCCGCCCGCCCTCCCCCGCTGTCCCCCCGGTGCCGCCGCCCTCAGCGCGCCGGGCCCCGAATCCCACCTCCAGCAGCGCCTCCAGAGCCGCCCGAGCTCGGTCCCACCGCCCGCCGCCATCACGGCGGCGCCGGGCTCCCGACACGTGCGGGACGGCGGCCGGCGAGGGACAGAAAGGCACAAAGCGTTCCGGTACGGACGGCGGCCGGAACGGGACAGAAAGCCTCCCTCGCCGCTGCCATCCTAATCCGGCGCCGCCGCGGAGCCGCCTCCAGCCCTCCCCTCACTCACAGACACCGCCCCGCTCGCCGCTCGCTGCCGCCCCTCGCCCCTCCCGCCGGTTTTGCCGGGCGCTGGCTGGGGGGGCTGCAGTACCGCCCTGTGCCCACAAGGCGGCAGCACTTTTCAAGCGAGTCTGCGCCAAGCCACTCGCAAGAGGGAGGCCGCGGGCGGCCGGGCTGCAGTACCGCCCTTTGTCCACAAGGCGGCAGCACTTTTCAAGCGAGTCCGCGCCAAGCCACTCCCAAGAGGGCGGCCGTGGGTGGTGGGGCCACAGTACCGCCCTGTGTTCACAAGGCGGCAGCACTTTTCAAGCGAGTCTGCGCCAAGCCACTCGCAAGAGGGCGGCCGTGGGTGGCGGGGCTGCAGTACCGCCCTGTGCCCACAAAGCGGCAGCACTTTTCAAGCGAGTCCGCGCCAAGCCGCTCCCAAGAGGGCGGCCGGGCTGCAGTACCGCCCTTTGTCCACAAGGCGGCAGCACTTTTCAAGCGAGTCCGTGCCTAGCCGCTCCCAAGAAGGCAGCCGGGCTGCAGTACCGCCCTGTGCCCACAAGGCGGCAGCACTTTTCAAGCGAGTCCGCGCCAAGCCACTCGGTGGTTTTGCCGGGCACTGGCTGGGGGGCTGCAGTACCGCTCTCTGCCCACACGGCGGCAGCACCGCGCCGTCCCCGCCGGCACGGCCTCGGCAGCGAACGCCCCAAAGCGTCCGCGCGGGAAAGAACGGAACAAAAAGCCTGCCTGCGACCCGACAGGAACCGAAAGAAAAAAGCTTTCCTCTTAAGCTGCATTTCAATATGCTTTATTTTTCTATTTTTCATATTTATATTCACATTCGGATTTGTAATGGATATTGATGGAAAATTATATTTTCATAATTTCTTACATTTATTCCTATTATATTTTATTTCAGATTTTTATACGTATCTTAATAGGTATCAGTAGAAGTCAGGGGAGGGTGTGTGGCTGGGGGCGGGGCCAGGGGAGGGGGTAAGGACGGGGTGGGGGTTAGGGGGAGGGGGTCAGCATTGGGGGCGTGGTTAGGGGCGGGGTCAGGGTGTGGGGGAGGGGGTGGAGGGTGGGTCAGGGAAGGGGTTAGGGTAGAGGGAGGATTCAGGGTGGGGGTGTGGCTACCAGACAGACCCCTCCCCTACCCAAAAAGATTGTCAGGCGCAGCAGTAGAAAATTTGATGCTACCAGGGAGTAAAAATTTTTATTTTTACTTTGATGCTCCCAGGGAGTAGAAATTTTTATTTTTAAAGTTGTTTTCTTTTTTTACTTCCTCGGAGCACAGTATTTTCTACTCCTGCTTTT
The DNA here is from genome assembly GCF_050655825.1 of Lonchura striata. Classification (NCBI taxonomy): domain Eukaryota; kingdom Metazoa; phylum Chordata; class Aves; order Passeriformes; family Estrildidae; genus Lonchura; species Lonchura striata. Next base: position 115,518,384 of record NC_140705.1, on the reverse strand, counting down.
TTATTCTAAGTACAGAAAGGAAAAAAAAGAGAGAAAGAGAAGGAGACAGTGAGAAGAAGAGGAGAGAGTGATAAGGAGAGAGAGAGGGAGAAGAAGAAAAGGAGAGAGCAGGAAGAGGAGAGAGTAAGGAAAAAGAGAGATGAAGAAGACAAGAGAGTGAGAAGAAAAAGAGGAGAGAGGAGGAAGAGGAGTGAGAAGAAAGGGAGAGAGATGAAGAAGAGTGTGAGAAGGACAGGAGAGAGCAAGAAGAAGAGGAAAGCGTGAGAGGAAGAAGAGAGTGTGAGAAGGAAAGGAGAGAGTGACAAGAGGAAGAGAGAGGAGGAAGAGGAGTAAGTGAGAGGAAGAAGAGGAGAGAGGAGGAAGATGAGAGAGAGGAGAGAGTGAGAAGGAGAGAGTGAGATGAAGAGGAGAGAGTGAGAAGTGGAGAGAGTGGGAGGAAGAAGTGAGAAGAAGAAGAAAGGAGGAAGAAGAGAGAGGAGGAAGAGGAGAAAGTGAGAGGAAGAAGAGGAGACGGAGAGGAGGAAGAGGAGAGAGAAGAAGAATAGGAGAGAGGAGGAAGAGCAGCGAGTGCGAAGGAGGAGAGAAGAGGAAGAGGAAAGAGAGAGAAGGAAAGGAGAGAGTGAGATGAAGAGAGTGTGAGAAGAAGAGGACAGAGTGAGAAGAGAGAGTGAGAAGAAGAGGAGAGAGGAGAAAGAGGAGAGAGTGAGAAGAAAAGGAGAGATGAAGAGAGTGTGAGAAGAAGAAGAGAGGAGAGAGTGACAAGAGGAAGAGAGGAGGAAGAGGAGTGAGAGGAAGAAAAGGAGAGAGAGAGGAGGAAGATAAGAGAGAGAAGGAGAGTGAGAAGAAGAGGAGAGAGAAGGAAGAGGAGAGAGGAGGAAGAGGAGAGAGGAGGAAGAGGAGAGAGGAGGAAGAGGAGAGAGGAGAGAGGAGGAAGAGGAGAGAGGAGGAGAAAAGGAGAGAGATGAAGAAGAGAGTGTGAGAAGAGGAGAGAGTGAGAAGAAGAGGAGAGAGTGAGAAGAGAGAGGAGGAAGAAGTGAGAGGAGGAAGAGGAGAAAGTGAGGAGAGGAGGAAGAGACTGAGAAGAAAAGGAGAAAGATGAAGAAGAGAGTGAGAAGAAGAGGAGAGCGTGAGAAGAAGAAAAGAGAGTGAGAACAAGAAGAGGAGAGGAAGAGGAGAAAGTGAGAAAAGGAGAGAGGAGGAAGAGGAGCAAGTGAGAAGGAGAGAGTGAGATGAAAAGGAGAGTGTGAGAAGAAGAGAGAGTGAGATGAAGAAGAGGAGAGTGAGAGGAGAGAGTAAGATGAAGAGGAGAGAGTCAGAGGAAGAAGAAAGAGGAGGAAGAAGAGAAAGTGAGAAGAAGAGGAGAGGAAAAGGAGAGAGAGAGGAGGAAAAGGAGAGAGAGAAGGAGAGGTGAGAAGTGGAGAGAGTGAGGAAGAAGAAGAGAGAGGAAGAAGAGGAGAAAGTGAGGAGAAAGGAGGAAGAGGACAGAGTGAGAAGAAAAGGGGAGAGTGAGATGAAGAAGAGGAGAGGGTGAGAAGAATAAGAGGAGAGAGTGAGAGGAAGAAGAGGAGAGAGGAGGAAGAGGACAGAGTGAGGAGAAAAGGAGAGAGAGATGAAGAGAGTGTGAGAAGAGGAGAGAGTGTGAGGAGAGAGTGTGAGAAGAGGACAGAGTGAGAAGAAGAGAGAACTAGAAGAGGAGAGAGGAAGAAGAGGAGAGGAGGAAGAGGAGAAAGTGAGGAGAGAGGAGGAAGAGGAGCGAGTGAGAAGGAGAGAGTGAGATGAAGAAAAGGAGAGTGTGAGAAGAAGAGGAGAGTGAAAGGAGAGAGTAAGAAGAAGAGGAGAGTGTCAGAGGAAGAAGAAAGAGGAGGAAGAGGAGAAAGTGAGAAGAGGAGAGGAGGAAGAGGAGTGAGAAGAAAAGGAGAGAGCGAGAAGAAGAGGAGAGAGAGTGAGAAGAAGAGGAGAGAGGAGGAAGAGGAGTGAGGAGAGAGGAGGAAGAGGAGTGAGGAGAGAGGAGGAAGAGGAGTGAGAAGAAGAGGAGAGAGCGAGGAGAAGACGAGGATAGTGAGAGGAAGAAGAAGAGAGAAGAAGAGAGCAAGAAGAAAGAGTGAGAAGAAGAAAAGGAAGAGAGTAAGAAGAAAACAGAGCAAGAAAAATAAAAGAGAGATAAAAAGAAAAACTAAAAAAGTCAGATTGGAAAGAGAAAGGCAAAAGAAAGGAGGGGTAAGGAGAAAAAGAGTGAAAGACAAACAGAAAAGGAAGCACTTGAAATGAAAGAGAAAAGCAAATAGAGAGACAAGAAAAAGAAGAAATAGAGCTGAAAACCTACAGGAAAACAAATGGAGAGACTGAACACAAGGTAGGGTTCAAGAGAGAAAGAAATAGAGAGTTAGACAAAAAAGTTAAAGTTGGACAGAAAAGGAAAAAGGGTCAGAGACAAAGACAATGATAGCAAGTGTTAGAAAGACAAAGGCTGACAAAGAAAAAAAAAAGAAGAAAACATAGTGAAACCTAGATTGAAAGAGACAGACAAAGAGACATGGGGAAATACATGTAGAGGAATGGAAGAAAATAGGGTGAGAAGGAAATAGGGTTAGAGAAACATAGAGATGTGTTAGAAATGGAAACAAAGGAAAACACAGCCAGAGACAAAGAGTTACACATGGAAGGATAAAGTGAGGAATAGACTAAAGAGGAAAGTAAGAGGCAAAGGGAGAAAAAGGGTGAAAATGATAGGACTCAACCACACCAAAGAAAGACAGGAGATGAATGGTGGGCAGGGCAGAGGGTAAGAGGCATCATTATTAGGGCTGATTAATCTTTATTCCCTTAAACTTCAGCAATACACAGGGAAACAATGCATACAAATGCAAGTACAGAGACAAATACAACAAAGAATACATCATACCTAGGCACACAAGTACAAGTCCAATTTACATACAGCAAAATACATCAAAAGACAGGAACAACTGCAAAGACAGAACAATATAATGTACTACAAGCCAAATACATATTGACACAATATAACCGTGTCTCCATTTCAGAAAAGTCCACAACGCTTTTATTGTTATGACGCACCCGGAACAAAAACGGCGCAAAACGCTCCGCCGACGTGCACGCCCCCTTCGCGTTACGCACAAACTCACATTCACGGCAACTCGCTCCGGAGACTCCCAAAAAATCCTCCTGCCTGATGAAAACCCCCCCTGAAAGGCAAAGGCCATACACACAAGGTTGTATCTGCTCCACACACACACACAGCTGCAGACACAAGCACACACAAACTCTCACAGACAGACACAGACAGTCACACTCTCACACATTCTTCTGCTGACACGCTGGCTGCCACCCTTACGTGAAACGCTGCACTGAAGAATATGCTTAAACGCTTCTTCTGACCGCAGGACCTCCATGTCAAATGGTAGATTCCAGGAAATTCTGTAGGGACCCGGGGACCTACGAGACAAGGGGAGGCGGTCAGTGACTGACTATCTGAGAGCTAGGAGCTATACCAACTCTGGGCCCATCAGTGTTGTACCCCAAACCCCGTAGAGAACAGATGAACGGCAAAGCTTTATAACTGCTCTACCTGAGCGTGACTACTTGCCCGGGCAAGGCAGCTCCGATCATAATTGCCACAACAGAGGTGCATACAACATAAGCCAACGTAGGTACATACAGTATAAGCACAAACAACATAAGGCAACGTAGGTACATACAGTATAAGCACAAACAACATAAGCCAACGTAGGTACGTACAGTATAAGCACAAACAACATAAACCAACGTTAGGTACATACAGTATAAGCACAAACAACATAAGGCAACGTAGGTACATACAGTATAAGCACAAACAACATAAGCCAACGTAGGTACATACAGTATAAGCACAAACAACATAAGCCAACGTAGGTACGTACAGTATAAGCACAAACAACATAAGCCAACGTAGGTACATACAGTGTAAGCACAAACAATATAAGCTAACATAGGTAGGCGCAACATACGCACATACAATAGAAGCAGACACAGGTAGGTGCATCATAAGTGCATACAACGTAAGCTGACAGAGATACAAGATAAGTGAGGACTTGATATAATTCTCCAGAAGACTAATTTTTGAGCCCTATATCCTTTGAGAAGGCAGATGCTACGGAACTACTGTGGTCAGGTGATGAGGGGCTAATAAGCTCCGTACGGAAGTCCATGAGAAGGGCTACCAAAACTGAGAATGAAGATGGATGAGAACATCTCGTGTACATCGTCCGGACCCAAAAAGTGAATATGTAAAAATGCCAGAATAATTGATATCCGGGAAGGTACGTGAGCAAAATATGGCCAATACGGCACAAAATGATGTTGCTAAAGCATGGAGATGTAACAAAGGCCTATGACACAGACAACGTGACACGGACACAGACAACGTGACACGGACACAAGTGGAAACTGCCTGGCAATTTCACCTTATGGACCCAAGATTCCTAGCCCAAGATGAGCCATGGGCTGATGATGCCAAAGAAAAGAAAGCCCTAGGGCAGTAGCACTTGATGATGACATGCAACTCCTTTCAAGATGTTAGTGCCAAAGCACTTAAGAGGAAGCCTAAGAAGCTCAGTAGGCCTAGAGAAGGAAATGACTACAGGGTGACTGTAGCTATAGCTCCAGACATGAAGGCGGGCTCCTATGGTGAAAAGATCCACGACAACGTCAAGAGTCAAAGAAGGCCGCCGATGCGAACGTCACAAGAACCAGAGAGGGATCGGAACTGCCCTGCCCAGCGAAGACTCTGGGGGGGCTGAGGAGAAACCCTCTCCCTTTGCTCCCGAGGGGCCCGTCCCACTATGGGCCTATTCTCCAAGCTAACATCAAATAGCCTCCTGTGATAGTAAAGGTTTTCCCCCCATCTCCCACCTACTGGCCCCAGCACTTGGCTTTTGCAAGACAACCGGATGGAATCCAATGTCAGTTGGATGTGGACGGCGAGACGTTCTCTGCATCAGCTTCGGTGCTGCCGTTTCCAAACTTCAGCTACGCTCCTCCTCAGGGTACCTAAGACAAAACAGAAAATGCAACTAGTGCCCACGAAAAGAGGAATCCCCGAAACTCCGACACACCGCTGCCCCGGCTCACCTGAAGTCTCAATTTGACTCCACAAGCTGCCTGGAGGATACCTGAAAAACAAAAGGGTACACACTTAGCATGCTGCTGCATAAGGGTCACCTGTGAGTCACTGTGCCAAAATGCCAACTCACCCGCTCGCCTCTGTTCCTTCACACAGCTAGGGCAGCGACAGCACCTGCAAAAAAACAAAGCAAAACAACCCACACTGAGATACTGTGAAAACAACATCCCCCTGACCTGAAAAGCACACCCACCCAGACCTTACGCTTGCACCCACCTGGCCTTGGACATCCAGACATCCGGACCAGAGACATCTTGCAAGATGACTGCCTAAAATAAAACAAAGTAACCAAGAGTGGATGCTTACAATTGCACCAAAACCTGAAACCTGAGCAAGAACAACTCCTTCTGTCCACTGCTCACCTGGCACACAGGGCCTTGACTGCTGCTATCTGCCTGGACCTCCTAAAAATAAAGGCAAAGAACACTGCTGTAACATGGTCACTATTTAGGCTTCCCCTGAAAATGCAAACAATGACTGACCCGATCATGGGAAAACCCTCACCCAGGACTGGGGCTCTCTGCCACTGATCTGAACTGTCTGCATCTGAAAGGAAGTTAGGACTAGTGTCAAATGGCTGCAGGACAACTTAACAGCACCAAACATGTTATGTCAATCTCCTCATACAATCTAGAGCCCAACTACACCCTGCAAATTACAAATTTCAAGTCCCCAGGACTTGTGCTATTACAGGCTATGCAGCAGGGCAGAGCAGCTGTGGGACAAATACGTGCAGACACCCGTGACACAGGACAGGGAGAGAGAGCTTTTGAGGAGAAGAAAGGACCGAGAGACCCAAAGAACACAGAGTGCACCAGAGACAAGTGACAGGACACACACCAGAACTGCTCTGCCCTGAGCACCTCAGCACTGTGATCAAAACAGACACTTTCCCTTTAGCTGGTCTAAGGGGACACTTCTTGCACATCCCTGCCCCCAAAGCTGATTCAAAAGGCCCTCCCAGCACCCCACTTTCACCCCCTCTGTGGGCCTTAGCCCTCCACTTATCTCTCTGGCATCTGGGGATGAGAATCCACGTCGCGTGCCAATGGAGGCTGCCTCGCCTGCGGGGAATGTCCTATGGTCACCGGGCTGTGGTCCCGTGCTCAGCTACAATCGAGAACACCAAACATCACTGCATGATCTTAGCTGCACAGCAGCCACAACCCAGCAATTCTGCTGCTCACCATTATTCTCCTGAGAACGCCGGGCAAATAATCCACTTTGCTGTGTTGTGCCAAAAACACGCCCGGCCCTTAACAGGGAGAGACCCTGTCAGGCACCGCCTCAGAGAAGAACCGAGCTGTACTGGGGGGACACACCCAGCCAACGTGTACAAGTTAAACAGAATTTTCTCTCAGAACTGGGACTTTCAGCACCCCCCAGGTGCTACTCGACTGCCACAGACACACAGAGGGCTTCGTGAGGCGCTCTGGGGTTGGCCAGTCCTGCTCCAAGCTCTGCTGATGCCTCTGTGGTTTTAACGCTGTCCTCAAGGAGGTGGTAGAACCTCACAGTATTTGCCCCTGGAGCTTAATTTCTGAAGTTTTCTTTGGGAAACACATCCACTTCCTACTTAACAATGCAGTCCCCTCTCCTGCTCTCGGGAAGAGCTGCCCACAGGCATGGGAACCACCTCTCCTCTCCTCTGCCCTTAAAACACTGTGTTACTGAGGCCAACTACTTCCAGACCAAGACTGTCCATGCAGGGACAGTGTCTCTTCTCTTTAGGGTCAGGGAAAAAGGGCAGAAGCACCCACAGAGATTCACTGCCCCTCTTGAGCACAAAGCATCGTGAATCTGCACCTCCTTCTGCTTGCAGGGAAGATAATAAAATATATTTTATTTAATATTATATTATATTTAATATTAATTATAGTTAATATTATAATAAAGATAATAAAAAATATAAAAGGGAGCCCTACAAACTGACATCAGGAACCTGGACTGGTGAGTTTTCTTTCCCAGGGAAAATGGCCTGTGATTGTGCCCAGAGCTCCTTGGGTCTTAGGGTGAGGCTGACTGGAAATAATCCGAATATTAAAGGATATATTCAGACCCCAGCTGCCCCCCCCCCCCAAACTTGTGCTTTTCTGACAGTGCCAAGGGAGCCCTTCAAACTGACGCCAGGAACCTGGGCTGCTGAATTTGCTTTCACCAAGTAGATATCCCTCATTTATTCACAGGGCCCTGCAATGCCCCTGGGTTGTCAGGTCCTAAATTTCCTTTTGCCTCCTCAATGTCAAAACAGCGCAGGATTTCTCCCAGTCCAAATCTCCCATCCCCAAGTACTCAGGGTTTTTTATTTCTTACCAAATACCTGTTGCAAACTGACAGTACAAAGCTTGGGGCTTGATATTTTCTGTGCTGGATTTCACCTCAAGAAATCTGCCACCATAAAACCCTAACCACAACCACTTCGCTTTGCTCACAAATCACAACCTTCAGACCAGCATTATGGCACCTTACCCACTGGCCCTCCACTGGCACCTTCCCAAAGCATTCCAGTACATTCCAGTAGTACTCTGCATTTTCAGTGGGCATCCTGTCAGACCCACATCCTGACACTAAAAATGCACCAAGGAATTCTACAATAGCCATTAGGAAGGCATAACAATTCTCTAAAAGTCACCAGAGAAAGCCTTCAAAATTCCCCTAAATATTCCTAATAGCCCTGCAAAAAAAAAACAAACACTCAAGGAAGCCTGCTCAGCCTCCAAACCCCTTCCTGTTGCTCTCTAGCCCACAGATGTCATCCCTACCTTTTAGCAGCGGGTCCTGTTGTCCTCTGAGGGTTCTGGCGTTGTCCTGGTGCGAGGGTCGCTGCCCTGTCCCACTGGGAGGCTTCCGGTGTGGTCTCGCTGTCAGGCTTGCTATGCTGTGCTGCTGTTGTTGGGGCTGAAAAGGGAAAAGGCTGCTTAGGGTGAGGTACGGGTGGCGTGAGGGGTGCCGTACCTGTACCCTAACTTGCCTCCTAAGCTGTACCCTGTAGCCCTGATCTCCACTGGACTGTCCAGCCCTCAAGGCCTCACCCTTTACCCCTGACCCCTCCCTCTGCCCCCCAGCCCTCAGGCTCTGGCTGTCACCCTCAAGCCCCCTCTCAGCTGCCCCTCAGCTCCTGTGTGCCACCCTTAATCCCTCTCCTCTGCCCCTCAGCCCCCAGCTTCTCTGTGTCACCCTCCAGCTGCCCCTGCCCCCCTCAGCATCTCTCTGTGTCACCCACTGTCCCCTCCCCTGTTCCCCCCTCAGCTCCCAGCCTCTGTCACCCTCAAGGCCCCACAGTGCCCCTCAAGCTGCCCCTCAGCCTCTATGCCATGAAAAGACCCTAAAACCCCATAAAAATGCGCTAAAAAAACCCCACATCTTCAAAATGCCTTAAAACCCCCACAAAAACATAAAAATAGCCTCAGAACGCCCTTAAAATACAATAAAAATACCCTACTTTAAGACACCCCTAAAAGCCCCCAAAGAAGCTTTTAAAAAAAAAAATTCCTACATATTCCTAAGAGCCCTTAGAACAGCTCCATAATCCTTAAAACACATCGATAAGACCCTAAAAACCAGCGCAGCGAGGGAGGCTGGAAGATGCGGAGCCGCGCTCCCGGCCCCGGGCGCAGCGCGGCTCCGGCAGGAAAGCGGCTCCTCCGGCAGGCAGAGGCGGCGCCGCGCCGGCAGACCCCCGCCCGCTGCCCCCGGCCCGGCGGGGCCGGCACCGGGCCCGGGGGGCCCCGGCGGCGCCCGAGCCCCGCGCCCGGAGCGGACGGAGCGGCGGCACCGGCCGGCACCGGCGCGGCGCCCGCGCCGCCTCCCCCGCCCGCCGGCCCGGCCAAAGCTCCGCTCGGCTCCGCACGGCTCGCACCGGCGCGGCTCCGGCGGGCCCGCGGCAGCCCAGCCGCGCCCAGCTCCCCTTCCGCCCCGGCCAGCCCCGGCACTGCCGGCAGGGCTCCGCGCCGCACCCTTCGCTGCCGGGCCGGGGGCAGAAGAAGCGCCCCGAATGCAGCGGCACAGCCCGACCCCCGCCCTGCCAGCGCTGCCACGGCTGCAGCTCCCTTCCTCTGCAGCCCCGACTCTGACGCCACGCTCCGGCGCTCACCTCACCCCAACAAGGGAAAAGAAACGTAGGCTTCCCTTCAATCGCGTCCTCTAGAAGAGAAGAAAAGAAGCGCCTTGCCTCAAACCATGGCAAAAGGGGGCTTTTTACCTCAGTCCAAACCCCTTAAAAGGGGGGACAACAGGACTGCCCCCTCCAATTCAACCTCAGGATGACGAAATTTCAAAGGGAAAGGGGAAAAGTCCCCGCTACAAAGGCGCACCGGCTCACCTCCTTGGCTGCTGCTTCTCGACACAAAGATTTGTCCCTCGGCTCCACCTTTGAGCAATGCTCCACGTATCCAGGTGGGGATCCAGGTGGGGATCCAGGTGATTCCCCAGACCCTGTCCGAAGCGCCCACCGTCCTTCCAGGAGACAGCCCCGGGAGCCCCCCAAAAACTCCTCTCCTCCAGCAGCTCCGTGCAAAAGAGATGTGAGGAAAACCCCCTAAATCAGCCACCGAAGGAGCCGCCCCCTCATCATCCTCACAGCTCACACCTGGGGCTGCTGTGAGCCCTCCACATCCTCACAGCTCACACCTGCTGCTGTTGCCACTCTCCAACAGCGTCTCTCCATCTCCAGCACGCATCCCAATTCTCACAGACACAGATCCAACAGAAATCTGCTACGGGTGTCTACTTTTCTTAATCCATCTGATTACACAATTAAAAAACATATACACCAAACATCCTGATCCAGTTTCAGTCACAAGCCCAGCCCCAGCATCCATGTCAGAGGCATAAAGGGATGTGGCGGCAAGAACCCCACAGTCCCTGTGCCAGCCCTTCGGATCCTATGGAGTGTGCAGCCCCCTTTCCCAGCCCTGCAGTGATTACAGCAGCCGCCCTACAAATCCCCTTTCCCAGCCCCAGTGATTTCAGCTCTTCACCCACAAGCTTTATTTAACTGCCAGCTCTCTTCGTTAGCTCCAGCTGTGCCTTTCTCCATCTTCAGCGTGCAGGATCTTGGCCTTGGCTGCAGCTCTGCAACACTTCAGCTCGTGCCCCAGGGTGTCTAAGCCCACCCCACCATCAATATCCCAGTTCCGAAGTGATTTCAGCTGCCACCCACCAATGCCCAGCCACTGTGCCTAGCCTATATTATTTCAATTCAAAGCCCAGAACCCCGCTCTCAGCAATAGAATTCTTTTTCCATTTTCAGACACAATCCCAGCCTCACAGTGACTTTGCCCCCAGCCCCACAGGTGCCGTCGCAGACCGAGAACATATCCCTGCATTGCCGGGATTTTCAGGCGCAATCTTAGAGCCCCCACGTGCGCACTACACATCCTGTTCTAGTTTCAGTCACAAGCCCAGCCCCAGCATCCATGTCAGAGGCATAAAAGGGATGTGGCAGCAAGAACCCCACAGTCCCTGTGCCAGCCCTTCGGATCCTATGGAGTGTGCAGCCCCCTTTCCCAGCCCTGCAGTGATTACAGCAGCCACCCTACAAATCCCCTTTCCCAGCCCCAGTGATTTCAGCTCTTCACCCACAAGCTTTATTTAACTGCCAGCTCTCTTCGTTAGCTCCAGCTGTGCCTTTCTCCATCTTCAGCGTGCAGGATCTTGGCCTTGGCTGCAGCTCTGCAACACTTCAGCTCGTGCCCCAGGGTGTCTAAGCCCACCCCAGAATCAATATCCCAGTTCTGAAGTGATTTCAGCTGCCACCCACCAATGCCCAGCCACTGTGCCTAGCCTGTATCATTTCAATTCAAAGCCCAGAACCCCGCTCTCAGCAATAGAATTCTTTTTCCATTTTCAGACACAATCCCAGCCTCACAGTGACTTTGCCCCCAGCCCCACAGGTGCCGTCGCAGACCGAGAACATATCCCTGCATGGCCAGGATTTTCAGGCGCAATCTTAGAGCCCCCACGTGCGCACTACACATCCTGTTCTAGTTTCAGTCACAAGCCCAGCCCCAGCATCCATGTCAGAGGCATAAAAGGGATGTGGCAGCAAGAACCCCACAGTCCCTGTGCCAGCCCTTCGGATCCTATGGAGTGTGCAGCCCCCTTTCCCAGCCCTGCAGTGATTACAGCAGCCACCCTACAAATCCCCTTTCCCAGCCCCAGTGATTTCAGCTCTTCACCCACAAGCTTTATTTAACTGCCAGCTCTCTTCGTTAGCTCCAGCTGTGCCTTTCTCCATCTTCAGCGTGCAGGATCTTGGCCTTGGCTGCAGCTCTGCAACACTTCAGCTCGTGCCCCAGGGTGTCTAAGCCCACCCCAGAATCAATATCCCAGTTCTGAAGTGATTTCAGCTGCCACCCACCAATGCCCAGCCACTGTGCCTACGCTGTATCATTTCAATTCAAAGCCCAGAACCCCGCTCTCAGCAATAGAATTCTTTTTCCATTTTCAGACACAATCCCAGCCTCACAGTGACTTTGCCCCCAGCCCCACAGGTGCCGTCGCAGACCGAGAACATATCCCTGCATTGCCGGGATTTTCAGGCGCAATGTTAGAGCCCCCACGTGCGCACTACACATCCTGTTCTAGTTTCAGTCACAAGCCCAGCCCCAGCATCCATGTCAGAGGCATAAAAGGGATGTGGCAGCAAGAACCCCACAGTCCCTGTGCCAGCCCTTCGGATCCTATGGAGTGTGCAGCCCCCTTTCCCAGCCCTGCAGTGATTACAGCAGCCACCCTACAAATCCCCTTTCCCAGCCCCAGTGATTTCAGCTCTTCACCCACAAGCTTTATTTAACTGCCAGCTCTCTTCGTTAGCTCCAGCTGTGCCTTTCTCCATCTTCAGCGTGCAGGATCTTGGCCTTGGCTGCAGCTCTGCAACACTTCAGCTCGTGCCCCAGGGTGTCTAAGCCCACCCCAGAATCAATATCCCAGTTCTGAAGTGATTTCAGCTGCCACCCACCAATGCCCAGCCACTGTGCCTAGCCTGTATCATTTCAATTCAAAGCCCAGAACCCCGCTCTCAGCAATAGAATTCTTTTTCCATTTTCAGACACAATCCCAGCCTCACAGTGACTTTGCCCCCAGCCCCACAGGTGCCGTCGCAGACCGAGAACATATCCCTGCATGGCCAGGATTTTCAGGCGCAATCTTAGAGCCCCCACGTGCGCACTACACATCCTGTTCTAGTTTCAGTCACAAGCCCAGCCCCAGCATCCATGTCAGAGGCATAAAAGGGATGTGGCAGCAAGAACCCCACAGTCCCTGTGCCAGCCCTTCGGATCCTATGGAGTGTGCAGCCCCCTTTCCCAGCCCTGCAGTGATTACAGCAGCCGCCCTACAAATCCCCTTTCCCAGCCCCAGTGATTTCAGCTCTTCACCCACAAGCTTTATTTAACTGCCAGCTCTCTTCGTTAGCTCCAGCTGTGCCTTTCTCCATCTTCAGCGTGCAGGATCTTGGCCTTGGCTGCAGCTCTGCAACACTTCAGCTCGTGCCCCAGGGTGTCTAAGCCCACCCCAGAATCAATATCCCAGTTCTGAAGTGATTTCAGCTGCCACCCACCAATGCCCAGCCACTGTGCCTAGCCTGTATCATTTCAATTCAAAGCCCAGAACCCCGCTCTCAGCAATAGAATTCTTTTTCCATTTTCAGACACAATCCCAGCCTCACAGTGACTTTGCCCCCAGCCCCACAGGTGCCGTCGCAGACCGAGAACATATCCCTGCATGGCCAGGATTTTCAGGCGCAATCTTAGAGCCCCCACGTGCGCACTACACATCCTGTTCTAGTTTCAGTCACAAGCCCAGCCCCAGCATCCATGTCAGAGGCATAAAAGGGATGTGGCAGCAAGAACCCCACAGTCCCTGTGCCAGCCCTTCGGATCCTATGGAGTGTGCAGCCCCCTTTCCCAGCCCTGCAGTGATTACAGCAGCCACCCTACAAATCCCCTTTCCCAGCCCCAGTGATTTCAGCTCTTCACCCACAAGCTTTATTTAACTGCCAGCTCTCTTCGTTAGCTCCAGCTGTGCCTTTCTCCATCTTCAGCGTGCAGGATCTTGGCCTTGGCTCCAGCTCTGCAACACTTCAGCTCGTGCCCCAGGGTGTCTAAGCCCACCCCAGAATCAATATCCCAGTTCTGAAGTGATTTCAGCTGCCACCCACCAATGCCCAGCCACTGTGCCTACGCTGTATCATTTTAATTCAAAGCCCAGAACCCCGCTCTCAGCAATAGAATTCTTTTTCCATTTTCAGACACAATCCCAGCCTCACAGTGACTTTGCCCCCAGCCCCACAGGTGCCGTCGCAGACCGAGAACATATCCCTGCATTGCCGGGATTTTCAGGCGCAATCTTAGAGCCCCCACGTGCGCACTACACATCCTGTTCTAGTTTCAGTCACAAGCCCAGCCCCAGCATCCATGTCAGAGGCATAAAAGAGATGTGGCAGCAAGAACCCCACAGTCCCTGTGCCAGCCCTTCGGATCCTATGGAGTGTGCAGCCCCCTTTCCCAGCCCTGCAGTGATTACAGCAGCCACCCTACAAATCCCCTTTCCCAGCCCCAGTGATTTCAGCTCTTCACCCACAAGCTTTATTTAACTGCCAGCTCTCTTCGTTAGCTCCAGCTGTGCCTTTCTCCATCTTCAGCGTGCAGGATCTCGGCCTTGGCTCCAGCTCTGCAACACTTCAGCTCGTGCCCCAGGGTGTCTAAGCCCACCCCAGAATCAATATCCCAGTTCTGAAGTGATTTCAGCTGCCACCCACCAATGCCCAGCCACTGTGCCTAGCCTATATTATTTCAATTCAAAGCCCAGAACCCCGCTCTCAGCAATAGAATTCTTTTTCCATTTTCAGACACAATCCCAGCCTCACAGTGACTTTGCCCCCAGCCCCACAGGTGCCGTCGCAGACCGAGAACATATCACTGATTTGCCGGGATTTTCAGGCGCAATCTTAGAGCCCCCACGTGCGCACTACACATCCTCTTCTAGTTTCAGTCACAAGCCCAGCCCCAGCATCCATGTCAGAGGCATAAAAGGGATGTGGCAGCAAGAACTCCACAGTCCCTGTGCCAGCCCTTCGGATCCTATGGAGTGTGCAGCCCCCTTTCCCAGCCCTGCAGTGATTACAGCAGCCACCCTACAAATCCCCTTTCCCAGCCCCAGTGATTTCAGCTCTTCACCCACAAGCTTTATTTAACTGCCAGTTCTCTTCGTTAGCTCCAGCTGTGCCTTTCTCCATCTTCAGCGTGCAGGATCTTGGCCTTGGCTGCAGCTCTGCAACACTTCAGCTCGTGCCCCAGGGTGTCTAAGCCCACCCCAGAATCAATATCCCAGTTCTGAAGTGATTTCAGCTGCCAACCACCAATGCCCAGCCACTGTGCCTATGCTGTATTATTTCAATTCAAAGCCCAGAACCCCGCTCTCAGCAATAGAATTCTTTTTCCATTTTCAGACACAATCCCAGCCTCACAGTGACTTTGCCCCCAGCCCCACAGGTGCCGTCGCAGACCGAGAACATATCCCTGCATTGCCAGGATTTTCAGGCGCAATCTTAGAGCCCCCACGTGCGCACTACACATCCTGTTCTAGTTTCAGTCACAAGCCCAGCCCCAGCATCCATGTCAGAGGCATAAAAGGGATGTGGCAGCAAGAACCCCACAGTCCCTGTGCCAGCCCTTCGGATCCTATGGAGTGTGCAGCCCCCTTTCCCAGCCCTGCAGTGATTACAGCAGCCACCCTACAAATCCCCTTTCCCAGCCCCAGTGATTTCAGCTCTTCACCCACAAGCTTTATTTAACTGCCAGCTCTCTTCGTTAGCTCCAGCTGTGCCTTTCTCCATCTTCAGCGTGCAGGATCTTGGCCTTGGCTCCAGCTCTGCAACACTTCAGCTTGTGCCCCAGGGTGTCTAAGCCCACCCCAGAATCAATATCCCAGTTCTGAAGTGATTTCAGCTGCCACCCACCAATGCCCAGCCACTGTGCCTAGCCTGTATTATTTCAATTCAAAGCCCAGAACCCCGCTCTCAGCAATAGAATTCTTTTTCCATTTTCAGACACAATCCCAGCCTCACAGTGACTTTGCCCCCAGCCCCACAGGTGCCGTCGCAGACCGAGAACATATCCCTGCATGGCCAGGATTTTCAGGCGCAATGTTAGAGCCCCCACGTGCGCACTACACATCCTGTTCTAGTTTCAGTCACAAGCCCAGCCCCAGCATCCATGTCAGAGGCATAAAAGGGATGTGGCAGCAAGAACCCCACAGTCCCTGTGCCAGCCCTTCGGATCCTATGGAGTGTGCAGCCCCCTTTCCCAGCCCTGCAGTGATTACAGCAGCCACCCTACAAATCCCCTTTCCCAGCCCCAGTGATTTCAGCTCTTCACCCACAAGCTTTATTTAACTGCCAGCTCTCTTCGTTAGCTCCAGCTGTGCCTTTCTCCATCTTCAGCGTGCAGGATCTTGGCCTTGGCTGCAGCTCTGCAACACTTCAGCTCGTGCCCCAGGGTGTCTAAGCCCACCCCAGAATCAATATCCCAGTTCTGAAGTGATTTCAGCTGCCACCCACCAATGCCCAGCCACTGTGCCTAGCCTATATTATTTCAATTCAAAGCCCAGAACCCCGCTCTCAGCAATAGAATTCTTTTTCCATTTTCAGACACAATCCCAGCCTCACAGTGACTTTGCCCCCAGCCCCACAGGTGCCGTCGCAGACCGAGAACATATCCCTGCATTGCCGGGATTTTCAGGCGCAATCTTAGAGCCCCCACGTGCGCACTACACATCCTGTTCTAGTTTCAGTCACAAGCCCAGCCCCAGCATCCATGTCAGAGGCATAAAAGGGATGTGGCAGCAAGAACCCCACAGTCCCTGTGCCAGCCCTTCGGATCCTATGGAGTGTGCAGCCCCCTTTCCCAGCCCTGCAGTGATTACAGCAGCCGCCCTACAAATCCCCTTTCCCAGCCCCAGTGATTTCAGCTCTTCACCCACAAGCTTTATTTAACTGCCAGCTCTCTTCGTTAGCTCCAGCTGTGCCTTTCTCCATCTTCAGCGTGCAGGATCTTGGCCTTGGCTCCAGCTCTGCAACACTTCAGCTTGTGCCCCAGGGTGTCTAAGCCCACCCCAGAATCAATATCCCAGTTCTGAAGTGATTTCAGCTGCCACCCACCAATGCCCAGCCACTGTGCCTAGCCTGTATTATTTCAATTCAAAGCCCAGAACCCCGCTCTCAGCAATAGAATTCTTTTTCCATTTTCAGACACAATCCCAGCCTCACAGTGACTTTGCCCCCAGCCCCACAGGTGCCGTCGCAGACCGAGAACATATCCCTGCATGGCCAGGATTTTCAGGCGCAATGTTAGAGCCCCCACGTGCGCACTACACATCCTGTTCTAGTTTCAGTCACAAGCCCAGCCCCAGCATCCATGTCAGAGGCATAAAAGGGATGTGGCAGCAAGAACCCCACAGTCCCTGTGCCAGCCCTTCGGATCCTATGGAGTGTGCAGCCCCCTTTCCCAGCCCTGCAGTGATTACAGCAGCCACCCTACAAATCCCCTTTCCCAGCCCCAGTGATTTCAGCTCTTCACCCACAAGCTTTATTTAACTGCCAGCTCTCTTCGTTAGCTCCAGCTGTGCCTTTCTCCATCTTCAGCGTGCAGGATCTTGGCCTTGGCTGCAGCTCTGCAACACTTCAGCTCGTGCCCCAGGGTGTCTAAGCCCACCCCAGAATCAATATCCCAGTTCTGAAGTGATTTCAGCTGCCACCCACCAATGCCCAGCCACTGTGCCTAGCCTATATTATTTCAATTCAAAGCCCAGAACCCCGCTCTCAGCAATAGAATTCTTTTTCCATTTTCAGACACAATCCCAGCCTCACAGTGACTTTGCCCCCAGCCCCACAGGTGCCGTCGCAGACCGAGAACATATCCCTGCATTGCCGGGATTTTCAGGCGCAATCTTAGAGCCCCCACGTGCGCACTACACATCCTGTTCTAGTTTCATTCACAAGCCCAGCCCCAGCATCCATGTCAGAGGCATAAAAGGGATGTGGCAGCAAGAACCCCACAGTCCCTGTGCCAGCCCTTCGGATCCTATGGAGTGTGCAGCCCCCTTTCCCAGCCCTGCAGTGATTACAGCAGCCGCCCTACAAATCCCCTTTCCCAGCCCCAGTGATTTCAGCTCTTCACCCACAAGCTTTATTTAACTGCCAGCTCTCTTCGTTAGCTCCAGCTGTGCCTTTCTCCATCTTCAGCGTGCAGGATCTTGGCCTTGGCTCCAGCTCTGCAACACTTCAGCTTGTGCCCCAGGGTGTCTAAGCCCACCCCAGAATCAATATCCCAGTTCTGAAGTGATTTCAGCTGCCACCCACCAATGCCCAGCCACTGTGCCTAGCCTGTATTATTTCAATTCAAAGCCCAGAACCCCGCTCTCAGCAATAGAATTCTTTTTCCATTTTCAGACACAATCCCAGCCTCACAGTGACTTTGCCCCCAGCCCCACAGGTGCCGTCGCAGACCGAGAACATATCCCTGCATTGCCGGGATTTTCAGGCGCAATCTTAGAGCCCCCACGTGCGCACTACACATCCTGTTCTAGTTTCAGTCACAAGCCCAGCCCCAGCATCCATGTCAGAGGCATAAAAGGGATGTGGCAGCAAGAACCCCACAGTCCCTGTGCCAGCCCTTCGGATCCTATGGAGTGTGCAGCCCCCTTTCCCAGCCCTGCAGTGATTACAGCAGCCGCCCTACAAATCCCCTTTCCCAGCCCCAGTGATTTCAGCTCTTCACCCACAAGCTTTATTTAACTGCCAGCTCTCTTCGTTAGCTCCAGCTGTGCCTTTCTCCATCTTCAGCGTGCAGGATCTTGGCCTTGGCTGCAGCTCTGCAACACTTCAGCTTGTGCCCCAGGGTGTCTAAGCCCACCCCAGAATCAATATCCCAGTTCTGAAGTGATTTCAGCTGCCACCCACCAATGCCCAGCCACTGTGCCTAGCCTGTATTATTTCAATTCAAAGCCCAGAACCCCGCTCTCAGCAATAGAATTCTTTTTCCATTTTCAGACACAATCCCAGCCTCACAGTGACTTTGCCCCCAGCCCCACAGGTGCCGTCGCAGACCGAGAACATATCCCTGCATTGCCGGGATTTTCAGGCGCAATCTTAGAGCCCCCACGTGCGCACTACACATCCTGTTCTAGTTTCAGTCACAAGCCCAGCCCCAGCATCCATGTCAGAGGCATAAAAGGGATGTGGCAGCAAGAACCCCACAGTCCCTGTGCCAGCCCTTCGGATCCTATGGAGTGTGCAGCCCCCTTTCCCAGCCCTGCAGTGATTACAGCAGCCACCCTACAAATCCCCTTTCCCAGCCCCAGTGATTTCAGCTCTTCACCCACAAGCTTTATTTAACTGCCAGCTCTCTTCGTTAGCTCCAGCTGTGCCTTTCTCCATCTTCAGCGTGCAGGATCTTGGCCTTGGCTCCAGCTCTGCAACACTTCAGCTCGTGCCCCAGGGTGTCTAAGCCCACCCCAGAATCAATATCCCAGTTCTGAAGTGATTTCAGCTGCCACCCACCAATGCCCAGCCACTGTGCCTACGCTGTATCATTTCAATTCAAAGCCCAGAACCCCGCTCTCAGCAATAGAATTCTTTTTCCATTTTCAGACACAATCCCAGCCTCACAGTGACTTTGCCCCCAGCCCCACAGGTGCCGTCGCAGACCGAGAACATATCCCTGCATTGCCGGGATTTTCAGGCGCAATCTTAGAGCCCCCACGTGCGCACTACACATCCTGTTCTAGTTTCAGTCACAAGCCCAGCCCCAGCATCCATGTCAGAGGCATAAAAGGGATGTGGCAGCAAGAACCCCACAGTCCCTGTGCCAGCCCTTCGGATCCTATGGAGTGTGCAGCCCCCTTTCCCAGCCCTGCAGTGATTACAGCAGCCGCCCTACAAATCCCCTTTCCCAGCCCCAGTGATTTCAGCTCTTCACCCACAAGCTTTATTTAACTGCCAGCTCTCTTCGTTAGCTCCAGCTGTGCCTTTCTCCATCTTCAGCGTGCAGGATCTTGGCCTTGGCTCCAGCTCTGCAACACTTCAGCTCGTGCCCCAGGGTGTCTAAGCCCACCCCAGAATCAATATCCCAGTTCTGAAGTGATTTCAGCTGCCACCCACCAATGCCCAGCCACTGTGCCTAGCCTATATTATTTCAATTCAAAGCCCAGAACCCCGCTCTCAGCAATAGAATTCTTTTTCCATTTTCAGACACAATCCCAGCCTCACAGTGACTTTGCCCCCAGCCCCACAGGTGCCGTCGCAGACCGAGAACATATCCCTGCATTGCCGGGATTTTCAGGCGCAATCTTAGAGCCCCCACGTGCGCACTACACATCCTGTTCTAGTTTCAGTCACAAGCCCAGCCCCAGCATCCATGTCAGAGGCATAAAAGGGATGTGGCAGCAAGAACCCCACAGTCCCTGTGCCAGCCCTTCGGATCCTATGGAGTGTGCAGCCCCCTTTCCCAGCCCTGCAGTGATTACAGCAGCCGCCCTACAAATCCCCTTTCCCAGCCCCAGTGATTTCAGCTCTTCACCCACAAGCTTTATTTAACTGCCAGCTCTCTTCGTTAGCTCCAGCTGTGCCTTTCTCCATCTTCAGCGTGCAGGATCTTGGCCTTGGCTCCAGCTCTGCAACACTTCAGCTCGTGCCCCAGGGTGTCTAAGCCCACCCCAGAATCAATATCCCAGTTCTGAAGTGATTTCAGCTGCCACCCACCAATGCCCAGCCACTGTGCCTACGCTGTATCATTTCAATTCAAAGCCCAGAACCCCGCTCTCAGCAATAGAATTCTTTTTCCATTTTCAGACACAATCCCAGCCTCACAGTGACTTTGCCCCCAGCCCCACAGGTGCCGTCGCAGACCGAGAACATATCCCTGCATTGCCGGGATTTTCAGGCGCAATCTTAGAGCCCCCACGTGCGCACTACACATCCTGTTCTAGTTTCAGTCACAAGCCCAGCCCCAGCATCCATGTCAGAGGCATAAAAGGGATGTGGCAGCAAGAACCCCACAGTCCCTGTGCCAGCCCTTCGGATCCTATGGAGTGTGCAGCCCCCTTTCCCAGCCCTGCAGTGATTACAGCAGCCGCCCTACAAATCCCCTTTCCCAGCCCCAGTGATTTCAGCTCTTCACCCACAAGCTTTATTTAACTGCCAGCTCTCTTCGTTAGCTCCAGCTGTGCCTTTCTCCATCTTCAGCGTGCAGGATCTTGGCCTTGGCTGCAGCTCTGCAACACTTCAGCTCGTGCCCCAGGGTGTCTAAGCCCACCCCAGAATCAATATCCCAGTTCTGAAGTGATTTCAGCTGCCACCCACCAATGCCCAGCCACTGTGCCTAGCCTGTATCATTTCAATTCAAAGCCCAGAACCCCGCTCTCAGCAATAGAATTCTTTTTCCATTTTCAGACACAATCCCAGCCTCACAGTGACTTTGCCCCCAGCCCCACAGGTGCCGTCGCAGACCGAGAACATATCCCTGCATTGCCGGGATTTTCAGGCGCAATCTTAGAGCCCCCACGTGCGCACTACACATCCTGTTCTAGTTTCAGTCACAAGCCCAGCCCCAGCATCCATGTCAGAGGCATAAAAGGGATGTGGCAGCAAGAACCCCACAGTCCCTGTGCCAGCCCTTCGGATCCTATGGAGTGTGCAGCCCCCTTTCCCAGCCCTGCAGTGATTACAGCAGCCGCCCTACAAATCCCCTTTCCCAGCCCCAGTGATTTCAGCTCTTCACCCACAAGCTTTATTTAACTGCCAGCTCTCTTCGTTAGCTCCAGCTGTGCCTTTCTCCATCTTCAGCGTGCAGGATCTTGGCCTTGGCTCCAGCTCTGCAACACTTCAGCTTGTGCCCCAGGGTGTCTAAGCCCACCCCAGAATCAATATCCCAGTTCTGAAGTGATTTCAGCTGCCACCCACCAATGCCCAGCCACTGTGCCTAGCCTGTATTATTTCAATTCAAAGCCCAGAACCCCGCTCTCAGCAATAGAATTCTTTTTCCATTTTCAGACACAATCCCAGCCTCACAGTGACTTTGCCCCCAGCCCCACAGGTGCCGTCGCAGACCGAGAACATATCCCTGCATGGCCAGGATTTTCAGGCGCAATGTTAGAGCCCCCACGTGCGCACTACACATCCTGTTCTAGTTTCAGTCACAAGCCCAGCCCCAGCATCCATGTCAGAGGCATAAAAGGGATGTGGCAGCAAGAACTCCACAGTCCCTGTGCCAGCCCTTCGGATCCTATGGAGTGTGCAGCCCCCTTTCCCAGCCCTGCAGTGATTACAGCAGCCACCCTACAAATCCCCTTTCCCAGCCCCAGTGATTTCAGCTCTTCACCCACAAGCTTTATTTAACTGCCAGCTCTCTTCGTTAGCTCCAGCTGTGCCTTTCTCCATCTTCAGCGTGCAGGATCTTGGCCTTGGCTCCAGCTCTGCAACACTTCAGCTCGTGCCCCAGGGTGTCTAAGCCCACCCCAGAATCAATATCCCAGTTCTGAAGTGATTTCAGCTGCCAACCACCAATGCCCAGCCACTGTGCCTAGCCTGTATCATTTCAATTCAAAGCCCAGAACCCCGCTCTCAGCAATAGAATTCTTTTTCCATTTTCAGACACAATCCCAGCCTCACAGTGACTTTGCCCCCAGCCCCACAGGTGCCGTCGCAGACCGAGAACATATCCCTGCATGGCCAGGATTTTCAGGCGCAATCTTAGAGCCCCCACGTGCGCACTACACATCCTGTTCTAGTTTCAGTCACAAGCCCAGCCCCAGCATCCATGTCAGAGGCATAAAAGGGATGTGGCAGCAAGAACCCCACAGTCCCTGTGCCAGCCCTTCGGATCCTATGGAGTGTGCAGCCCCCTTTCCCAGCCCTGCAGTGATTACAGCAGCCGCCCTACAAATCCCCTTTCCCAGCCCCAGTGATTTCAGCTCTTCACCCACAAGCTTTATTTAACTGCCAGCTCTCTTCGTTAGCTCCAGCTGTGCCTTTCTCCATCTTCAGCGTGCAGGATCTTGGCCTTGGCTCCAGCTCTGCAACACTTCAGCTCGTGCCCCAGGGTGTCTAAGCCCACCCCAGAATCAATATCCCAGTTCTGAAGTGATTTCAGCTGCCACCCACCAATGCCCAGCCACTGTGCCTAGCCTATATTATTTCAATTCAAAGCCCAGAACCCCGCTCTCAGCAATAGAATTCTTTTTCCATTTTCAGACACAATCCCAGCCTCACAGTGACTTTGCCCCCAGCCCCACAGGTGCCGTCGCAGACCGAGAACATATCCCTGCATTGCCGGGATTTTCAGGCGCAATCTTAGAGCCCCCACGTGCGCACTACACATCCTGTTCTAGTTTCAGTCACAAGCCCAGCCCCAGCATCCATGTCAGAGGCATAAAAGGGATGTGGCAGCAAGAACTCCACAGTCCCTGTGCCAGCCCTTCGGATCCTATGGAGTGTGCAGCCCCCTTTCCCAGCCCTGCAGTGATTACAGCAGCCACCCTACAAATCCCCTTTCCCAGCCCCAGTGATTTCAGCTCTTCACCCACAAGCTTTATTTAACTGCCAGCTCTCTTCGTTAGCTCCAGCTGTGCCTTTCTCCATCTTCAGCGTGCAGGATCTTGGCCTTGGCTGCAGCTCTGCAACACTTCAGCTCGTGCCCCAGGGTGTCTAAGCCCACCCCAGAATCAATATCCCAGTTCTGAAGTGATTTCAGCTGCCAACCACCAATGCCCAGCCACTGTGCCTATGCTGTATTATTTCAATTCAAAGCCCAGAACCCCGCTCTCAGCAATAGAATTCTTTTTCCATTTTCAGACACAATCCCAGCCTCACAGTGACTTTGCCCCCAGCCCCACAGGTGCCGTCGGAGACCGAGAACATATCCCTGCATTGCCAGGATTTTCAGGCGCAATCTTAGAGCCCCCACGTGCGCACTACACATCCTGTTCTAGTTTCAGTCACAAGCCCAGCCCCAGCATCCATGTCAGAGGCATAAAAGGGATGTGGCAGCAAGAACCCCACAGTCCCTGTGCCAGCCCTTCGGATCCTATGGAGTGTGCAGCCCCCTTTCCCAGCCCTGCAGTGATTACAGCAGCCGCCCTACAAATCCCCTTTCCCAGCCCCAGTGATTTCAGCTCTTCACCCACAAGCTTTATTTAACTGCCAGCTCTCTTCGTTAGCTCCAGCTGTGCCTTTCTCCATCTTCAGCGTGCAGGATCTTGGCCTTGGCTGCAGCTCTGCAACACTTCAGCTTGTGCCCCAGGGTGTCTAAGCCCACCCCAGAATCAATATCCCAGTTCTGAAGTGATTTCAGCTGCCACCCACCAATGCCCAGCCACTGTGCCTAGCCTGTATTATTTCAATTCAAAGCCCAGAACCCCGCTCTCAGCAATAGAATTCTTTTTCCATTTTCAGACACAATCCCAGCCTCACAGTGACTTTGCCCCCAGCCCCACAGGTGCCGTCGCAGACCGAGAACATATCCCTGCATGGCCAGGATTTTCAGGCGCAATGTTAGAGCCCCCACGTGCGCACTACACATCCTGTTCTAGTTTCAGTCACAAGCCCAGCCCCAGAATCCATGTCAGAGGCATAAAAGGGATGTGGCAGCAAGAACCCCACAGTCCCTGTGCCAGCCCTTCGGATCCTATGGAGTGTGCAGCCCCCTTTCCCAGCCCTGCAGTGATTACAGCAGCCACCCTACAAATCCCCTTTCCCAGCCCCAGTGATTTCAGCTCTTCACCCACAAGCTTTATTTAACTGCCAGCTCTCTTCGTTAGCTCCAGCTGTGCCTTTCTCCATCTTCAGCGTGCAGGATCTTGGCCTTGGCTCCAGCTCTGCAACACTTCAGCTCGTGCCCCAGGGTGTCTAAGCCCACCCCAGAATCAATATCCCAGTTCTGAAGTGATTTCAGCTGCCACCCACCAATGCCCAGCCACTGTGCCTACGCTGTATCATTTCAATTCAAAGCCCAGAACCCCGCTCTCAGCAATAGAATTCTTTTTCCATTTTCAGACACAATCCCAGCCTCACAGTGACTTTGCCCCCAGCCCCACAGGTGCCGTCGCAGACCGAGAACATATCCCTGCATTGCCGGGATTTTCAGGCGCAATCTTAGAGCCCCCACGTGCGCACTACACATCCTGTTCTAGTTTCAGTCACAAGCCCAGCCCCAGCATCCATGTCAGAGGCATAAAAGGGATGTGGCAGCAAGAACCCCACAGTCCCTGTGCCAGCCCTTCGGATCCTATGGAGTGTGCAGCCCCCTTTCCCAGCCCTGCAGTGATTACAGCAGCCGCCCTACAAATCCCCTTTCCCAGCCCCAGTGATTTCAGCTCTTCACCCACAAGCTTTATTTAACTGCCAGCTCTCTTCGTTAGCTCCAGCTGTGCCTTTCTCCATCTTCAGCGTGCAGGATCTTGGCCTTGGCTCCAGCTCTGCAACACTTCAGCTTGTGCCCCAGGGTGTCTAAGCCCACCCCAGAATCAATATCCCAGTTCTGAAGTGATTTCAGCTGCCACCCACCAATGCCCAGCCACTGTGCCTAGCCTGTATTATTTCAATTCAAAGCCCAGAACCCCGCTCTCAGCAATAGAATTCTTTTTCCATTTTCAGACACAATCCCAGCCTCACAGTGACTTTGCCCCCAGCCCCACAGGTGCCGTCGCAGACCGAGAACATATCCCTGCATGGCCGGGATTTTCAGGCGCAATGTTAGAGCCCCCACGTGCGCACTACACATCCTGTTCTAGTTTCAGTCACAAGCCCAGCCCCAGCATCCATGTCAGAGGCATAAAAGGGATGTGGCAGCAAGAACCCCACAGTCCCTGTGCCAGCCCTTCGGATCCTATGGAGTGTGCAGCCCCCTTTCCCAGCCCTGCAGTGATTACAGCAGCCACCCTACAAATCCCCTTTCCCAGCCCCAGTGATTTCAGCTCTTCACCCACAAGCTTTATTTAACTGCCAGCTCTCTTCGTTAGCTCCAGCTGTGCCTTTCTCCATCTTCAGCGTGCAGGATCTTGGCCTTGGCTGCAGCTCTGCAACACTTCAGCTCGTGCCCCAGGGTGTCTAAGCCCACCCCAGAATCAATATCCCAGTTCTGAAGTGATTTCAGCTGCCAACCACCAATGCCCAGCCACTGTGCCTATGCTGTATTATTTCAATTCAAAGCCCAGAACCCCGCTCTCAGCAATAGAATTCTTTTTCCATTTTCAGACACAATCCCAGCCTCACAGTGACTTTGCCCCCAGCCCCACAGGTGCCGTCGCAGACCGAGAACATATCCCTGCATGGCCAGGATTTTCAGGCGCAATCTTAGAGCCCCCACGTGCGCACTACACATCCTGTTCTAGTTTCAGTCACAAGCCCAGCCCCAGCATCCATGTCAGAGGCATAAAAGGGATGTGGCAGCAAGAACCCCACAGTCCCTGTGCCAGCCCTTCGGATCCTATGGAGTGTGCAGCCCCCTTTCCCAGCCCTGCAGTGATTACAGCAGCCGCCCTACAAATCCCCTTTCCCAGCCCCAGTGATTTCAGCTCTTCACCCACAAGCTTTATTTAACTGCCAGCTCTCTTCGTTAGCTCCAGCTGTGCCTTTCTCCATCTTCAGCGTGCAGGATCTTGGCCTTGGCTCCAGCTCTGCAACACTTCAGCTCGTGCCCCAGGGTGTCTAAGCCCACCCCAGAATCAATATCCCAGTTCTGAAGTGATTTCAGCTGCCACCCACCAATGCCCAGCCACTGTGCCTACGCTGTATCATTTCAATTCAAAGCCCAGAACCCCGCTCTCAGCAATAGAATTCTTTTTCCATTTTCAGACACAATCCCAGCCTCACAGTGACTTTGCCCCCAGCCCCACAGGTGCCGTCGCAGACCGAGAACATATCCCTGCATTGCCGGGATTTTCAGGCGCAATCTTAGAGCCCCCACGTGCGCACTACACATCCTGTTCTAGTTTCAGTCACAAGCCCAGCCCCAGCATCCATGTCAGAGGCATAAAAGGGATGTGGCAGCAAGAACCCCACAGTCCCTGTGCCAGCCCTTCGGATCCTATGGAGTGTGCAGCCCCCTTTCCCAGCCCTGCAGTGATTACAGCAGCCACCCTACAAATCCCCTTTCCCAGCCCCAGTGATTTCAGCTCTTCACCCACAAGCTTTATTTAACTGCCAGCTCTCTTCGTTAGCTCCAGCTGTGCCTTTCTCCATCTTCAGCGTGCAGGATCTTGGCCTTGGCTGCAGCTCTGCAACACTTCAGCTCGTGCCCCAGGGTGTCTAAGCCCACCCCAGAATCAATATCCCAGTTCTGAAGTGATTTCAGCTGCCACCCACCAATGCCCAGCCACTGTGCCTAGCCTGTATCATTTCAATTCAAAGCCCAGAACCCCGCTCTCAGCAATAGAATTCTTTTTCCATTTTCAGACACAATCCCAGCCTCACAGTGACTTTGCCCCCTGCCCCACAGGTGCCGTCGCAGACCGAGAACATATCCCTGCATGGCCAGGATTTTCAGGCGCAATCTTAGAGCCCCCACGTGCGCACTACACATCCTGTTCTAGTTTCAGTCACAAGCCCAGCCCCAGCATCCATGTCAGAGGCATAAAAGGGATGTGGCAGCAAGAACCCCACAGTCCCTGTGCCAGCCCTTCGGATCCTATGGAGTGTGCAGCCCCCTTTCCCAGCCCTGCAGTGATTACAGCAGCCACCCTACAAATCCCCTTTCCCAGCCCCAGTGATTTCAGCTCTTCACCCACAAGCTTTATTTAACTGCCAGCTCTCTTCGTTAGCTCCAGCTGTGCCTTTCTCCATCTTCAGCGTGCAGGATCTTGGCCTTGGCTGCAGCTCTGCAACACTTCAGCTCGTGCCCCAGGGTGTCTAAGCCCACCCCAGAATCAATATCCCAGTTCTGAAGTGATTTCAGCTGCCACCCACCAATGCCCAGCCACTGTGCCTACGCTGTATCATTTCAATTCAAAGCCCAGAACCCCGCTCTCAGCAATAGAATTCTTTTTCCATTTTCAGACACAATCCCAGCCTCACAGTGACTTTGCCCCCAGCCCCACAGGTGCCGTCGCAGACCGAGAACATATCACTGATTTGCCGGGATTTTCAGGCGCAATCTTAGAGCCCCCACGTGCGCACTACACATCCTGTTCTAGTTTCAGTCACAAGCCCAGCCCCAGAATCCATGTCAGAGGCATAAAAGGGATGTGGCAGCAAGAACTCCACAGTCCCTGTGCCAGCCCTTCGGATCCTATGGAGTGTGCAGCCCCCTTTCCCAGCCCTGCAGTGATTACAGCAGCCACCCTACAAATCCCCTTTCCCAGCCCCAGTGATTTCAGCTCTTCACCCACAAGCTTTATTTAACTGCCAGCTCTCTTCGTTAGCTCCAGCTGTGCCTTTCTCCATCTTCAGCGTGCAGGATCTTGGCCTTGGCTGCAGCTCTGCAACACTTCAGCTCGTGCCCCAGGGTGTCTAAGCCCACCCCAGAATCAATATCCCAGTTCTGAAGTGATTTCAGCTGCCAACCACCAATGCCCAGCCACTGTGCCTACGCTGTATCATTTCAATTCAAAGCCCAGAACCCCGCTCTCAGCAATAGAATTCTTTTTCCATTTTCAGACACAATCCCAGCCTCACAGTGACTTTGCCCCCAGCCCCACAGGTGCCGTCGCAGACCGAGAACATATCCCTGCATTGCCAGGATTTTCAGGCGCAATCTTAGAGCCCCCACGTGCGCACTACACATCCTGTTCTAGTTTCAGTCACAAGCCCAGCCCCAGCATCCATGTCAGAGGCATAAAAGGGATGTGGCAGCAAGAACCCCACAGTCCCTGTGCCAGCCCTTCGGATCCTATGGAGTGTGCAGCCCCCTTTCCCAGCCCTGCAGTGATTACAGCAGCCGCCCTACAAATCCCCTTTCCCAGCCCCAGTGATTTCAGCTCTTCACCCACAAGCTTTATTTAACTGCCAGCTCTCTTCGTTAGCTCCAGCTGTGCCTTTCTCCATCTTCAGCGTGCAGGATCTTGGCCTTGGCTGCAGCTCTGCAACACTTCAGCTTGTGCCCCAGGGTGTCTAAGCCCACCCCAGAATCAATATCCCAGTTCTGAAGTGATTTCAGCTGCCACCCACCAATGCCCAGCCACTGTGCCTAGCCTGTATTATTTCAATTCAAAGCCCAGAACCCCGCTCTCAGCAATAGAATTCTTTTTCCATTTTCAGACACAATCCCAGCCTCACAGTGACTTTGCCCCCAGCCCCACAGGTGCCGTCGCAGACCGAGAACATATCCCTGCATGGCCAGGATTTTCAGGCGCAATGTTAGAGCCCCCACGTGCGCACTACACATCCTGTTCTAGTTTCAGTCACAAGCCCAGCCCCAGCATCCATGTCAGAGGCATAAAAGGGATGTGGCAGCAAGAACCCCACAGTCCCTGTGCCAGCCCTTCGGATCCTATGGAGTGTGCAGCCCCCTTTCCCAGCCCTGCAGTGATTACAGCAGCCACCCTACAAATCCCCTTTCCCAGCCCCAGTGATTTCAGCTCTTCACCCACAAGCTTTATTTAACTGCCAGCTCTCTTCGTTAGCTCCAGCTGTGCCTTTCTCCATCTTCAGCGTGCAGGATCTTGGCCTTGGCTGCAGCTCTGCAACACTTCAGCTCGTGCCCCAGGGTGTCTAAGCCCACCCCAGAATCAATATCCCAGTTCTGAAGTGATTTCAGCTGCCACCCACCAATGCCCAGCCACTGTGCCTACGCTGTATCATTTCAATTCAAAGCCCAGAACCCCGCTCTCAGCAATAGAATTCTTTTTCCATTTTCAGACACAATCCCAGCCTCACAGTGACTTTGCCCCCAGCCCCACAGGTGCCGTCGCAGACCGAGAACATATCACTGATTTGCCGGGATTTTCAGGCGCAATCTTAGAGCCCCCACGTGCGCACTACACATCCTGTTCTAGTTTCAGTCACAAGCCCAGCCCCAGAATCCATGTCAGAGGCATAAAAGGGATGTGGCAGCAAGAACTCCACAGTCCCTGTGCCAGCCCTTCGGATCCTATGGAGTGTGCAGCCCCCTTTCCCAGCCCTGCAGTGATTACAGCAGCCACCCTACAAATCCCCTTTCCCAGCCCCAGTGATTTCAGCTCTTCACCCACAAGCTTTATTTAACTGCCAGCTCTCTTCGTTAGCTCCAGCTGTGCCTTTCTCCATCTTCAGCGTGCAGGATCTTGGCCTTGGCTGCAGCTCTGCAACACTTCAGCTCGTGCCCCAGGGTGTCTAAGCCCACCCCAGAATCAATATCCCAGTTCTGAAGTGATTTCAGCTGCCAACCACCAATGCCCAGCCACTGTGCCTACGCTGTATCATTTCAATTCAAAGCCCAGAACCCCGCTCTCAGCAATAGAATTCTTTTTCCATTTTCAGACACAATCCCAGCCTCACAGTGACTTTGCCCCCAGCCCCACAGGTGCCGTCGCAGACCGAGAACATATCCCTGCATTGCCAGGATTTTCAGGCGCAATCTTAGAGCCCCCACGTGCGCACTACACATCCTGTTCTAGTTTCAGTCACAAGCCCAGCCCCAGCATCCATGTCAGAGGCATAAAAGGGATGTGGCAGCAAGAACCCCACAGTCCCTGTGCCAGCCCTTCGGATCCTATGGAGTGTGCAGCCCCCTTTCCCAGCCCTGCAGTGATTACAGCAGCCGCCCTACAAATCCCCTTTCCCAGCCCCAGTGATTTCAGCTCTTCACCCACAAGCTTTATTTAACTGCCAGCTCTCTTCGTTAGCTCCAGCTGTGCCTTTCTCCATCTTCAGCGTGCAGGATCTTGGCCTTGGCTGCAGCTCTGCAACACTTCAGCTTGTGCCCCAGGGTGTCTAAGCCCACCCCAGAATCAATATCCCAGTTCTGAAGTGATTTCAGCTGCCACCCACCAATGCCCAGCCACTGTGCCTAGCCTGTATTATTTCAATTCAAAGCCCAGAACCCCGCTCTCAGCAATAGAATTCTTTTTCCATTTTCAGACACAATCCCAGCCTCACAGTGACTTTGCCCCCAGCCCCACAGGTGCCGTCGCAGACCGAGAACATATCCCTGCATGGCCAGGATTTTCAGGCGCAATGTTAGAGCCCCCACGTGCGCACTACACATCCTGTTCTAGTTTCAGTCACAAGCCCAGCCCCAGCATCCATGTCAGAGGCATAAAAGGGATGTGGCAGCAAGAACCCCACAGTCCCTGTGCCAGCCCTTCGGATCCTATGGAGTGTGCAGCCCCCTTTCCCAGCCCTGCAGTGATTACAGCAGCCACCCTACAAATCCCCTTTCCCAGCCCCAGTGATTTCAGCTCTTCACCCACAAGCTTTATTTAACTGCCAGCTCTCTTCGTTAGCTCCAGCTGTGCCTTTCTCCATCTTCAGCGTGCAGGATCTTGGCCTTGGCTCCAGCTCTGCAACACTTCAGCTCGTGCCCCAGGGTGTCTAAGCCCACCCCAGAATCAATATCCCAGTTCTGAAGTGATTTCAGCTGCCACCCACCAATGCCCAGCCACTGTGCCTACGCTGTATCATTTCAATTCAAAGCCCAGAACCCCGCTCTCAGCAATAGAATTCTTTTTCCATTTTCAGACACAATCCCAGCCTCACAGTGACTTTGCCCCCAGCCCCACAGGTGCCGTCGCAGACCGAGAACATATCCCTGCATTGCCGGGATTTTCAGGCGCAATCTTAGAGCCCCCACGTGCGCACTACACATCCTGTTCTAGTTTCAGTCACAAGCCCAGCCCCAGCATCCATGTCAGAGGCATAAAAGGGATGTGGCAGCAAGAACCCCACAGTCCCTGTGCCAGCCCTTCGGATCCTATGGAGTGTGCAGCCCCCTTTCCCAGCCCTGCAGTGATTACAGCAGCCGCCCTACAAATCCCCTTTCCCAGCCCCAGTGATTTCAGCTCTTCACCCACAAGCTTTATTTAACTGCCAGCTCTCTTCGTTAGCTCCAGCTGTGCCTTTCTCCATCTTCAGCGTGCAGGATCTTGGCCTTGGCTGCAGCTCTGCAACACTTCAGCTTGTGCCCCAGGGTGTCTAAGCCCACCCCAGAATCAATATCCCAGTTCTGAAGTGATTTCAGCTGCCACCCACCAATGCCCAGCCACTGTGCCTAGCCTGTATTATTTCAATTCAAAGCCCAGAACCCCGCTCTCAGCAATAGAATTCTTTTTCCATTTTCAGACACAATCCCAGCCTCACAGTGACTTTGCCCCCAGCCCCACAGGTGCCGTCGCAGACCGAGAACATATCCCTGCATGGCCAGGATTTTCAGGCGCAATGTTAGAGCCCCCACGTGCGCACTACACATCCTGTTCTAGTTTCAGTCACAAGCCCAGCCCCAGCATCCATGTCAGAGGCATAAAAGGGATGTGGCAGCAAGAACCCCACAGTCCCTGTGCCAGCCCTTCGGATCCTATGGAGTGTGCAGCCCCCTTTCCCAGCCCTGCAGTGATTACAGCAGCCACCCTACAAATCCCCTTTCCCAGCCCCAGTGATTTCAGCTCTTCACCCACAAGCTTTATTTAACTGCCAGCTCTCTTCGTTAGCTCCAGCTGTGCCTTTCTCCATCTTCAGCGTGCAGGATCTTGGCCTTGGCTGCAGCTCTGCAACACTTCAGCTCGTGCCCCAGGGTGTCTAAGCCCACCCCAGAATCAATATCCCAGTTCTGAAGTGATTTCAGCTGCCACCCACCAATGCCCAGCCACTGTGCCTACGCTGTATCATTTCAATTCAAAGCCCAGAACCCCGCTCTCAGCAATAGAATTCTTTTTCCATTTTCAGACACAATCCCAGCCTCACAGTGACTTTGCCCCCAGCCCCACAGGTGCCGTCGCAGACCGAGAACATATCACTGATTTGCCGGGATTTTCAGGCGCAATCTTAGAGCCCCCACGTGCGCACTACACATCCTGTTCTAGTTTCAGTCACAAGCCCAGCCCCAGAATCCATGTCAGAGGCATAAAAGGGATGTGGCAGCAAGAACTCCACAGTCCCTGTGCCAGCCCTTCGGATCCTATGGAGTGTGCAGCCCCCTTTCCCAGCCCTGCAGTGATTACAGCAGCCACCCTACAAATCCCCTTTCCCAGCCCCAGTGATTTCAGCTCTTCACCCACAAGCTTTATTTAACTGCCAGCTCTCTTCGTTAGCTCCAGCTGTGCCTTTCTCCATCTTCAGCGTGCAGGATCTTGGCCTTGGCTGCAGCTCTGCAACACTTCAGCTCGTGCCCCAGGGTGTCTAAGCCCACCCCAGAATCAATATCCCAGTTCTGAAGTGATTTCAGCTGCCAACCACCAATGCCCAGCCACTGTGCCTACGCTGTATCATTTCAATTCAAAGCCCAGAACCCCGCTCTCAGCAATAGAATTCTTTTTCCATTTTCAGACACAATCCCAGCCTCACAGTGACTTTGCCCCCAGCCCCACAGGTGCCGTCGCAGACCGAGAACATATCCCTGCATTGCCAGGATTTTCAGGCGCAATCTTAGAGCCCCCACGTGCGCACTACACATCCTGTTCTAGTTTCAGTCACAAGCCCAGCCCCAGCATCCATGTCAGAGGCATAAAAGGGATGTGGCAGCAAGAACCCCACAGTCCCTGTGCCAGCCCTTCGGATCCTATGGAGTGTGCAGCCCCCTTTCCCAGCCCTGCAGTGATTACAGCAGCCGCCCTACAAATCCCCTTTCCCAGCCCCAGTGATTTCAGCTCTTCACCCACAAGCTTTATTTAACTGCCAGCTCTCTTCGTTAGCTCCAGCTGTGCCTTTCTCCATCTTCAGCGTGCAGGATCTTGGCCTTGGCTGCAGCTCTGCAACACTTCAGCTTGTGCCCCAGGGTGTCTAAGCCCACCCCAGAATCAATATCCCAGTTCTGAAGTGATTTCAGCTGCCACCCACCAATGCCCAGCCACTGTGCCTAGCCTGTATTATTTCAATTCAAAGCCCAGAACCCCGCTCTCAGCAATAGAATTCTTTTTCCATTTTCAGACACAATCCCAGCCTCACAGTGACTTTGCCCCCAGCCCCACAGGTGCCGTCGCAGACCGAGAACATATCCCTGCATGGCCAGGATTTTCAGGCGCAATGTTAGAGCCCCCACGTGCGCACTACACATCCTGTTCTAGTTTCAGTCACAAGCCCAGCCCCAGCATCCATGTCAGAGGCATAAAAGGGATGTGGCAGCAAGAACCCCACAGTCCCTGTGCCAGCCCTTCGGATCCTATGGAGTGTGCAGCCCCCTTTCCCAGCCCTGCAGTGATTACAGCAGCCGCCCTACAAATCCCCTTTCCCAGCCCCAGTGATTTCAGCTCTTCACCCACAAGCTTTATTTAACTGCCAGCTCTCTTCGTTAGCTCCAGCTGTGCCTTTCTCCATCTTCAGCGTGCAGGATCTTGGCCTTGGCTGCAGCTCTGCAACACTTCAGCTTGTGCCCCAGGGTGTCTAAGCCCACCCCAGAATCAATATCCCAGTTCTGAAGTGATTTCAGCTGCCACCCACCAATGCCCAGCCACTGTGCCTACGCTGTATCATTTCAATTCAAAGCCCAGAACCCCGCTCTCAGCAATAGAATTCTTTTTCCATTTTCAGACACAATCCCAGCCTCACAGTGACTTTGCCCCCAGCCCCACAGGTGCCGTCGCAGACCGAGAACATATCCCTGCATGGCCAGGATTTTCAGGCGCAATCTTAGAGCCCCCACGTGCGCACTACACATCCTGTTCTAGTTTCAGTCACAAGCCCAGCCCCAGCATCCATGTCAGAGGCATAAAAGGGATGTGGCAGCAAGAACCCCACAGTCCCTGTGCCAGCCCTTCGGATCCTATGGAGTGTGCAGCCCCCTTTCCCAGCCCTGCAGTGATTACAGCAGCCACCCTACAAATCCCCTTTCCCAGCCCCAGTGATTTCAGCTCTTCACCCACAAGCTTTATTTAACTGCCAGCTCTCTTCGTTAGCTCCAGCTGTGCCTTTCTCCATCTTCAGCGTGCAGGATCTTGGCCTTGGCTGCAGCTCTGCAACACTTCAGCTCGTGCCCCAGGGTGTCTAAGCCCACCCCAGAATCAATATCCCAGTTCTGAAGTGATTTCAGCTGCCACCCACCAATGCCCAGCCACTGTGCCTACGCTGTATCATTTCAATTCAAAGCCCAGAACCCCGCTCTCAGCAATAGAATTCTTTTTCCATTTTCAGACACAATCCCAGCCTCACAGTGACTTTGCCCCCAGCCCCACAGGTGCCGTCGCAGACCGAGAACATATCACTGATTTGCCGGGATTTTCAGGCGCAATCTTAGAGCCCCCACGTGCGCACTACACATCCTGTTCTAGTTTCAGTCACAAGCCCAGCCCCAGAATCCATGTCAGAGGCATAAAAGGGATGTGGCAGCAAGAACTCCACAGTCCCTGTGCCAGCCCTTCGGATCCTATGGAGTGTGCAGCCCCCTTTCCCAGCCCTGCAGTGATTACAGCAGCCACCCTACAAATCCCCTTTCCCAGCCCCAGTGATTTCAGCTCTTCACCCACAAGCTTTATTTAACTGCCAGCTCTCTTCGTTAGCTCCAGCTGTGCCTTTCTCCATCTTCAGCGTGCAGGATCTTGGCCTTGGCTGCAGCTCTGCAACACTTCAGCTCGTGCCCCAGGGTGTCTAAGCCCACCCCAGAATCAATATCCCAGTTCTGAAGTGATTTCAGCTGCCAACCACCAATGCCCAGCCACTGTGCCTACGCTGTATCATTTCAATTCAAAGCCCAGAACCCCGCTCTCAGCAATAGAATTCTTTTTCCATTTTCAGACACAATCCCAGCCTCACAGTGACTTTGCCCCCAGCCCCACAGGTGCCGTCGCAGACCGAGAACATATCCCTGCATTGCCAGGATTTTCAGGCGCAATCTTAGAGCCCCCACGTGCGCACTACACATCCTGTTCTAGTTTCAGTCACAAGCCCAGCCCCAGCATCCATGTCAGAGGCATAAAAGGGATGTGGCAGCAAGAACCCCACAGTCCCTGTGCCAGCCCTTCGGATCCTATGGAGTGTGCAGCCCCCTTTCCCAGCCCTGCAGTGATTACAGCAGCCGCCCTACAAATCCCCTTTCCCAGCCCCAGTGATTTCAGCTCTTCACCCACAAGCTTTATTTAACTGCCAGCTCTCTTCGTTAGCTCCAGCTGTGCCTTTCTCCATCTTCAGCGTGCAGGATCTTGGCCTTGGCTGCAGCTCTGCAACACTTCAGCTTGTGCCCCAGGGTGTCTAAGCCCACCCCAGAATCAATATCCCAGTTCTGAAGTGATTTCAGCTGCCACCCACCAATGCCCAGCCACTGTGCCTAGCCTGTATTATTTCAATTCAAAGCCCAGAACCCCGCTCTCAGCAATAGAATTCTTTTTCCATTTTCAGACACAATCCCAGCCTCACAGTGACTTTGCCCCCAGCCCCACAGGTGCCGTCGCAGACCGAGAACATATCCCTGCATGGCCAGGATTTTCAGGCGCAATGTTAGAGCCCCCACGTGCGCACTACACATCCTGTTCTAGTTTCAGTCACAAGCCCAGCCCCAGCATCCATGTCAGAGGCATAAAAGGGATGTGGCAGCAAGAACCCCACAGTCCCTGTGCCAGCCCTTCGGATCCTATGGAGTGTGCAGCCCCCTTTCCCAGCCCTGCAGTGATTACAGCAGCCACCCTACAAATCCCCTTTCCCAGCCCCAGTGATTTCAGCTCTTCACCCACAAGCTTTATTTAACTGCCAGCTCTCTTCGTTAGCTCCAGCTGTGCCTTTCTCCATCTTCAGCGTGCAGGATCTTGGCCTTGGCTCCAGCTCTGCAACACTTCAGCTCGTGCCCCAGGGTGTCTAAGCCCACCCCAGAATCAATATCCCAGTTCTGAAGTGATTTCAGCTGCCACCCACCAATGCCCAGCCACTGTGCCTACGCTGTATCATTTCAATTCAAAGCCCAGAACCCCGCTCTCAGCAATAGAATTCTTTTTCCATTTTCAGACACAATCCCAGCCTCACAGTGACTTTGCCCCCAGCCCCACAGGTGCCGTCGCAGACCGAGAACATATCCCTGCATTGCCGGGATTTTCAGGCGCAATCTTAGAGCCCCCACGTGCGCACTACACATCCTGTTCTAGTTTCAGTCACAAGCCCAGCCCCAGCATCCATGTCAGAGGCATAAAAGGGATGTGGCAGCAAGAACCCCACAGTCCCTGTGCCAGCCCTTCGGATCCTATGGAGTGTGCAGCCCCCTTTCCCAGCCCTGCAGTGATTACAGCAGCCGCCCTACAAATCCCCTTTCCCAGCCCCAGTGATTTCAGCTCTTCACCCACAAGCTTTATTTAACTGCCAGCTCTCTTCGTTAGCTCCAGCTGTGCCTTTCTCCATCTTCAGCGTGCAGGATCTTGGCCTTGGCTGCAGCTCTGCAACACTTCAGCTCGTGCCCCAGGGTGTCTAAGCCCACCCCAGAATCAATATCCGAGTTCTGAAGTGATTTCAGCTGCCACCCACCAATGCCCAGCCACTGTGCCTAGCCTGTATCATTTCAATTCAAAGCCCAGAACCCCGCTCTCAGCAATAGAATTCTTTTTCCATTTTCAGACACAATCCCAGCCTCACAGTGACTTTGCCCCCAGCCCCACAGGTGCCGTCGCAGACCGAGAACATATCCCTGCATGGCCAGGATTTTCAGGCGCAATCTTAGAGCCCCCACGTGCGCACTACACATCCTGTTCTAGTTTCAGTCACAAGCCCAGCCCCAGCATCCATGTCAGAGGCATAAAAGGGATGTGGCAGCAAGAACCCCACAGTCCCTGTGCCAGCCCTTCGGATCCTATGGAGTGTGCAGCCCCCTTTCCCAGCCCTGCAGTGATTACAGCAGCCACCCTACAAATCCCCTTTCCCAGCCCCAGTGATTTCAGCTCTTCACCCACAAGCTTTATTTAACTGCCAGCTCTCTTCGTTAGCTCCAGCTGTGCCTTTCTCCATCTTCAGCGTGCAGGATCTTGGCCTTGGCTGCAGCTCTGCAACACTTCAGCTCGTGCCCCAGGGTGTCTAAGCCCACCCCAGAATCAATATCCCAGTTCTGAAGTGATTTCAGCTGCCACCCACCAATGCCCAGCCACTGTGCCTACGCTGTATCATTTCAATTCAAAGCCCAGAACCCCGCTCTCAGCAATAGAATTCTTTTTCCATTTTCAGACACAATCCCAGCCTCACAGTGACTTTGCCCCCAGCCCCACAGGTGCCGTCGCAGACCGAGAACATATCCCTGCATTGCCGGGATTTTCAGGCGCAATCTTAGAGCCCCCACGTGCGCACTACACATCCTGTTCTAGTTTCAGTCACAAGCCCAGCCCCAGCATCCATGTCAGAGGCATAAAAGGGATGTGGCAGCAAGAACCCCACAGTCCCTGTGCCAGCCCTTCGGATCCTATGGAGTGTGCAGCCCCCTTTCCCAGCCCTGCAGTGATTACAGCAGCCGCCCTACAAATCCCCTTTCCCAGCCCCAGTGATTTCAGCTCTTCACCCACAAGCTTTATTTAACTGCCAGCTCTCTTCGTTAGCTCCAGCTGTGCCTTTCTCCATCTTCAGCGTGCAGGATCTTGGCCTTGGCTGCAGCTCTGCAACACTTCAGCTCGTGCCCCAGGGTGTCTAAGCCCACCCCAGAATCAATATCCCAGTTCTGAAGTGATTTCAGCTGCCACCCACCAATGCCCAGCCACTGTGCCTAGCCTGTATCATTTCAATTCAAAGCCCAGAACCCCGCTCTCAGCAATAGAATTCTTTTTCCATTTTCAGACACAATCCCAGCCTCACAGTGACTTTGCCCCCAGCCCCACAGGTGCCGTCGCAGACCGAGAACATATCCCTGCATGGCCAGGATTTTCAGGCGCAATCTTAGAGCCCCCACGTGCGCACTACACATCCTGTTCTAGTTTCAGTCACAAGCCCAGCCCCAGCATCCATGTCAGAGGCATAAAAGGGATGTGGCAGCAAGAACCCCACAGTCCCTGTGCCAGCCCTTCGGATCCTATGGAGTGTGCAGCCCCCTTTCCCAGCCCTGCAGTGATTACAGCAGCCACCCTACAAATCCCCTTTCCCAGCCCCAGTGATTTCAGCTCTTCACCCACAAGCTTTATTTAACTGCCAGCTCTCTTCGTTAGCTCCAGCTGTGCCTTTCTCCATCTTCAGCGTGCAGGATCTTGGCCTTGGCTGCAGCTCTGCAACACTTCAGCTCGTGCCCCAGGGTGTCTAAGCCCACCCCAGAATCAATATCCCAGTTCTGAAGTGATTTCAGCTGCCACCCACCAATGCCCAGCCACTGTGCCTACGCTGTATCATTTCAATTCAAAGCCCAGAACCCCGCTCTCAGCAATAGAATTCTTTTTCCATTTTCAGACACAATCCCAGCCTCACAGTGACTTTGCCCCCAGCCCCACAGGTGCCGTCGCAGACCGAGAACATATCACTGATTTGCCGGGATTTTCAGGCGCAATCTTAGAGCCCCCACGTGCGCACTACACATCCTGTTCTAGTTTCAGTCACAAGCCCAGCCCCAGCATCCATGTCAGAGGCATAAAAGGGATGTGGCAGCAAGAACTCCACAGTCCCTGTGCCAGCCCTTCGGATCCTATGGAGTGTGCAGCCCCCTTTCCCAGCCCTGCAGTGATTACAGCAGCCACCCTACAAATCCCCTTTCCCAGCCCCAGTGATTTCAGCTCTTCACCCACAAGCTTTATTTAACTGCCAGCTCTCTTCGTTAGCTCCAGCTGTGCCTTTCTCCATCTTCAGCGTGCAGGATCTTGGCCTTGGCTGCAGCTCTGCAACACTTCAGCTCGTGCCCCAGGGTGTCTAAGCCCACCCCAGAATCAATATCCCAGTTCTGAAGTGATTTCAGCTGCCACCCACCAATGCCCAGCCACTGTGCCTACGCTGTATCATTTCAATTCAAAGCCCAGAACCCCGCTCTCAGCAATAGAATTCTTTTTCCATTTTCAGACACAATCCCAGCCTCACAGTGACTTTGCCCCCAGCCCCACAGGTGCCGTCGCAGACCGAGAACATATCCCTGCATTGCCGGGATTTTCAGGCGCAATCTTAGAGCCCCCACGTGCGCACTACACATCCTGTTCTAGTTTCAGTCACAAGCCCAGCCCCAGCATCCATGTCAGAGGCATAAAAGGGATGTGGCAGCAAGAACCCCACAGTCCCTGTGCCAGCCCTTCGGATCCTATGGAGTGTGCAGCCCCCTTTCCCAGCCCTGCAGTGATTACAGCAGCCGCCCTACAAATCCCCTTTCCCAGCCCCAGTGATTTCAGCTCTTCACCCACAAGCTTTATTTAACTGCCAGCTCTCTTCGTTAGCTCCAGCTGTGCCTTTCTCCATCTTCAGCGTGCAGGATCTTGGCCTTGGCTCCAGCTCTGCAACACTTCAGCTCGTGCCCCAGGGTGTCTAAGCCCACCCCAGAATCAATATCCGAGTTCTGAAGTGATTTCAGCTGCCACCCACCAATGCCCAGCCACTGTGCCTAGCCTGTATCATTTCAATTCAAAGCCCAGAACCCCGCTCTCAGCAATAGAATTCTTTTTCCATTTTCAGACACAATCCCAGCCTCACAGTGACTTTGCCCCCAGCCCCACAGGTGCCGTCGCAGACCGAGAACATATCCCTGCATGGCCAGGATTTTCAGGCGCAATCTTAGAGCCCCCACGTGCGCACTACACATCCTGTTCTAGTTTCAGTCACAAGCCCAGCCCCAGCATCCATGTCAGAGGCATAAAAGGGATGTGGCAGCAAGAACCCCACAGTCCCTGTGCCAGCCCTTCGGATCCTATGGAGTGTGCAGCCCCCTTTCCCAGCCCTGCAGTGATTACAGCAGCCACCCTACAAATCCCCTTTCCCAGCCCCAGTGATTTCAGCTCTTCACCCACAAGCTTTATTTAACTGCCAGCTCTCTTCGTTAGCTCCAGCTGTGCCTTTCTCCATCTTCAGCGTGCAGGATCTTGGCCTTGGCTGCAGCTCTGCAACACTTCAGCTCGTGCCCCAGGGTGTCTAAGCCCACCCCAGAATCAATATCCCAGTTCTGAAGTGATTTCAGCTGCCACCCACCAATGCCCAGCCACTGTGCCTACGCTGTATCATTTCAATTCAAAGCCCAGAACCCCGCTCTCAGCAATAGAATTCTTTTTCCATTTTCAGACACAATCCCAGCCTCACAGTGACTTTGCCCCCAGCCCCACAGGTGCCGTCGCAGACCGAGAACATATCACTGATTTGCCGGGATTTTCAGGCGCAATCTTAGAGCCCCCACGTGCGCACTACACATCCTGTTCTAGTTTCAGTCACAAGCCCAGCCCCAGCATCCATGTCAGAGGCATAAAAGGGATGTGGCAGCAAGAACCCCACAGTCCCTGTGCCAGCCCTTCGGATCCTATGGAGTGTGCAGCCCCCTTTCCCAGCCCTGCAGTGATTACAGCAGCCACCCTACAAATCCCCTTTCCCAGTCCCAGTGATTTCAGCTCTTCACCCACAAGCTTTATTTAACTGCCAGCTCTCTTCGTTAGCTCCAGCTGTGCCTTTCTCCATCTTCAGCGTGCAGGATCTTGGCCTTGGCTCCAGCTCTGCAACACTTCAGCTCGTGCCCCAGGGTGTCTAAGCCCACCCCAGAATCAATATCCCAGTTCTGAAGTGATTTCAGCTGCCACCCACCAATGCCCAGCCACTGTGCCTAGCCTGTATCATTTCAATTCAAAGCCCAGAACCCCGCTCTCAGCAATAGAATTCTTTTTCCATTTTCAGACACAATCCCAGCCTCACAGTGACTTTGCCCCCAGCCCCACAGGTGCCGTCGCAGACCGAGAACATATCACTGATTTGCCGGGATTTTCAGGCGCAATCTTAGAGCCCCCACGTGCGCACTACACATCCTGTTCTAGTTTCAGTCACAAGCCCAGCCCCAGCATCCATGTCAGAGGCATAAAAGGGATGTGGCAGCAAGAACCCCACAGTCCCTGTGCCAGCCCTTCGGATCCTATGGAGTGTGCAGCCCCCTTTCCCAGCCCTGCAGTGATTACAGCAGCCGCCCTACAAATCCCCTTTCCCAGCCCCAGTGATTTCAGCTCTTCACCCACAAGCTTTATTTAACTGCCAGCTCTCTTCGTTAGCTCCAGCTGTGCCTTTCTCCATCTTCAGCGTGCAGGATCTTGGCCTTGGCTCCAGCTCTGCAACACTTCAGCTCGTGCCCCAGGGTGTCTAAGCCCACCCCAGAATCAATATCCCAGTTCTGAAGTGATTTCAGCTGCCACCCACCAATGCCCAGCCACTGTGCCTAGCCTATATTATTTCAATTCAAAGCCCAGAACCCCGCTCTCAGCAATAGAATTCTTTTTCCATTTTCAGACACAATCCCAGCCTCACAGTGACTTTGCCCCCAGCCCCACAGGTGCCGTCGCAGACCGAGAACATATCCCTGCATTGCCGGGATTTTCAGGCGCAATCTTAGAGCCCCCACGTGCGCACTACACATCCTGTTCTAGTTTCAGTCACAAGCCCAGCCCCAGCATCCATGTCAGAGGCATAAAAGGGATGTGGCAGCAAGAACCCCACAGTCCCTGTGCCAGCCCTTCGGATCCTATGGAGTGTGCAGCCCCCTTTCCCAGCCCTGCAGTGATTACAGCAGCCGCCCTACAAATCCCCTTTCCCAGCCCCAGTGATTTCAGCTCTTCACCCACAAGCTTTATTTAACTGCCAGCTCTCTTCGTTAGCTCCAGCTGTGCCTTTCTCCATCTTCAGCGTGCAGGATCTTGGCCTTGGCTGCAGCTCTGCAACACTTCAGCTTGTGCCCCAGGGTGTCTAAGCCCACCCCAGAATCAATATCCCAGTTCTGAAGTGATTTCAGCTGCCACCCACCAATGCCCAGCCACTGTGCCTACCCTGTATTATTTCAATT
This sequence comes from Lonchura striata, assembly GCF_050655825.1. NCBI lineage: Eukaryota > Metazoa > Chordata > Aves > Passeriformes > Estrildidae > Lonchura > Lonchura striata. The sequence goes on along the minus strand of NC_140705.1, from coordinate 115,476,207 downwards.
CAAAGCCCAGAACCCCGCTCTCAGCAATAGAATTCTTTTTCCATTTTCAGACACAATCCCAGCCTCACAGTGACTTTGCCCCCAGCCCCACAGGTGCCGTCGCAGACCGAGAACATATCCCTGCATTGCCGGGATTTTCAGGCGCAATCTTAGAGCCCCCACGTGCGCACTACACATCCTGTTCTAGTTTCAGTCACAAGCCCAGCCCCAGCATCCATGTCAGAGGCATAAAAGGGATGTGGCAGCAAGAACCCCACAGTCCCTGTGCCAGCCCTTCGGATCCTATGGAGTGTGCAGCCCCCTTTCCCAGCCCTGCAGTGATTACAGCAGCCGCCCTACAAATCCCCTTTCCCAGCCCCAGTGATTTCAGCTCTTCACCCACAAGCTTTATTTAACTGCCAGCTCTCTTCGTTAGCTCCAGCTGTGCCTTTCTCCATCTTCAGCGTGCAGGATCTTGGCCTTGGCTGCAGCTCTGCAACACTTCAGCTCGTGCCCCAGGGTGTCTAAGCCCACCCCAGAATCAATATCCCAGTTCTGAAGTGATTTCAGCTGCCACCCACCAATGCCCAGCCACTGTGCCTAGCCTGTATCATTTCAATTCAAAGCCCAGAACCCCGCTCTCAGCAATAGAATTCTTTTTCCATTTTCAGACACAATCCCAGCCTCACAGTGACTTTGCCCCCAGCCCCACAGGTGCCGTCGCAGACCGAGAACATATCCCTGCATGGCCAGGATTTTCAGGCGCAATCTTAGAGCCCCCACGTGCGCACTACACATCCTGTTCTAGTTTCAGTCACAAGCCCAGTCCCAGCATCCATGTCAGAGGCATAAAAGGGATGTGGCAGCAAGAACCCCACAGTCCCTGTGCCAGCCCTTCGGATCCTATGGAGTGTGCAGCCCCCTTTCCCAGCCCTGCAGTGATTACAGCAGCCACCCTACAAATCCCCTTTCCCAGCCCCAGTGATTTCAGCTCTTCACCCACAAGCTTTATTTAACTGCCAGCTCTCTTCGTTAGCTCCAGCTGTGCCTTTCTCCATCTTCAGCGTGCAGGATCTTGGCCTTGGCTCCAGCTCTGCAACACTTCAGCTCGTGCCCCAGGGTGTCTAAGCCCACCCCAGAATCAATATCCCAGTTCTGAAGTGATTTCAGCTGCCACCCACCAATGCCCAGCCACTGTGCCTAGCCTGTATCATTTCAATTCAAAGCCCAGAACCCCGCTCTCAGCAATAGAATTCTTTTTCCATTTTCAGACACAATCCCAGCCTCACAGTGACTTTGCCCCCAGCCCCACAGGTGCCGTCGCAGACCGAGAACATATCCCTGCATGGCCAGGATTTTCAGGCGCAATGTTAGAGCCCCCACGTGCGCACTACACATCCTGTTCTAGTTTCAGTCACAAGCCCAGCCCCAGCATCCATGTCAGAGGCATAAAAGGGATGTGGCAGCAAGAACTCCACAGTCCCTGTGCCAGCCCTTCGGATCCTATGGAGTGTGCAGCCCCCTTTCCCAGCCCTGCAGTGATTACAGCAGCCACCCTACAAATCCCCTTTCCCAGCCCCAGTGATTTCAGCTCTTCACCCACAAGCTTTATTTAACTGCCAGCTCTCTTTGTTAGCTCCAGCTGTGCCTTTCTCCATCTTCAGCGTGCAGGATCTTGGCCTTGGCTGCAGCTCTGCAACACTTCAGCTCGTGCCCCAGGGTGTCTAAGCCCACCCCAGAATCAATATCCCAGTTATGAAGTGATTTCAGCTGCCACCCACCAATGCCCAGCCACTGTGCCTACGCTGTATCATTTCAATTCAAAGCCCAGAACCCCGCTCTCAGCAATAGAATTCTTTTTCCATTTTCAGACACAATCCCAGCCTCACAGTGACTTTGCCCCCAGCCCCACAGGTGCCGTCGCAGACCGAGAACATATCCCTGCATTGCCGGGATTTTCAGGCGCAATCTTAGAGCCCCCACGTGCGCACTACACATCCTGTTCTAGTTTCAGTCACAAGCCCAGCCCCAGCATCCATGTCAGAGGCATAAAAGGGATGTGGCAGCAAGAACCCCACAGTCCCTGTGCCAGCCCTTCAGATCCTATGGAGTGTGCAGCCCCCTTTCCCAGCCCTGCAGTGATTACAGCAGCCGCCCTACAAATCCCCTTTCCCAGCCCCAGTGATTTCAGCTCTTCACCCACAAGCTTTATTTAACTGCCAGCTCTCTTCGTTAGCTCCAGCTGTGCCTTTCTCCATCTTCAGCGTGCAGGATCTTGGCCTTGGCTGCAGCTCTGCAACACTTCAGCTTGTGCCCCAGGGTGTCTAAGCCCACCCCAGAATCAATATCCCAGTTCTGAAGTGATTTCAGCTGCCACCCACCAATGCCCAGCCACTGTGCCTACCCTGTATTATTTCAATTCAAAGCCCAGAACCCCGCTCTCAGCAATAGAATTCTTTTTCCATTTTCAGACACAATCCCAGCCTCACAGTGACTTTGCCCCCAGCCCCACAGGTGCCGTCGCAGACCGAGAACATATCCCTGCATTGCCGGGATTTTCAGGCGCAATCTTAGAGCCCCCACGTGCGCACTACACATCCTGTTCTAGTTTCAGTCACAAGCCCAGCCCCAGCATCCATGTCAGAGGCATAAAAGGGATGTGGCAGCAAGAACCCCACAGTCCCTGTGCCAGCCCTTCGGATCCTATGGAGTGTGCAGCCCCCTTTCCCAGCCCTGCAGTGATTACAGCAGCCGCCCTACAAATCCCCTTTCCCAGCCCCAGTGATTTCAGCTCTTCACCCACAAGCTTTATTTAACTGCCAGCTCTCTTCGTTAGCTCCAGCTGTGCCTTTCTCCATCTTCAGCGTGCAGGATCTTGGCCTTGGCTGCAGCTCTGCAACACTTCAGCTCGTGCCCCAGGGTGTCTAAGCCCACCCCAGAATCAATATCCCAGTTCTGAAGTGATTTCAGCTGCCACCCACCAATGCCCAGCCACTGTGCCTAGCCTGTATCATTTCAATTCAAAGCCCAGAACCCCGCTCTCAGCAATAGAATTCTTTTTCCATTTTCAGACACAATCCCAGCCTCACAGTGACTTTGCCCCCAGCCCCACAGGTGCCGTCGCAGACCGAGAACATATCCCTGCATGGCCAGGATTTTCAGGCGCAATCTTAGAGCCCCCACGTGCGCACTACACATCCTGTTCTAGTTTCAGTCACAAGCCCAGTCCCAGCATCCATGTCAGAGGCATAAAAGGGATGTGGCAGCAAGAACCCCACAGTCCCTGTGCCAGCCCTTCGGATCCTATGGAGTGTGCAGCCCCCTTTCCCAGCCCTGCAGTGATTACAGCAGCCGCCCTACAAATCCCCTTTCCCAGCCCCAGTGATTTCAGCTCTTCACCCACAAGCTTTATTTAACTGCCAGCTCTCTTCGTTAGCTCCAGCTGTGCCTTTCTCCATCTTCAGCGTGCAGGATCTTGGCCTTGGCTCCAGCTCTGCAACACTTCAGCTCGTGCCCCAGGGTGTCTAAGCCCACCCCAGAATCAATATCCCAGTTCTGAAGTGATTTCAGCTGCCACCCACCAATGCCCAGCCACTGTGCCTAGCCTATATTATTTCAATTCAAAGCCCAGAACCCCGCTCTCAGCAATAGAATTCTTTTTCCATTTTCAGACACAATCCCAGCCTCACAGTGACTTTGCCCCCAGCCCCACAGGTGCCGTCGCAGACCGAGAACATATCCCTGCATTGCCGGGATTTTCAGGCGCAATCTTAGAGCCCCCACGTGCGCACTACACATCCTGTTCTAGTTTCAGTCACAAGCCCAGCCCCAGCATCCATGTCAGAGGCATAAAAGGGATGTGGCAGCAAGAACCCCACAGTCCCTGTGCCAGCCCTTCGGATCCTATGGAGTGTGCAGCCCCCTTTCCCAGCCCTGCAGTGATTACAGCAGCCGCCCTACAAATCCCCTTTCCCAGCCCCAGTGATTTCAGCTCTTCACCCACAAGCTTTATTTAACTGCCAGCTCTCTTCGTTAGCTCCAGCTGTGCCTTTCTCCATCTTCAGCGTGCAGGATCTTGGCCTTGGCTGCAGCTCTGCAACACTTCAGCTCGTGCCCCAGGGTGTCTAAGCCCACCCCAGAATCAATATCCCAGTTCTGAAGTGATTTCAGCTGCCACCCACCAATGCCCAGCCACTGTGCCTAGCCTGTATCATTTCAATTCAAAGCCCAGAACCCCGCTCTCAGCAATAGAATTCTTTTTCCATTTTCAGACACAATCCCAGCCTCACAGTGACTTTGCCCCCAGCCCCACAGGTGCCGTCGCAGACCGAGAACATATCCCTGCATGGCCAGGATTTTCAGGCGCAATCTTAGAGCCCCCACGTGCGCACTACACATCCTGTTCTAGTTTCAGTCACAAGCCCAGCCCCAGCATCCATGTCAGAGGCATAAAAGGGATGTGGCAGCAAGAACCCCACAGTCCCTGTGCCAGCCCTTCGGATCCTATGGAGTGTGCAGCCCCCTTTCCCAGCCCTGCAGTGATTACAGCAGCCGCCCTACAAATCCCCTTTCCCAGCCCCAGTGATTTCAGCTCTTCACCCACAAGCTTTATTTAACTGCCAGCTCTCTTCGTTAGCTCCAGCTGTGCCTTTCTCCATCTTCAGCGTGCAGGATCTTGGCCTTGGCTGCAGCTCTGCAACACTTCAGCTTGTGCCCCAGGGTGTCTAAGCCCACCCCAGAATCAATATCCCAGTTCTGAAGTGATTTCAGCTGCCACCCACCAATGCCCAGCCACTGTGCCTACCCTGTATTATTTCAATTCAAAGCCCAGAACCCCGCTCTCAGCAATAGAATTCTTTTTCCATTTTCAGACACAATCCCAGCCTCACAGTGACTTTGCCCCCAGCCCCACAGGTGCCGTCGCAGACCGAGAACATATCCCTGCATTGCCGGGATTTTCAGGCGCAATCTTAGAGCCCCCACGTGCGCACTACACATCCTGTTCTAGTTTCAGTCACAAGCCCAGCCCCAGCATCCATGTCAGAGGCATAAAAGGGATGTGGCAGCAAGAACCCCACAGTCCCTGTGCCAGCCCTTCGGATCCTATGGAGTGTGCAGCCCCCTTTCCCAGCCCTGCAGTGATTACAGCAGCCGCCCTACAAATCCCCTTTCCCAGCCCCAGTGATTTCAGCTCTTCACCCACAAGCTTTATTTAACTGCCAGCTCTCTTCGTTAGCTCCAGCTGTGCCTTTCTCCATCTTCAGCGTGCAGGATCTTGGCCTTGGCTGCAGCTCTGCAACACTTCAGCTCGTGCCCCAGGGTGTCTAAGCCCACCCCAGAATCAATATCCCAGTTCTGAAGTGATTTCAGCTGCCACCCACCAATGCCCAGCCACTGTGCCTAGCCTGTATCATTTCAATTCAAAGCCCAGAACCCCGCTCTCAGCAATAGAATTCTTTTTCCATTTTCAGACACAATCCCAGCCTCACAGTGACTTTGCCCCCAGCCCCACAGGTGCCGTCGCAGACCGAGAACATATCCCTGCATGGCCAGGATTTTCAGGCGCAATCTTAGAGCCCCCACGTGCGCACTACACATCCTGTTCTAGTTTCAGTCACAAGCCCAGTCCCAGCATCCATGTCAGAGGCATAAAAGGGATGTGGCAGCAAGAACCCCACAGTCCCTGTGCCAGCCCTTCGGATCCTATGGAGTGTGCAGCCCCCTTTCCCAGCCCTGCAGTGATTACAGCAGCCGCCCTACAAATCCCCTTTCCCAGCCCCAGTGATTTCAGCTCTTCACCCACAAGCTTTATTTAACTGCCAGCTCTCTTCGTTAGCTCCAGCTGTGCCTTTCTCCATCTTCAGCGTGCAGGATCTTGGCCTTGGCTCCAGCTCTGCAACACTTCAGCTCGTGCCCCAGGGTGTCTAAGCCCACCCCAGAATCAATATCCCAGTTCTGAAGTGATTTCAGCTGCCACCCACCAATGCCCAGCCACTGTGCCTAGCCTATATTATTTCAATTCAAAGCCCAGAACCCCGCTCTCAGCAATAGAATTCTTTTTCCATTTTCAGACACAATCCCAGCCTCACAGTGACTTTGCCCCCAGCCCCACAGGTGCCGTCGCAGACCGAGAACATATCCCTGCATTGCCGGGATTTTCAGGCGCAATCTTAGAGCCCCCACGTGCGCACTACACATCCTGTTCTAGTTTCAGTCACAAGCCCAGCCCCAGCATCCATGTCAGAGGCATAAAAGGGATGTGGCAGCAAGAACCCCACAGTCCCTGTGCCAGCCCTTCGGATCCTATGGAGTGTGCAGCCCCCTTTCCCAGCCCTGCAGTGATTACAGCAGCCGCCCTACAAATCCCCTTTCCCAGCCCCAGTGATTTCAGCTCTTCACCCACAAGCTTTATTTAACTGCCAGCTCTCTTCGTTAGCTCCAGCTGTGCCTTTCTCCATCTTCAGCGTGCAGGATCTTGGCCTTGGCTGCAGCTCTGCAACACTTCAGCTCGTGCCCCAGGGTGTCTAAGCCCACCCCAGAATCAATATCCCAGTTCTGAAGTGATTTCAGCTGCCACCCACCAATGCCCAGCCACTGTGCCTAGCCTGTATCATTTCAATTCAAAGCCCAGAACCCCGCTCTCAGCAATAGAATTCTTTTTCCATTTTCAGACACAATCCCAGCCTCACAGTGACTTTGCCCCCAGCCCCACAGGTGCCGTCGCAGACCGAGAACATATCCCTGCATGGCCAGGATTTTCAGGCGCAATCTTAGAGCCCCCACGTGCGCACTACACATCCTGTTCTAGTTTCAGTCACAAGCCCAGCCCCAGCATCCATGTCAGAGGCATAAAAGGGATGTGGCAGCAAGAACCCCACAGTCCCTGTGCCAGCCCTTCGGATCCTATGGAGTGTGCAGCCCCCTTTCCCAGCCCTGCAGTGATTACAGCAGCCGCCCTACAAATCCCCTTTCCCAGCCCCAGTGATTTCAGCTCTTCACCCACAAGCTTTATTTAACTGCCAGCTCTCTTCGTTAGCTCCAGCTGTGCCTTTCTCCATCTTCAGCGTGCAGGATCTTGGCCTTGGCTGCAGCTCTGCAACACTTCAGCTTGTGCCCCAGGGTGTCTAAGCCCACCCCAGAATCAATATCCCAGTTCTGAAGTGATTTCAGCTGCCACCCACCAATGCCCAGCCACTGTGCCTACCCTGTATTATTTCAATTCAAAGCCCAGAACCCCGCTCTCAGCAATAGAATTCTTTTTCCATTTTCAGACACAATCCCAGCCTCACAGTGACTTTGCCCCCAGCCCCACAGGTGCCGTCGCAGACCGAGAACATATCCCTGCATTGCCGGGATTTTCAGGCGCAATCTTAGAGCCCCCACGTGCGCACTACACATCCTGTTCTAGTTTCAGTCACAAGCCCAGCCCCAGCATCCATGTCAGAGGCATAAAAGGGATGTGGCAGCAAGAACCCCACAGTCCCTGTGCCAGCCCTTCGGATCCTATGGAGTGTGCAGCCCCCTTTCCCAGCCCTGCAGTGATTACAGCAGCCGCCCTACAAATCCCCTTTCCCAGCCCCAGTGATTTCAGCTCTTCACCCACAAGCTTTATTTAACTGCCAGCTCTCTTCGTTAGCTCCAGCTGTGCCTTTCTCCATCTTCAGCGTGCAGGATCTTGGCCTTGGCTGCAGCTCTGCAACACTTCAGCTCGTGCCCCAGGGTGTCTAAGCCCACCCCAGAATCAATATCCCAGTTCTGAAGTGATTTCAGCTGCCACCCACCAATGCCCAGCCACTGTGCCTAGCCTGTATCATTTCAATTCAAAGCCCAGAACCCCGCTCTCAGCAATAGAATTCTTTTTCCATTTTCAGACACAATCCCAGCCTCACAGTGACTTTGCCCCCAGCCCCACAGGTGCCGTCGCAGACCGAGAACATATCCCTGCATGGCCAGGATTTTCAGGCGCAATCTTAGAGCCCCCACGTGCGCACTACACATCCTGTTCTAGTTTCAGTCACAAGCCCAGTCCCAGCATCCATGTCAGAGGCATAAAAGGGATGTGGCAGCAAGAACCCCACAGTCCCTGTGCCAGCCCTTCGGATCCTATGGAGTGTGCAGCCCCCTTTCCCAGCCCTGCAGTGATTACAGCAGCCACCCTACAAATCCCCTTTCCCAGCCCCAGTGATTTCAGCTCTTCACCCACAAGCTTTATTTAACTGCCAGCTCTCTTCGTTAGCTCCAGCTGTGCCTTTCTCCATCTTCAGCGTGCAGGATCTTGGCCTTGGCTCCAGCTCTGCAACACTTCAGCTCGTGCCCCAGGGTGTCTAAGCCCACCCCAGAATCAATATCCCAGTTCTGAAGTGATTTCAGCTGCCACCCACCAATGCCCAGCCACTGTGCCTAGCCTGTATCATTTCAATTCAAAGCCCAGAACCCCGCTCTCAGCAATAGAATTCTTTTTCCATTTTCAGACACAATCCCAGCCTCACAGTGACTTTGCCCCCAGCCCCACAGGTGCCGTCGCAGACCGAGAACATATCCCTGCATGGCCAGGATTTTCAGGCGCAATGTTAGAGCCCCCACGTGCGCACTACACATCCTGTTCTAGTTTCAGTCACAAGCCCAGCCCCAGCATCCATGTCAGAGGCATAAAAGGGATGTGGCAGCAAGAACTCCACAGTCCCTGTGCCAGCCCTTCGGATCCTATGGAGTGTGCAGCCCCCTTTCCCAGCCCTGCAGTGATTACAGCAGCCACCCTACAAATCCCCTTTCCCAGCCCCAGTGATTTCAGCTCTTCACCCACAAGCTTTATTTAACTGCCAGCTCTCTTCGTTAGCTCCAGCTGTGCCTTTCTCCATCTTCAGCGTGCAGGATCTTGGCCTTGGCTGCAGCTCTGCAACACTTCAGCTCGTGCCCCAGGGTGTCTAAGCCCACCCCAGAATCAATATCCCAGTTATGAAGTGATTTCAGCTGCCACCCACCAATGCCCAGCCACTGTGCCTACGCTGTATCATTTCAATTCAAAGCCCAGAACCCCGCTCTCAGCAATAGAATTCTTTTTCCATTTTCAGACACAATCCCAGCCTCACAGTGACTTTGCCCCCAGCCCCACAGGTGCCGTCGCAGACCGAGAACATATCCCTGCATTGCCGGGATTTTCAGGCGCAATCTTAGAGCCCCCACGTGCGCACTACACATCCTGTTCTAGTTTCAGTCACAAGCCCAGCCCCAGCATCCATGTCAGAGGCATAAAAGGGATGTGGCAGCAAGAACCCCACAGTCCCTGTGCCAGCCCTTCGGATCCTATGGAGTGTGCAGCCCCCTTTCCCAGCCCTGCAGTGATTACAGCAGCCACCCTACAAATCCCCTTTCCCAGCCCCAGTGATTTCAGCTCTTCACCCACAAGCTTTATTTAACTGCCAGCTCTCTTCGTTAGCTCCAGCTGTGCCTTTCTCCATCTTCAGCGTGCAGGATCTTGGCCTTGGCTGCAGCTCTGCAACACTTCAGCTCGTGCCCCAGGGTGTCTAAGCCCACCCCAGAATCAATATCCCAGTTCTGAAGTGATTTCAGCTGCCACCCACCAATGCCCAGCCACTGTGCCTACGCTGTATCATTTCAATTCAAAGCCCAGAACCCCGCTCTCAGCAATAGAATTCTTTTTCCATTTTCAGACACAATCCCAGCCTCACAGTGACTTTGCCCCCAGCCCCACAGGTGCCGTCGCAGACCGAGAACATATCCCTGCATTGCCGGGATTTTCAGGCGCAATCTTAGAGCCCCCACGTGCGCACTACACATCCTGTTCTAGTTTCAGTCACAAGCCCAGCCCCAGCATCCATGTCAGAGGCATAAAAGGGATGTGGCAGCAAGAACCCCACAGTCCCTGTGCCAGCCCTTCGGATCCTATGGAGTGTGCAGCCCCCTTTCCCAGCCCTGCAGTGATTACAGCAGCCGCCCTACAAATCCCCTTTCCCAGCCCCAGTGATTTCAGCTCTTCACCCACAAGCTTTATTTAACTGCCAGCTCTCTTCGTTAGCTCCAGCTGTGCCTTTCTCCATCTTCAGCGTGCAGGATCTTGGCCTTGGCTCCAGCTCTGCAACACTTCAGCTCGTGCCCCAGGCTGTCTAAGCCCACCCCAGAATCAATATCCCAGTTCTGAAGTGATTTCAGCTGCCACCCACCAATGCCCAGCCACTGTGCCTAGCCTGTATCATTTCAATTCAAAGCCCAGAACCCCGCTCTCAGCAATAGAATTCTTTTTCCATTTTCAGACACAATCCCAGCCTCACAGTGACTTTGCCCCCAGCCCCACAGGTGCCGTCGCAGACCGAGAACATATCACTGATTTGCCGGGATTTTCAGGCGCAATCTTAGAGCCCCCATGTGCGCACTACACATCCTGTTCTAGTTTCAGTCACAAGCCCAGCCCCAGCATCCATGTCAGAGGCATAAAAGGGATGTGGCAGCAAGAACTCCACAGTCCCTGTGCCAGCCCTTCGGATCCTATGGAGTGTGCAGCCCCCTTTCCCAGCCCTGCAGTGATTACAGCAGCCGCCCTACAAATCCCCTTTCCCAGCCCCAGTGATTTCAGCTCTTCACCCACAAGCTTTATTTAACTGCCAGCTCTCTTCGTTAGCTCCAGCTGTGCCTTTCTCCATCTTCAGTGTGCAGGATCTTGGCCTTGGCTCCAGCTCTGCAACACTTCAGCTCGTGCCCCAGGGTGTCTAAGCCCACCCCAGAATCAATATCCCAGTTCTGAAGTGATTTCAGCTGCCACCCACCAATGTCCAGCCACTGTGCCTAGCCTATATTATTTCAATTCAAAGCCCAGAACCCCGCTCTCAGCAATAGAATTCTTTTTCCATTTTCAGACACAATCCCAGCCTCACAGTGACTTTGCCCCCAGCCCCACAGGTGCCGTCGCAGACCGAGAACATATCCCTGCATTGCCGGGATTTTCAGGCGCAATCTTAGAGCCCCCACGTGCGCACTACACATCCTGTTCTAGTTTCAGTCACAAGCCCAGCCCCAGCATCCATGTCAGAGGCATAAAAGGGATGTGGCAGCAAGAACCCCACAGTCCCTGTGCCAGCCCTTCGGATCCTATGGAGTGTGCAGCCCCCTTTCCCAGCCCTGCAGTGATTACAGCAGCCGCCCTACAAATCCCCTTTCCCAGCCCCAGTGATTTCAGCTCTTCACCCACAAGCTTTATTTCACTGCCATCTCTTCCGTTTCACTTCCTCCTCAACACCTTCCCAGCAGTGCTACGTAACACTGCTTCTGGCTCTCAGGGCAGGATCTTTGCTTTTGCTTTAGCTCTGTATGGTTTCAGTTCAGCTCTTGAGCCCATATTCCTGCCCCATCCTAACCATCCCTCCCCCAGTAACTGCTCTACACTCTCTATCAGAGCCCTTGAAGCAATTTCAGCTCCAGCCATGCAATTCCCATCCCAGCTCCATATTCCCTATCCCAGCTGCACAGGGGTTTTACCCCGAACCCTACCACATTTCTGTGTCCTCCGGCTCTGCTGCCTCAGCTCCAGCTCCTCAGCTTCCTACTGCCTGCATCTAAAAGCTGCTCCTGCTTCTCACTGCTGCTTGGAGCTGTTGATAAGGGCAGAAATCAGTTACTGTCATAATGTCAATGCCTCTTGCAGCTATCCCACCCACCCTAATGGGATCCCAACTTTAGGGACCCTTGAGCCCTGAAGCCAAACATCTACCTTCCCCCACAGCCTGGGTTTCAGCCGAGCACCTCCCCAAAGGCCCCCTCACCTCCCCCAGGCAGCCCCAGGGGCTGGGAATAGCCACCGGGCCCCTGCTCCCACATCCCAATAGGTGCCCTTGTGCTGCTGCGTGGGCCCTGGAACCCTCCGAGCCCCCACATCCTCAGCCTCTGCTTGGTACCACGGGGCAGGAGCTGGGAACCCCCAGGCATCTCCTGCAGGCCCTGCACTGCAGCTCCATGCCCCTCTCCCAGGGCATTTATCCAACTCCAGCCCCAGCATTTCCACTGCTCCACATTGTTTTGGGCTTGACTCGTGCCAAAGTCCTTATTCCACACCCTGAGCCTTTATGTCTCCGGTGACCTCACAACCCGTGATTCAGCCCCAGCCGCACAACCCTTACTAAATCAAAATCGGAAAAAGAAAACAAACAGAAACAAATTAAACTTAATAAAACGAACAAAACAATGAAGTAATGCAATATAGATAAAATTATTAAGTAAAATCAAAATCAAATAGTAAGAAAGCAAACAACCGGCTTTATTCCCAGTATTCTCAATGTTACTTTAAATCCAGAAAGCGCGAAAGGGCTACTCCCCAGTGACAGCAGCCGGTCCCCCCTGCGCCACGCCAGGCCCCGCACCAGCCTCTGGCCGCCCGAGCCGGGCAGGGCGCGGCGCAAACAACTGGACACCGCCGGCCCGGGACGCCGCCGCAGGCAGACGCGGGAGTCGCGTGCGTGCTCACCAGCGCTCCTCGGATCGGCAGCCGCGGGGGACCCGTCCCGGCGCAGCGGCGCTCCTCCTCGGAACGCGCTTCCGCAGCTCCCGTCGCCTCCAGCCCCGCCGCCGAACTGACGCCCCCGCCTCCCCCACGCACGCTACTTATGCCTCAGAGCCGGGCCAGCCAGCCAATCACAACCCGAGGCAGCGCCGGCCCCACCAATCCGAGCCCGCCCATTCCCGCCGCGCTCGGCTCGCGACCACCCCGCGCTCCCCTCACGCGCCGCTCCCGCCGCCGCCATTGCAGGGGCCGGGTCCGCCCGCTCCCCGCCGTCAGCCCGTTTCCCTGGGAGAAATCCCGGCCGGCGCCTGACGGGGAGCTCCCGCCCGCCCTTCCCGGCCCCAGCGCCTGCCGAGGTTGCGGCAGCAGGGATAGCGCTCCGCCGGCTCCCAAAGCGGCGCCGGGAGCGGCGCCTCAAGCGCACGGGGGAGCGGGGCCAGGCTGAGGAGTCGGGCCGCGACTGAGCGGGCCGAAATCGCAGGAACCGCGCCCGGATTGGAAGGGCGGCCGGGATTGGACAGGGCGGAGAAAGGCGGGCCGGGATTGGCGGGGCTCGGGAGCTGCGCGGCCGGGCCCGTGGCAGCATGGGGCGGAGCCCGCGCTGCTCGAAGGGCCCGCGGGCGCCCCGGGTCCCGCTCGGAGACCCCCTGTCCCCTTCTCGGCCCGTGCTCGTGCCCGGCTCCCGGCGAAAAGGGCCCCGCAGAGCCCGAACTGCAGCCGCCCGTCGGCACTCGGGGCAGGGGAGAGGCGCAGCCCGGCATTGGTTCCGGGCGGCAAAGGCGGACTCCGCGCTAGCAGCTCGGATCGGGGAGCGGCGGCGACGCGGCGGGGAGGCGGCTCGGTGGCGGGGAGTGGGGAGGGCGCGCAAAAACAGTGAAGTGCCCGCGTCCCCCTGCCCGCCCTCCGCCTGTTGCGAGCCCGCTGCTCACCCTCTTTCTCCCCACACAGTCGTCGGATGCTATAGAGGGGACAATAATATTGACGTTCACATTCATAGATCAGCTTTTTGCAGCACAAGTATTTCGATATGGTACAACTTACTTTTAACTGCTTTGTATAGTATAATTTTTATAATAAAACCCCTACCTACTACCAAATAGAAAATAAAAATCCCCTTTATTCTAAACTATATTTAATTATTTCTATATTTCTATTTTTGATTTTTACAAGTACTTATCTATCACAACATATTGAGGTACTATATTTCGATATATAATATTTATGACACGTAATGTGTTATAATAAGACACATACAGTAAAATACGCATTACGTACTGTATTGATTCCTATTGTTTTGTAGTATTCATATATCCACACATATTAATTATACATTTCTAGATGGATATTTATATTATATAAACATATAAAATACTCTACAGCAAACAATAGAATACCTAATAGTAATGGATAGCATTATTTATGTTACATGTTTAATTTATATGTTTGCCGTTTATATTTAAAATTGAAGTTTTATATTCCCATTTTCATGTTTATGCATTTGTTTTGTTTCATTAGAGTTCTAGTTAAAACACTGCAGTTATAATCGAATTCCTAAAAATAAAATGCCAAAACAAACAGCATCAAATTCCCACCAGTACCGTCCAACAAATTCAGAAAGGCTCCACCAGCCAGCCAACTACCAGCAAAAAAACCCGCACTACACTCCTTTTACTAGCAGCTCTTATCACGTCACAAAAACGAAGCAAACATTTTAAAAAAGACAGATAGAAACCCACACAGCAAATCACAAAAACCACTAAAAAGAAATAAAACGCCAACTAACTTACCATACTCCAAAACCATACAAGAGACCCCCAACGTTTCTAAAAAAAATAATAACCAAAACTCTACCACTACGCTAACTCATAAAGAGAACCCAATGCTCTATAAAATTAACTAAAAAACCCCACCAAATCATTACAGATATTAAAAAATCGGAACCACGAAGAAACAAAAAAATCACCACCAAATAAAATAAATACCTAAAGAGATCCACCACGGAAATGCCCATGTTCCCAAAAATAAAACTAATTAAAAAAACCAACAACCAAATACATCAAACTACAAAAAAAAAAAATTAAATTAACAACAACAAAATAGGTATTCCTAACTCAAGAAACAAAAATTGCCTCAAACCATCAAAACACAAATACCACCTAGAAAAAAAAACCACGTCGCCAAAAGAGCAATGTAACCACAAACAATATTTCCCAAATTCTCTCCAACAATAAAACATACACGGCAACCAAATAAGCCAAATGAACGAAATCCCCATAATATAATAAACAAGAATGCAATCATCAATATTAAAAAAACCTCACCGATTAACTCCAGGACACTCCCCTCAAGCCCACCAAAACAAATACTACGCACTCGCTCGAATAAAAGCCTCCACAACCGTATTAAAAACCTACCCTCTACTACATGCTACGACCCAGAAAAAACATTGGAAGCCTTTAAAAACACATCCTTTAAAAACATATGAACCGATCAAAAAGAAATCCAACAACACTCCACCCAAAAACAAAAACCGTGCCACGAGCACCCGAAGCAAGAACCGTAACAACCAAGAAGCGCCCGGGGCCCTTCTCCTACAGCGACGCCGATCAAAAGCCACCGATCCCAGGAGCTCCTCAGGAGCACCTCAAAGCCACCGCAGCGAGGGAGGCTGGAAGATGCGAAGCCACGCTCCCGGCCCCGGGCGCAGCGCGGCTCCGGCAGGAAAGCGGCTCCTCCGGCAGGCAGAGGCGGCGCCGCGCCGGGAGACCCTCGCCCGCTGCCCCCGGCCCGGCGGGGCCGGCACCGGGCCCGGGGGGCCCCGGCGGCGCCCGAGCCCCGCGCCCGGAGCGGACGGAGCGGCGGCACCGGCCGGCACCGGCCCCGGCCGCCCTCGGCCCGCGGAGCCGCCTCCAGCCCTCCCCTCACTCACAGACACCGCCCCGCTCGCCGCTCGCTCCCGCCCCTTCGGCCGGGCTCCGGCTGGGGGGCTGCAGTACCGCCCTGTGCCCACAAGGCGGCAGCACTTGTCCAGAGGGTCCGCGACACGATGGCGGCCCGTGGGGACCTTGACGGAGAGAGGCGTTTTTCGCCCATGCCTGTCGGCTCCCACCAAAAACCCGCACGCTCGCGGTGCTGCTGACCCCACAGCCCGTGTGCACGGCACCAGAACCGCCGCGGAAAATCCCGTCGGGGGACGCCGGCGTTGCGCGCAATTCACGCAGTGTAAAAAACAGACACGGGTCCTCGAGTTTCAACGTCCTCGTTTTCGCGCCCTCTCGAGAAGGTCAAGCGAGGCCGCGCCACGCCACTCCCAAGATGGCGGCCGCGGGCGGCGGGCTGCAGTACCGCTCTCTGCCCACACGGCGGCAGCACCGCGCCGTCCCCGCCGGCACGGCCTCGGCAGCGAACGCCCCAAAGCGTCCGCGCGGGAAAGAACGGAACAAAAAGCCTGCCTGCGACCCGACAGGAACCGAAAGAAAAAAGCTTTCCTCCTAAACTGCATTTCAACAAGGCTTGTTTTTATATTTTTCAGATTTATACTCACAGTCGGATTGGTAATGGATATTGATGGAAAATTGTATTTTTATCATTTCTTACATTTATTCCTATTCGATTTTATTACATTTTATTTTTTTATACATATCTTATTAGATTGCTTATATATTTCTATAGTTAGATTTAGATTTCTAAAAGGTTTATATTGCTTAAAAAAAAACCCTGCCCCTATCCAAGTAAAAATCTTTTAAACAAAACCCTTTATTTAAACTCCATTTAAATGTATCTCTATTTTTCGCATTTATATTCAAATGTATATTTTAAATGTAGATTGAAGTATGATGCTATCTATAGTCTCTCTCTTCCTAATACTCATTTTTATTTCTATTTTATATTTCTATATATACACCTGTAGACATTGATTATATATTTCCATATTTAGAATGATATCAAACTAAAATATATATTCATATCTTTTCCATTAAAGCCCTGCCTCCAACCAAATAAAAACAAAAAAAGCCCTTTCTTTAAACGATTTTCGAATATTTTTATATTTTTTTCATCATTATAGTCACATTTGAACTTCTACTTTATATAGATGTATTTATAAATATATTTTATATATATATAATAAGGTAGCGAGATAGATAAATTATTTTTTAAATTCTATTTCGTACACACTGCTAATACTTATATTTACTTACCTTTGAATTTTCATATAGATCTTAACGTATTTAGGATATATTTCTATACAAAGACTTCTAATTTTATTTTATTTCTAGTCATAATTTTAATAATAAAACCCCTACCTACTACCAAATCGAAAATAAAAATCCCCTTTATTCTAAATTATATTTAAATATTTCTATACTTCTATTTTTGATTTTTACAAGTACTCATCTATTCTATCACAACATATTGAGGTACTATATTTCGATATACAGTATTTATGACATGAAATGCGTTATAATAAGACACATACAGTAAAATACGCATTAGGTACTGTATTGATTCCTATTGTTTTGTAATATTCATATATCCACATGTATTAATTATACATTTCTGTATGGACATTTATGTTTATAATCGATATTTATATGCATATAAACATATAAAATACTCCATATCAAACAAGGTTATACCTAATTGTAATGGACAGCATTATTTATGTTACATGTTTAATGTATATGTTTTCCATTTACATTTAAAATTGAAGTTTCATATTCCCATTATCATGTTTATGCATGTGTTCTATTTCATTAGAGTTATAGTTAAAACACTGCAGTTATAATCGAATTCCTAAAAATAAAATGCCAAAACAAACAGCATCAAATTCCCACCAGTACCGTCCAAAAAATTCAGAAAGGCTCCACCAGCCAAACAACTACCAGCAAAAAAAACCCGCACTACACTCCTTTCACTAGCAGCTCTTATCACGTCACAAAAACGAAACAAACATTTTAAAAACCCTATAGACACCCACACAGCAAATCACAAAAACCACTCTAAAGGAAAAAAAAAAAAAGCCAACTAACTTACCATACTCCAAACCATACAAGAGACTCCCAACGATTCTAAAAAAAATAATAACCAAAACTCTACCACTATGTTAACTCATAAAGAGAACCCAATGCTCTATAAAATTAACTAAAAAAACCCACCAAATAATTACAGATATAAAAATATGGGAACCACGAAGAAACAAAAAATTCACCCCCCAAATAAAATAAACACCTAAAGAGATCCACCATGGAAATGCCCATGCTCCCAAAAATAAAACCAATAAAAACAACAACCAAACACATCAAACAACAACAACAAAAAAATTAAATTAACAACAACAAAATAAGTATTCCTAACTCAAGAAACAAAAATTGCCTGAAACCATCAAAACACAAATACCACCTAGAAAGAAACACGTCGCCAAAAGAGATATGTAACCACAAACAA
The DNA here is from genome assembly GCF_050655825.1 of Lonchura striata. NCBI lineage: Eukaryota > Metazoa > Chordata > Aves > Passeriformes > Estrildidae > Lonchura > Lonchura striata. Next base: position 115,458,275 of record NC_140705.1, on the reverse strand, counting down.
TATCTCCCAAGTTCTCTGCAACAATGAAACATACACGGCAATCAAATAAGCCAAACGAATGAAACCCCTATAGTGTAATAAACAAGAATGCATTCATCAATATTAAAAAAACCTCACCGATTAACTCCAGGGCACTCCCTCAAGCCCAGCAAAACAAATACTACGCCCTCGCGCTAATAAAAGCCTCCACAACCGAATTGAAAAACGACCCTCTACTCCATGCTCCGACCCATAAAAACCAGTGTAAACCTTTAGAAACGCATCCTTAAAAAACCTAAGAACCGATCAAAAATAAATCCAACAACAACACTCAACCCAAAAACAAAAACCGTGCCACGAGCACCCGAAGCAAGAACGGTAACAACCAAGAAGCGCCCGGGGCCCTTCTCCTACAGCGACGCCGATCAAAAGCCACCGATCCCAGGAGCTCCTCAGGAGCACCTCAAAAGCAGCGCAGCGAGGGAGGCTGGAAGATGCGGAGCCGCGCTCCCGGCCCCGGGCGCAGCGCGGCTCCGGCAGGAAAGCGGCTCCTCCGGCAGGCAGAGGCGGCGCCGCGCCGGCAGACCCCCGCCCGCTGCCCCCGGCCCGGCGGGGCCGGCACCGGGCCCGGGGGGCCCCGGCGGCGCCCGAGCCCCGCGCCCGGAGCGGACGGAGCGGCGGCACCGGCCGGCACCGGCCCCGCCCGCGCCGCCTCCCCCGCCCGCCGGCCCGGCCAAAGCTCCGCTCGGCTCCGCACGGCTCGCACCGGCGCGGCTCCGGCGGGCCCGCGGCAGCCCAGCCGCGCCCAGCTCCCCTTCCGCCCCGGCCAGCCCCGGCACTGCCGGCAGGGCTCCGCGCCGCACCCTTCGCTGCCGGGCCGGGGGCAGAAGAAGCGCCCCGAATGCAGCGGCACAGCCCGACCCCCGCCCTGCCAGCGCTGCCACGGCTGCAGCTCCCTTCCTCTGCAGCCCCGACTCTGACGCCACGCTCCGGCGCTCACCTCACCCCAACAAGGGAAAAGAAACGTAGGCTTCCCTTCAATCGCGTCCTCTAGAAGAGAAGAAAAGAAGCGCCTTGCCTCAAACCATGGCAAAAGGGGGCTTTTTACCTCAGTCCAAACCCCTTAAAAGGGGGAACAACAGGACTGCCCCCTCCAATTCAACCTCAGGATGACGAAATTTCAAAGGGAAAGGGGAAAAGTCCCCGTTATAAAAGCGCACCGGCTCACCTGCTCGGCTGCTGCTTCTCGGCACAAAGGTTTGTCCCTCAGCTCCTCCTTTGAGCAATGCTTCACGTGCCCAAGTGTGTATCCAGGGGATTCCCCGGACCCTGTCCGAAGCGCCCACCGTCCTTCCAGGAGACAGCCCCGGGAGCCCCCCAAAAACTCCTCTCCTCCAGCAGCTCCGTGCAAAAGCCAGCAAAGACAAACCCTCGCCCTAAAATAACCTCCCCCCGGCAGGAGCCGCCCCTCCTCCTCATCCTCACAGCTCACACCTGGGGCTGCTCTGAGCCCTCATCATCCTCACATCAGCTCACACCTGCCGCTGTTGCCACCCTCCAACAGCGTCTCTCCATCTCCAGCACACAGCCCACTTCTCACAGACACTGATCCATTGGAAATCTGCTACGGGTGTTGTCTTTTCTTAATCCATCTGGGTACACGATTAAAGCACGTACATGCATTGATGGTCATTGAGAGAAAGCTTTCCCCTGGAGAAAACAGTCCTTTTGCTGGCACACTTTGATACACCTTCGCAAAAAGCAGAATCAGCACCAATTCCTAAGACCCCTGCCGAGGAACTCAGCCCTCCTTGGGACACCCAAAGCAGCAGACCTCGAAAAAGGAGGGGAAAAGTCAAGCTTGGAGGGGAAAAAGAGGATAGAAGTACAGCAGCCTTTAAAAATGCCTGCACGGAGCAATAGTGGGAACCAGTCACATTTCTTCCTTCCTTGCTTTCTGTGATGACATAAATAGGAAGTAAGAACACGTTAAACAAAAGGCAGAGCTAGGATTTGACAGGTCTTTATTTTGGCAGGCTGCATGGCAAACGCCTCTTCCAGGACTGCGACACGTTTTGGGGAATAGCTGAGAACGGAGGCAAAAGGTGCCGGGAGCCCTTTCTGTTCCCTTCAGCCCCTTGCTCCGCTGGTTTCAGGGCACTCGCTTGGTTCGTTCCTAGAGAAAAACGCTAGGGCATGATTTTCAAAACTACTGCCCGTCCCCAGTCAGAGTTTCCTACATTCGTTGGTACAAATGAGTGGATAGAGAGAGGGCTTCTTTCCAAATGAGTTTAGCCATAGATTCCTGTTCTTTACCAATAGCTATAAAAACGAAACACTTGCCAGGTTTTGGTATTCTACACACACCCCTCCCTGGGAATTTTGGGGCAGCTTTGGGTCCCTCTGCGGGACGGCACCCAGCGTGACCCCCTCCCCTCATTCGCCACCCACCCGCTCTTTTCTTTTTAGTGGTTTTTGTGATTTGCTGTGTGGGTTTCTATCTGTCTTTTTAAAAATATTTGTTTCGTTTTTGTGACGTGATAAGAGCTGCTAGTAAAAGGAGTGTAGTGCGGGTTTTTTTGCTGGTAGTTGGCTGGCTGGTGGAGCCTTTCTGAATTTGTTGGACGGTACTGGTGGGAATTTGATGCTGTTTGTTTTGGCATTTTATTTTTAGGAATTCGATTATAACTGCAGTGTTTTAACTATAACTCTAATGAAACAAAACAAATGCATAAACATGAAAATGGGAATATAAAACTTCAATTTTAAATATAAACGGCAAACATATAAATTAAACATGTAACATAAATAATGCTATCCATTACTATTAGGTATTATATTGTTTGCTGTAGAGTATTTTATATGTTTATAAAATATAAATATCCATCTAGAAATGTATAATTAATATGTGTGGGTATATGAATACTACAAAACAATAGGAATCAATACAGTACGTAATGCGTATTTTACTGTATGTGTCTTATTATAACACATTACGTGTCATAAATATTATATATCGAAATATAGTACCTCAATATGTTGTGATAGATAAGTACTTGTAAAAATCAAAAATAGAAATATAGAAATAATTAAATATAGTTTAGAATAAAGGGGATTTTTATTTTCTATTTGGTAGTAGGTAGGGGTTTTATTATAAAAATTATACTATACAAAGCAGTTAAAAGTAAGTTGTACCATATCGAAATACTTGTGCTGCAAAAAGCTGATCTATGAATGTGAACGTCAATATTATTGTCCCCTCTATAGCATCCGACGACTGTGTGGGGAGAAAGAGGGTGAGCAGCGGGCTCGCAACAGGCGGAGGGCGGGCAGGGGGACGCGGGCACTTCACTGTTTTTGCGCGCCCTCCCCACTCCCCGCCACCGAGCCGCCTCCCCGCCGCGTCGCCGCCGCTCCCCGATCCGAGCTGCTAGCGCGGAGTCCGCCTTTGCCGCCCGGAACCAATGCCGGGCTGCGCCTCTCCCCTGCCCCGAGTGCCGACGGGCGGCTGCAGTTCGGGCTCTGCGAGGCCCTTTTCGCCGGGAGCCGGGCACGAGCACGGGCCGAGAAGGGGACAGGGGGTCTCCGAGCGGGACCCGGGGCGCCCGCGGGCCCTTCGAGCAGCGCGGGCTCCGCCCCATGCTGCCACGGGCCCGGCCGCGCAGCTCCCGAGCCCCGCCAATCCCGGCCCGCCTTTCTCCGCCCTGTCCAATCCCGGCCGCCCTTCCAATCCGGGCGCGGTTCCTGCGATTTCGGCCCGCTCAGTCGCGGCCCGACTCCTCAGCCTGGCCCCGCTCCCCCGTGCGCTTGAGGCGCCGCTCCCGGCGCCGCTTTGGGAGCCGGCGGAGCGCTATCCCTGCTGCCGCAACCTCGGCAGGCGCTGGGGCCGGGAAGGGCGGGCGGGAGCTCCCCGTCAGGCGCCGGCCGGGATTTCTCCCAGGGAAACGGGCTGACGGCGGGGAGCGGGCGGACCCGGCCCCTGCAATGGCGGCGGCGGGAGCGGCGCGTGAGGGGAGCGCGGGGTGGTCGCGAGCCGAGCGCGGCGGGAATGGGCGGGCTCGGATTGGTGGGGCCGGCGCTGCCTCGGGTTGTGATTGGCTGGCTGGCCCGGCTCTGAGGCATAAGTAGCGCGCGTGGGGGAGGCGGGGGCGTCAGTTCGGCGGCGGGGCTGGAGGCGACGGGAGCTGCGGAAGCGCGTTCCGAGGAGGAGCGCCGCTGCGCCGGAACGGGTCCCCCGCGGCCGCCGATCCGAGGAGCGCTGGTGAGCACGCACGCGACTCCCGCGTCTGCCTGCGGCGGCGTCCGGGGGCCGGCGGTGTCCAGTTGTTTGCGCCGCGCCCTGCCCGGCTCGGGCGGCCAGAGGCTGGTGCGGGGCCTGGCGTGGCGCAGGGGGGACCGGCTGCTGTCACTGGGGAGTAGCCCTTTCGCGCTTTCTGGATTTAAAGTAACATTGAGAATACTGGGAATAAAGCCGGTTGTTTGCTTTCTTACTATTTGATTTTGATTTTACTTAATAATTTTATCTATATTGCATTACTTCATTGTTTTGTTCGTTTTATTAAGTTTAATTTGTTTCTGTTTGTTTTCTTTTTCCGATTTTGATTTAGTAAGGGTTGTGCGGCTGGGGCTGAATCACGGGTTGTGAGGTCACCGGAGACATAAAGGCTCAGGGTGTGGAATAAGGACTTTGGCACGAGTCAAGCCCAAAACAATGTGGAGCAGTGGAAATGCTGGGGCTGGAGTTGGATAAATGCCCTGGGAGAGGGGCATGGAGCCGCAGTGCAGGGCCTGCAGGAGATGCCTGGGGGTTCCCAGCTCCTGCCCCGTGGAACCAAGCAGAGGCTGAGGATGTGGGGGCTCGGAGGGTTCCAGGGCCCACGCAGCAGCACAAGGGTACCTATTGGGATGTGGGAGCAGGGGCCCGGTGGCTATTCCCAGCCCCTGGGGCTGCCTGGGGGAGGTGAGGGGGCCTTTGGGGAGGTGCTCGGCTGAAACCCAGGCTGTGGGGGAAGGTAGATGTTTGGCTTCAGGGCTCAGGGGTCCCTAAAGTTGGGATCCCATTAGGGTGGGTGGGATAGCTGCAAGAGGCATTGACATTACGACAGTAACTGATTTCTGCCCTTATCAACAGCTCCAAGCAGCAGTGAGAAGCAGGAGCAGCTTTTAGATGCAGGCAGTAGGAAGCTGAGGAGCTGGAGCTGAGGCAGCAGAGCCGGAGGACACAGAAATGTGGTAGGGTTCGGGGTAAAACCCCTGTGCAGCTGGGATAGGGAATATGGAGCTGGGATGGGAATTGCATGGCTGGAGCTGAAATTGCTTCAAGGGCTCTGATAGAGAGTGTAGAGCAGTTACTGGGGGAGGGATGGTTAGGATGGGGCAGGAATATGGGCTCAAGAGCTGAACTGAAACCATACAGAGCTAAAGCAAAAGCAAAGATCCTGCCCTGAGAGCCAGAAGCAGTGTTACGTAGCACTGCTGGGAAGGTGTTGAGGAGGAAGTGAAACGGAAGAGATGGCAGTGAAATAAAGCTTGTGGGTGAAGAGCTGAAATCACTGGGGCTGGGAAAGGGGATTTGTAGGGCGGCTGCTGTAATCACTGCAGGGCTGCGAAAGGGGGCTGCACACTCCATAGGATCCGAAGGGCTGGCACAGGGACTGTGGGGTTCTTGCTGCCACATCCCTTTTATGCCTCTGACATGGATGCTGGGGCTGGGCTTGTGACTGAGACTGGATCAGGATGTTTGGTATATATATATTTTTTAATTGTGTAACCAGATGGATTAAGGAAATCGGACACCCGTAGTAGATTTCTGTTGGATCTGTGTCTGTGAGAACTGGGATGCGTGCTGGAGATGGAGAGACGCTGTTGGAGAGTGGCAATAGCGGCAGGTGTGAGCTGTGAGGATGATGAGGAGGGGGCGGCTCCTTCGGTGGCTGATTTAGGGGGTTTTCCTCACATCTCTTTTGCACGGAGCTGCTGGAGGAGAGGAGTTTTTGGGGGGCTCCCGGGGCTGTCTCCTGGAAGGACGGTGAGCGCTTCGGACAGGGTCCGGGGGATCACCTGGATCCCCACCTGGATCCCCACCTGGATACGTGGAGCATTGCTCAAAGGAGGGGCCGAGGGACAAATCTTTGTGTCGAGAAGCAGCAGCCAAGGAGGTGAGCCGGTGCGCCTTTGTAGCGGGGATTTTTCCCCTTTCCCTTTGAAATTTCGTCATCCTGAGGTTGAATTGGAGGGGGCAGTCCTGTTGTTCCCCCTTTTAAGGGGTTTGGACTGAGGTAAAAAGCCCCCTTTTGCCATCATTTGAGGCAAGGCGCTTCTTTTCTTCTCTTCTAGAGGACGCGATTGAAGGGAAGCCTACATTTCTTTTCCCTTGTTGGGGTGAGGTGAGCGCCGGAGCGTGGCGTCAGAGTCGGGGCTGCAGAGGAAGGGAGCTGCAGCCGTGGCAGCGCTGGCAGGGCGGGGGTCGGGCTGTGCCGCTGCATTCGGGGCGCTTCTTCTGCCCCCGGCCCGGCAGCGAAGGGTGCGGCGCGGAGCCCTGCCGGCAGTGCCGGGGCTGGCCGGGGCGGAAGGGGAGCTGGGCGCGGCTGGGCTGCCGCGGGCCCGCCGGAGCCGCGCCGGTGCGAGCCGTGCGGAGCCGAGCGGAGCTTTGGCCGGGCCGGCGGGCGGGGGAGGCGGCGCGGGCGGGGCCGGTGCCGGCCGGTGCCGCCGCTCCGTCCGCTCCGGGCGCGGGGCTCGGGCGCCGCCGGGGCCCCCCGGGCCCGGTGCCGGCCCCGCCGGGCCGGGGGCAGCGGGCGGGGGTCTGCCGGCGCGGCGCCGCCTCTGCCTGCCGGAGGAGCCGCTTTCCTGCCGGAGCCGCGCTGCGCCCGGGGCCGGGAGCGCGGCTCCGCATCTTCCAGCCTCCCTCGCTGCGCTGGTTTTGAGGCGCTCCTGAGGAGCTCCTGGGATCGGTGGCTTTTGATCGGCGTCGCTGTAGGAGAAGGGCCTCGGGCGCTTCTTGGTTGTTACGGTTCTTGCTTCGGCTGCTCATGGCAAGGTTTTTGTTTTTGGGTTGAGTTTGTTGTTGGATTTTTTTTTTTTTTTTGTGCGATATGTTGGATGTTTGTTTTGTTTTGATTATTTTCATATTGCTAAAATGATTGTAGTTATCTTCTTAAAGGATATGTTTTTTTAAGGTTTTACACTGATTTTTATGGGTCGTAGCATGAAGTACAGGGTTGGTTTTTAATTAGGTTGTGGTGGCTTTTATTAGCATGAGTATGTAGTGTTAGTTTTGGTGGGCTTGAGGTAGTGTGCTGTAGTGAATTAGTGAGGTTTTTTTTTAATCTTGGTAATTGCATTTTTTAAATTTTCCGATAGAGGTTTTATTCATTTGGTTTGTTTAATTGTTCTGGACGTTTTATTGTTACCGGTAATTTGGGACTTATTGTTTGTGGTTACATTTCTCTTTTGGTGACGTGTTTATTTCTTGTTGTGACGCGGCAGGCACTCCCCTCGCCGCGGCACCCCGAGCGGTGCCGTGCTGGGCTGCGAGAGGGAAGAGAATGGGCGGCCGCTCCCCCTGTGAAGCTCTGCTGTGGTATTTGTATTTTGATGGTTTGAGGCATTATGGGTTTATTGAGTTAGGAATAATTTTTTGTCGTTGTTACTGTATTTATTTGGGTTTTTGTTTCAGTTTGATGTATTTGTTGGTTGCTTTTTATTAGTGTTTTTTTTTTAGGAACTTGTGTATTTATACAGTGGATTTTTTCAGGTAGTTATTTATGTGGGTGCTTCTCTTTTTATTGTCTAGTGGTTTAGGTTTTTGTTAATCTCCTTTATTACTTTGATTTTTAAAGCTAACTTAGCAGAATACTGGTTACTCTTTGAGTTAGTGTAGAGGTACGGTTTTAATTTTTAGCAGCTTTCAGGGTCTGTTGTACTGTTTGAAGTTTAGTAAGTTGGTTGGACTTCTTTTTCTAGTGGGTTTTGTGATTTGTTTTGTGGGTTTCTCTAGGGCTGATTTTTATTTTTGTTTCATTTTTGTGATGTGTCTCACTGACAACTGTTAGTGAAAAGAGTGTAGTGTGGGGTTGTTTTTGCTGGTAGTTAGTTCTATGGTGGTGTATTTTTAGTCTCTGTTGTTTGTTTTTGGGTTTCTTTTGTTAAAGTTTTCATTTTGGGGTTAATTTTTAATTATTTTTAAGGTTTTAGGGCGATTGAGATTTTTTTATATGGATGTCCTGTATGATAACAGTTAATTTATTTGCTTTATGTGGCATTGATGGCAGGGTAGAGGACATTTTTGTATAGAATGTGTATTTTAATCATAGTACTAAAATAATACCATGGTAAGAGGGGCTGTGTTTTATTGTTTGTTTCTGAGGTGGTTTGGCATTTTCTTATAGGTTGGGGTTTTTTTTTGTTGGCTCGTGGAGCCATTCTGGCTGTTTTTGATGAAATTGGTGGGACTTTGATGCTTTTTGATTTTGCTTTTTTTTTTTTTTTTTTGTGGTGTAATAGTCTTTTAGAAGAATTTGGATGATTTTAAAAGTATTTTTGTTATACTTTTCATCTAATGTTGCTGGATTATTACAGATGTTTTGGAGCTTTATTTTTTTAAGTTTCATTTGGATGAATTTATGCTGGATGGTAGGACTGTGTTCTTATTTTTGGGGCAGTTGGTTGTAGATGTATTGTATGTTTTTCAAGTGAAGGTAAATCAAGGTTTGTATTTGGTTGTTAGAGGAATAGAGAAAAATGTTTTGGTGATGTTAACAGTGGTGTGTTTTTTTGGGGTTTTTGATTTATAGTAAGTCTGGTACGGTAGTGTTTAATGGTGGAGTTCTTTAAGGTATGATAGTTTATAGTTAATTCTTATTGGTTTTAGATTTGTGTGTAAGTTAGAGGAGGTTATTGAAGGGTAAGCGGGTGTTTTAGATGAGTTTTAGTGTTTCAGTTGATAGGGCATTTTTTGGATGGGAGTTAGAGTATTTTGAGTTGTTTGGTGTCGCTGGTGATGTATTGTTGAGGTGGTAAGGAGTATTTGTTGGGTTTTTTTAAAGAAGGTTTATTGTAGATAGTTTTAGATAGTTGTGGTGGGTTGCTTGATTGTTTTATGTTTTTTAGCCTTTTTGTAGTTATTTGAAATATGTTAGAGTTTTTTGGGTTTATTGAAATACTTGATTTTGAGGAAGTTCCTATTTAGAATGTATGAATTTTTTTGGCTTAAAATAAAAAATTTATATTCTAGTTATAGTGAGGATTATTTTTTTTTCTTTTCTTACTGCTATATTTTGTGATATTTGTGTTAGGTAGTAGTAGGGATAGCTTTACTTTTATACGTTGAAACGAGGGTAGTGCATACTGGTGTTCATAAAGGTTTAATATTTTTATGGTTCTGATGTGTTAGGTTAACGAATTTATAACGTTTACAAGACTTTTTTTTGTTTTTATTTCAATACAGGCAGGGTTTTCTTAGTTTTCAGGATTTGTTTGGCATAGATTTTAGAGGTGTAATTGAGGGGATAGGACAGGGTGTCTCTGTTAATCTATTTGGCAATTTGGATACTGGGTAAATAAAATTAATATTTTGGTAGAATTTTTGCATTTCATTAGTTTATTTATTTATGGATTTGTGTGCCTGCAGCTGTAGTGTCTCTGCTGCAACTCTCAGTATCCATTCATGTTTGTGTGTGTTAGGCAGTCCACTCGTGTACCAGCGAGTCCCCCCTGCAAGCGGCCGCAGAGCCGCTCCTTCGCTCTCCTGGGAATTCGGGGAGCGGCACACGGCTCTGCGACGAAGCCTTGATCTTTGTCACTTGGAGGTGGCACCAGGGAGCCTCAGGAGCGGCCAAGGAGTTGCTGTAAGTGGGGGAACTACTAGTGAGGGGGACCAGGGTCCACTCGAGTTTTGGGAACGCCACCTCACCTCGCCTGCTCTTCAGCCAGGCAGACCCTGCCAGGAGGGCATGGGCGAAGCGTGCGGCCCGAGGAGCCCGGCGTTCTCAGGAGAATAATGGTGAGCAGCAGAATTGCTGGGTTGTGGCTGCTGTGCAGCTGAGATCGTGCAGTGATGTTTGGTGTTCTCGATTGTAGCTGAGCACGGGACCACAGCCGGGTGACCATAGGACATTCCCCGCAGGCGAGGCAGCCTCCATTGCCAGGCGACGTGGATTCTCATCCCCAGATGCCAGAGAGATAAGTGGAGGGCTAAGGCCCACAGTGGGGGTGAAAGCGGGGTGCTGGGAGGGCCTTTTGAATGAGCTTTGGGAGTGGGGATGTGCAAGAAGCATCTCCTAAGGCCATCTAAAGGCAAAAAGTGTCTGTTTTGATCACAGTGCTGAGGTGCTCAGGGCAGAGCAGTTCTGGTGTGTGTCCCGTCACTTGTCTCTGGTGCACTCTGTGTTCTTTGGGTCTCTCGGTCCTTTCTTCTCCTCAAAAGCTCTCTCTCCCTGTCCTGTGTCATGGGTGTCTGCACGTATTTGTCCCACAACTGCTCTGCCCTGCTGCATAGCCTGTAATAGCACAAGTCCTGGGGACTTGGAATTTGTAATTTGCAGGGTGTAGTTGGGCTCTAGATTGTATGAGGAGATTGACATAACATGTTTGGTGCTGTTAAGTTGTCCTGCAGCCATTTGACACTAGTCCTAACTTCCTTTCAGGTGCTGACAACTCCAATCAGTGGCAGAGAGCCCCAGTCCTGGGTGAGGGTGTTGCCATGATCAGGTCAGTCATTGTTTGCACTTGCAGGAGCAGCCTAAATGGTGACCGTGTTACAGCAGTGTTCTTTGCCTTTATTTTTAGAAGGTCCAGGCAGATAGCAGCAGTCAAGGCCCATTGTGCTAGGTGAGCAGTGGACCAAAGCAGTTGTTTTTGCTCAGCTTTTAGTTTTTGGTGGAACTATAAGCATCCACTGTTGTTTGTGTGCTTTAGGGAATCCACTCAGAGTACTCATACCTCTGTCTCCACCTGGCTGATGGACCGGGTTTCATGCACGTGTGGTCTTGCCAGAAGCATTACAGGACCCTGTGACAGAGCCTTCCAATTTTGCATTTCAAGGTCCCCTCCTGGTAACCCACAGGAATGGGCAAGGAGTTGCGGTGAGGCAGGGAAGAGGAGCGAGGGTACCCTCAAGTTGCAGCAATGCCATGTCACCTTGTCTGCCCTTAACCTAGGTGTGCCTTGAGATGACTGTGTCAGAATCCAAGTACGCCTGAGGTGTGTGGCCCAAGACTTCTTGGGAGACGGTGAGTAGAAGAATTGTCAGGTTCTGCCCCATGTGCTGTTAAGGTAGTGCACTGACATTTGGTTTTCTTTCTCTTGGCAGAGCAAGAGATAACAGCCTGGTGACAACTGGAACTTCCCAGACAGGCAGGAGGCCTCATTCTGCACCTGATGGGGATTTGTATCCCCAGATATGTGCAAGATAAGTGGAGGGCTACCACCCACAGAGGGGATGGAAGAGAGGTGCCGGGTTGGGACTCCCCAGGAGGGGTTTTTGAGTCAGTTTTGGAGATGGGGATATCTAAGAAGTGTCTCCTAAGGCCACCTAAAGGGAAAGTGTCTGTTTTGATCACAGTGCTGAGGTGCTCAGGGCAGAGCAGTTCTGGTGTGTGTCCCGCCACTTGTCTCTGGTGCACTCTGTGTTCTTTGGGTCTCTCGGTCCTTTCTTCTCCTCAAAAGCTCTCTCTCCCTGTCCTGTGTCACGGGTGCCTGCACGTATTTGTCCCACAACTGCTCTGTCTTCTGCATAGCCTGTAATAGCACAAGTCCTGGGGACTTGAAATTTGTAATGCAGAGTGTAGTTGGGCTCTAGATTGTATCAGGAGATTGCCTTAATATGTTTTGTGATGCTAATTTGTCCTGCAGCCATTTGACACTAGTCCTAACTTCCTTTCAAGTTGCTGACAACTCCAATCAGTGGCAGAGAGCCCCAGTCTTGTGTGAGGATTTTCCCATGATCAGGTCAGTCATTGTTTGCATTTGCAGGGGCAGCCTAAATGGTGACTGTGTTACAGCAGTGTTCTTTGCCTTTATTTTTAGGAGGTCCAGACAGGTAGCAGCAGTCAAGGCCAAGTGTGCCAGGTGAGCAGTGGACAGAAACAGTTGGTTTTGCTCAGGTCTCAATTTTTGGTGCAATTCTAAGCATTCATTCTTGATTGTGTGCTTTAGGGAATCAACTCGGAGTGTGCATACCTCCGTTACTAACTGGCTGATGGACCAGGTTTCATGCACTTTGGATCTCGCTGGAGGCATTACAGGACCCTGTGATGGAGCCTTCCAATCCTGCATTTCAAGGTCCCATCCTGGTAGCCCTGAGGAATGGCCAAGGTGTTGCAGTGAGTCGGGGAGGAATGAGATTCCACTGGTGTTTCAGCAATGCCATGTCACCTTGTCTGCCCTTAACCCAGGTGTCCCCTGCGATGACGGTGTCAGAATCCAAGCACGCCCAAAGCGTGAGGGCCAAGAACCCGGGCATTCTGAGGAGGATGGTGAGTAGCAGATTTACCAGGTTTTGGCCGATGTGCTGTTCAGATTGTGCACTGATGTTTAGTTTTCTTTCCCTTGGCAGACCAAGAGGTGACAGCTGGAACTTACCAGACAGGGAGACAGCGTTCTTCTGCACCCAACAGGGATTTGCATCCCCAGATATGTGCAAGATAAGTGGAGGGTTATGACCCACAGAGAGGCGTGATAAGCGAGGTGCCAGGTTGGGACTCCCCAGGAGGGGTTTTTCAGTCAGTTTGGAATTGGGGATGTCCAAGAAGTGTCTCCTTAGACCATCTAAAGGTGAAAAGTGTCTGTTTTGATCTTAGTGCTGAGGCATGCAGGGCAGAGCAGTTCTGATGTGTGTCCTGTCACATGTCTCTGGTGTCCTCTGTGTTGTTTGGGTCTCTCGGTCCTTGCAGATATTCTTCTCATCAAGAGCTCTCTCTCCCTGTCCTGTCCCCTGGTTTGTCACATCCTGTCCTGTGTCACGGGTGTCTGCACATATTTTTCCCACAGCTGCTCTGCCCTGCTGCACAGCCTGTAATAGCACAAGTCCTGGGGACTTGGAATTTGTAATTTGCAGGGTGCAGTTGGGCTCTAGATTGTATGAGGAGATTGACATAACATGTTTGGTGCTGTTAAGTTGTCCTGCAGCCTTTTGACACTAGTCCTAACTTCCTTTCAGGTGCTGACAACTCCAATCAGTGGCAGAGAGCCCCAGTCCTGGGTGAGGGTGTTGCCATGATCAGGTCAGTCATTGTTTGCACTTGCAGGAGCAGCCTAAATGGTGACCGTGTTACAGCAGTGTTCTTTGCCTTTATTTTTAGGAGCTCCAGGCAGTTAGCAGCAGTCAAGGCCAAGTGTGCCAGGTGAGCAGTGGACAAAAGCAGTTGTTCTTGCTCAGGTTTCAGGTTTTGGTGCAATTGTAAGCATCCATTGTTGTTTGTGTGCTTTAGGGAATCCACTCAGCGTATGCCAAGCCCTTGTCACCAACAGCTGATGGCCTGGATTTTCTGTGCTTGTGAGCTCTTGGGAAGTATTGCAGGACTCTGTGATGAAGCCTTGAAATTTTGTATTTCAAGATTGCATCAGGGTTGCCTTTGGCAATGGCTGAGGAGTTGCGGTGAGTTGCCGAGGTAGGGAGGGGGAGCCAAGGTCCACTCGTGTTTCAGCAATGCCGAGTCACTTTGTCTCTTCTTAACCCAGGCAGACCCTGCGATGACGGTGGCAGCCTCCGAGCCTGGCCAAAGTGCGTGACCCGAGCATTCTTAGGAGAACGGTGAGTAGCAGGATTGCTGGGTTTTGTCCATTGTGCAGCTAAGATCATGCAGTGATGTTTGGTGTTCTCGATTGTAGCTGAGCACGGGACCACAGCCCGGTGACCATAGGACATTCCCCACAGGCGAGGCAGCCTCCATTGGCACGCGACATGGATTCTCATCCCCAGATGCCAGAGAGATAAGTGGAGGGCTAAGGCCCACAGATGGGGTGAAAGCGGGGTGATGGGAGGGCCTTTAGGATCAGCTTTGGGGGTGGGGATGTGCAAGAAGTGTCTCCTTAGGCCAGCTAAAGGGAAAGTGTCTGTTTTGATCACAGTGCTGAGGTGCTCAGGGCAGAGCAGTTCTGGTGTGTGTCCTGTCACTTGTCTCTGGTGCACTCTGTGTTCTTTGGGTCTCTCGGTCCTTACTTCTCCTCAAAAGCTCTCTCTCCCTGTCCTGTGTCACGGGTGTCTGCACGTATTTGTTCCACAACTGCTCTGCCCTGCTGCATAGCCTGTAATAGCACAAGTCCTGGGGACTTGAAATTTTTAATGCAGGGTGTAGTTGGGCTCTAGATTGTATCAGGAGATTGACGTAACATGTTTGGTGATGCTTAGTTGTCCTCCTTCTGCCAGGCCCTGAAGGACTCCCCCTTCCCCCCCAGATCTTCATTGGGAAATCCCCCTGACCCCTGCGACCCCCCAAAACGATCCCCCAGGGATCCACCTTGAACTCTCTGGGACCCCCTGAATAGTCCCCAGGGATCCCTGAGAATCCCCAGTGGCCCCCAGGACACCCTGGGCCGCCTCCCCAGACCCGCTGGGGCCCCTCCCGGTGTGACAATTGAGAGACCCCCTCAAGCACTCCATGCCCCCCTTCCGGAATCCATCTGGGACCTCCAACCCCCAGAGTGGCACCCCTGGGACCCCCACATCCCTTCCCGCCCTCCCCGAGAACCCTCAGAGCCTTCCCATAGTGGCAATAAAGGCTCAAAGCAGTTACAGAACCACTTCTAATGTGTCCCGTACCTGCACTGGGAACACTGGGAGGGACACTGGGAAAATCAGGAGGGAAGCGGGAACATTGGGTAGCACACTGGGAGGGAACTGGGGCAGCTGGGAGGACTCGGGGACTCCTGGAAGCGATCTGCCATGGAAAAGGAGACAAAGGGAGCTGATGTCATCCCAGAGCCACAGGATATTCCATACTGAGACCCCGGGGCCACCCAGGACCACGGCAAGGGCAGCCAGGCCAAGAGCCAGGGGCAGCTTTGGTGTGGGAGGCATCTGGCATCCCATTCGGAATTTCAGGAGGCCCAGTGGTGGGCACAGGGCCATGAGCACAAACAGCGGTCCTTTTACCTGGGAAAGAAAACTCGCCAGTCCAGGTTCCTGATGTCAGTTTGTAGGGCTCCCTTGGGACTCTCAGGGCAGCACAAGTTTGAGGCGGGGACAGCTTTGGTCTGGGATACGTTCTTTGATATTTGGATTTTGTGAAGTCAGGGGCCAGCTGAGGGCCAGGGGCACCTGGGCACATACTCTGGCCCTTTTCCATGGGAAAGAAAACTCACCAGTCCTGGTTCCTGATGTCAATTTGCAAGTTGTACTTGGGATCTTCAAGGCAACTCCTCATCGACATGAGGGCAGCTTGGGTCCACAACACCTCCTTCTTCATTCAGATTTTCAGGGGGTGGCCCTTCTTTCGGGGCCCCTGGCTCTTGGACTCTGTTGCTGGCCCTATTCTCTGTGAAACACGGCTCACCCTCTACACTTCCTGATGTTGGTTTCGAGGAGGTGCTTGTCTCTTCCAGGGCAGGCAGAACTCTTGCTGGCAGCAGTTTTGCTCCAGGATTAATCCTGTGCCATTCAGAACGAAAAGATGTTGAAAGTCACTTGGGGCCACAGACCTCGTGACCTGACCTCTGCCCTTTTTCCCTGTAAAACCAACCTCACCCTCCCTGTGTGTTGATGTCTGTTCACTCAAGGCGTGCTGCTCTCCAAGGGCTGCGGGAGTTTCTGGTGTCGGCAGGTGTGGTCTGTGAGAAATCATTCGCTGTTTGCAATTTTGGAAGCGCAATTCCTGTTTGGCCAGGGGAAAGACTGTTAATTATCTTTGAAATGAAAATCTGGCACCCCATTGTTTAAGGGTCTGGCAAGGGGCTGTGTAGGGGAGGGAACACCCCACAGGACCTTTCTTCACCTCATCCCTCACTCCTAGGTGTAGCAGCTCCCTGCGTGAGCAGCTGCTTTCAGTGCAGCTACCTGGGCACACCTGCCAGGAGCTATGGTCGGAACATCCAGCAGGGACCAGGGAGCAGCCGGACCCACCCAGGCACGGAGCATCCCTTGGAGAAAATGCCAAGGGAAGAGCCCTCTTGCCAAGGGGCAGCACCTGAGCAGGCCGGGCAGCATGTGGGGTTCCACGGGAGAGCTTTCAACTTTCCCCTTTTATTATGTCAGTCCTCCCCTAGAACCCCCAGACCTTCCACAGCACTCCCAGAAAAAAGAGGGGTTATGGAGAGAAAAGGGGTTTCAAGTATGGGAAAAAGCTTCCTTTTCCGTCATTTCTTGCGTTCAAATAATGAGGAAACGCACTTCCCCTGCAATTTTAATGGTCTCATTTGAAAGAGTCCCTGCCTTTTCTATGCTGTTAGGGGTGCTAATTGACAGGGAATCCCCATATTCCATTTTTTTCCAGTTTAAATAGAGGGGGAAAACCTTGACAGTGTCGTTTATGGGTTTGAATTAAGAGTAACCATTTTTGTTGTCCTAAGGCTTAAATTGAGGGGGAAGCCCAGCTATCTCTCTTTCTTAAGGGTTTGGATTGAGGGGAAAATCCCTCTGTCTTCATCACTGGAGAGATTTAAAGTGAGGAAAGCCTCTCTTTTCCCAGTATTCAAGGGATTAAATGAAAGGGCAGAAGCCATTTATTTGCCACGGTATCCATTTCAGTGGAGGTAAATTCCCCATTTCCTCATTTTAAGGGATTCACTTGAAGGAGGCTCTTTTAAAATGATTTTTCAGCATTTAAAACTACCTTTCAGGGCACTTCTTTCTGTGCCCTAGGACTAAGTACCTCAGAGAAAGGCAAGCCTAGCACATACTTAACCTTTATGCTGCCCAGGAGCCTATTATTTTTCTTATTTATAATGTAGTTAGTCCTAATTAGTAACCCCAAGAAGAAGACTTAGACTGTTCATATAATTAGTATTTTTCTCCACCCTTAGTCTCATGTTGAGCACTACTTAGTAGTCACTGAGGAATAATTATGTAAGTTAACAGCAAATTACCCAACTTATCTAGATATGCTGCCTAAAAACAAAGTTTTATTTCTTACCAGTTTTTTTGCCCTTTCGCTCCAAGTAGTTGTAGAAAAAAGAGCTGTCATTTCCCTGAAGAGTTTCCTTCTATATCCAGCCCTTTATTCCCCTTGAATTCAAGCCAGAGGAGCCGAACAGCTGCAGCTGCTCTGAGGGCTTTTCTACTCGGTGGGGTTTGCCCCTTCCCTTTTCCTGGGTGCCACGGGAATGAGCGGCGGGCCCAATCAGGGTATATTAACCCCAGCCTTTGCCAAGGGGCTTCATTCCCTCAGCCATTTCACACTAGTCCTAACTTCCTTTCAGATGCAGACAGTTCAAATCTGTGGCAGAGAGCCCCAGTCCTGGGTGAGGGTGCTGCCATGATCAGGTCAGTCATTGTTTGCATTTGCAGGGGAAGCCTAAAGGGTGACCGTGTTAGAGCAGTGTTCTTTGCCTTTATTTTTAGGAGGTCCAGGCAGATAGCAGCAGTCAAGGCCCTGTGTGCCAGGTGAGCAGTGGACAGAAGGAGTTGTTCTTGCTCAGGTTTCAGGTTTTGGTGCAATTGTAAGCATCCACTCTTGGTTACTTTGTTTTATTTTAGGCAGTCATTTTGCAAGATGTCTCTGGTCCGGATGTCTGGATGTCCAAGGCCAGGTGGGTGCAAGCGTAAGGTCTGGGTGGGTGTGCTTTTCAGGGCAGGGGGATGTTGTTTTCACAGTATCTCAGTGTGGGTTGTTTTGCTTTGTTTTTTTGCAGGTGCTGTCGCTGCCCTAGCTGTGTGAAGGAACAGAGGCGAGCGGGTGAGTTGGCATTTTGGCACAGTGACTCACAGGTGACCCTTATGCAGCAGCATGCTAAGTGTGTACCCTTTTGTTTTTCAGGTATCCTCCAGGCAGCTTGTGGAGTCAAATTAAGACTTCAGGTGAGCCGGGGCAGCGGTGTGTCAGAGTTTCGGGGATTCCTCTTTTCGTGGGCACTAGTTGCATTTTCTGTTTTGTCTTAGGTACCCTGAGGAGGAGCGTAGCTGAAGTTTGGAAACGGCAGCACCGAAGCTGATGCAGAGAACGTCTCGCTGTCCACATCCAACTGACATTGGATTCCATCCGGTTGTCTTGCAAAAGCCAAGTGCTGGGGCCAGTAGGTGGGAGATGGGGGGAAAACCTTTACTATCACAGGAGGCTATTTGATGTTAGCTTGGAGAATAGGCCCATAGTGGGACGGGCCCCTCGGGAGCAAAGGGAGAGGGTTTCTCCTCAGCCCCCCCAGAGTCTTCGCCGGGCAGGGCAGTTCCGATCCCTCTCTGGTTCTCGTGACGTTCGCATCGGCGGCCTTCTTTGACTCTTGACGTTGTCGTGGATCTTTTCACCATAGGAGCCCGCCTTCATGTCTGGAGCTATAGCTACAGTCACCCTGTAGTCATTTCTTCCTTCTCTAGGCCTACTGAGCTTCTTAGGCTTCCTCTTAAGTGCTTTGGCACTAACATCTTGAAAGGAGTTGCATGTCATCATCAAGTGCTACTGCCCTAGGGCTTTCTTTTCTTTGGCATCATCAGCCCATGGCTCATCTTGGGCTAGGAATCTTGGGTCCGTAAGGTGAAATTGCCAGGCAGTTTCCACTTGTGTCCGTGTCACGTTGTCTGTGTCCGTGTCACGTTGTCTGTGTCATAGGCCTTTGTTACATCTCCATGCTTTAGCAACATCATTTTGTGCCGTATTGGCCATATTTTGCTCACGTACCTTCCCGGATATCAATTATTCTGGCATTTTTACATATTTACTTTTTGGGTCCGGACGATGTACACGAGATGTTCTCATCCGTCTTCATTCTCAGTTTTGGTAGCCCTTCTCATGGACTTCCGTACGGAGCTTATTAGCCCCTCATCACCTGACCACAGTAGTTCCGTAGCATCTGCCTTCTCAAAGGATATAGGGCTCAAAAATTAGTCTTCTGGAGAATTATATCAAGTCCTCACTTATCTTGTATCTCTGTCAGCTTACGTTGTATGCACTTATGATGCACCTACCTGTGTCTGCTTCTATTGTATGTGCGTATGTTGCGCCTACCTATGTTAGCTTATATTGTTTTTGCTTACACTGTATGTACCTACGTTGGCTTATGTTGTTTGTGCTTATACTGTACGTACCTACGTTGGCTTATGTTGTTTGTGCTTATACTGTATGTACCTATGTTGGCTTATGTTGTTTGTGCTTATACTGTACGTACCTACGTTGGCTTATGTTGTTTGCACCTCTGTTGTGGCAATTATGATCGGAGCTGCCTTGCCCGGGCACGTAGTCACGCTCAGGTAGAGCAGTTATAAAGCTTTGCCGTTCATCTGTTCTCTACGGGGTTTGGGGTACAACACTGATGGGCCCAGAGTTGGTATAGCTCCTAGCTCTCAGATAGTCAGTCACTGACCGCCTCCCCTTGTCTCGTAGGTCCCCGGGTCCCTACAGAATTTCCTGGAATCTACCATTTGACATGGAGGTCCTGCGGCCAGAAGAAGCGTTTAAGCATATTCTTCAGTGCAGCGTTTCACGTAAGGGTGGCAGCCAGCGTGTCAGCAGAAGAATGTGTGAGAGTGTGACTGTCTGTGTCTGTCTGTGAGAGTTTGTGTGTGCTTGTGTCTGCAGCTGTGTGTGTGTGTGGAGCAGATACAACCTTGTGTGTATGGCCTTTGCCTTTCAGGGGGGGTTTTCATCAGGCAGGAGGATTTTTTGGGAGTCTCTGGAGCGAGTTGCCGTGAATGTGAGTTTGTGCGTAACGCGAAGGGGGCGTGCACGTCGGCGGAGCGTTTTGCGCCGTTTTTGTTCCGGGTGCGTCATAACAATAAAAGCGTTGTGGACTTTTCTGAAATGGAGACACGGTTATATTGTGTCAATATGTATTTGGCTTGTAGTACATTATATTGTTCTGTCTTTGCAGTTGTTCCTGTCTTTTGATGTATTTTGCTGTATGTAAATTGGACTTGTACTTGTGTGCCTAGGTATGATGTATTCTTTGTTGTATTTGTCTCTGTACTTGCATTTGTATGCATTGTTTCCCTGTGTATTGCTGAAGTTTAAGGGAATAAAGATTAATCAGCCCTAATAATGATGCCTCTTACCCTCTGCCCTGCCCACCATTCATCTCCTGTCTTTCTTTGGTGTGGTTGAGTCCTATCATTTTCACCCTTTTTCTCCCTTTGCCTCTTACTTTCCTCTTTAGTCTATTCCTCACTTTATCCTTCCATGTGTAACTCTTTGTCTCTGGCTGTGTTTTCCTTTGTTTCCATTTCTAACACATCTCTATGTTTCTCTAACCCTATTTCCTTCTCACCCTATTTTCTTCCATTCCTCTACATGTATTTCCCCATGTCTCTTTGTCTGTCTCTTTCAATCTAGGTTTCACTATGTTTTCTTCTTTTTTTTTTCTTTGTCAGCCTTTGTCTTTCTAACACTTGCTATCATTGTCTTTGTCTCTGACCCTTTTTCCTTTTCTGTCCAACTTTAACTTTTTTGTCTAACTCTCTATTTCTTTCTCTCTTGAACCCTACCTTGTGTTCAGTCTCTCCATTTGTTTTCCTGTAGGTTTTCAGCTCTATTTCTTCTTTTTCTTGTCTCTCTATTTGCTTTTCTCTTTCATTTCAAGTGCTTCCTTTTCTGTTTGTCTTTCACTCTTTTTCTCTTTACCCCACCTTTCTTTCCTCTTTCTCTGCCTTTCTCTTTCTAATCTGACTTTTTTGGTTTTTCTTTTTATCTCTGACTCTTATTTTTCTTGCTCTGTTTTCTTCTTACTCTCTCCTCTTCATTTTTTTCTTCTCACTCTCTCCTCTTTCTTCTCACTCTCTCCTCTTTCTTCTCACTCTCTCCTCTTTCTTCTCACTCTCTCCTCTTTCTTCTCACTCTCTCCTCTTTCTTCTCACTCTCTCCTCTTTCTTCTCACTCTCTCCTCTTTCTTCTTCTTCTTCCTCCCTTCTCTTTTTCTTCCTCTTACTCTCTCCTCCTCTCTCCTCTTCTTCTTCCTCTTAGGCTAAATACTTGTATCAGACATTTTAAACAGGTCTTTTATACAGAAGTGAATACATTAAAAGAGAAAGGAAAAGAAAATAACTGGTAATATATTTCAAAAGTCAAACCAGTATTTAATTTCTGCATCAAGTATTGCAATCAAAGACACCTAAAAGATTCACCTTTCCATAAAATCAAGGTTTTAGTTTTTGAGATGGTGGTTTACTTATTTAGGTGGTTGTTTTTTGTCCTTCCAACAGCTTGTATTTTTAACTGTTCAGTCCATCAGCAGACAGACACCCTGTCCATCTTAACATAGGCTAAGATGGCCATAAAAATAGTGCAGGTGATGACATTGGTTAGCAACCTTTTCTTCTTCATCATCATCATCTCACATTAACAAAGAGAGACGAAAGGCACAAGGAATTCAAATTATTAGCTTTGAGAACTGAAATAAAAATCTTTCCACAATTAGCCTACATATAGTGGCATTAGAAATACCACTTTAAGTTCTGAAAGTACTGGAAGGAATTTATACCCAAAGGATCCTAATTCTTTGGTAAGTCAAAGCTGCCATTTGTACCTGTGAACAGTATCACTTGGAGAAAATGCAACACTTAGGAAGAGTTTTAATTGTTTTTTTCATTACTTGACTCTGTCATTTTTTTCTGAAGTTTTTACAGCTTCTTGCATTCAAATGAAGGAAGATTAAGGCTGGATGGTTAAGGTTGTAATGCAGCATTTCAAAGTAATATTAGTGAAGATGTACTAGAAACTGCATTGCTTAGAAACCTATTATTTCAATAATCCTTTCTCAGAACTTCACAAAGGTCCTTTTATTGTGTCTCTGATAAATAAAATGTGATTTCTATTTAGAAAGAATTAAGGTAGTGAAGACTAACTAGAGAAGAACATGCAACCTTATAGATACTGAGGCAAAAAATAAAGCAAAATGGTTAGTTGCTGGTTCCAACTGGTATTTTTAAGTCTGTACGGCTAAGCATCTCTATCTTATATTTGTGATCTTTCTGCAATTTTGTATTTATGGGGTTTATGCCTGTTCAGAGTAATTAGTGTTGTTTACATTAGAACAAATACTGAAATACAAAAAATGAAAAGTTATTGGCAAATGGGATACAGAGTAGCAAATCTGGAAATTAGACGCTGCTGATATTTATCTGTAATGAAATTTGGCATAGGACCAGCAATAGCCAGAAGTAGGTAGAATATCCTGTGATACAGCATCTGAAATTCATCAAAACCCCCCTCCAAATTACCTTCAGTATTGTAAAAGTTTCCATTCTTTTTATTATTTGTACTTTATTAGAGGCATCTTGTTAGTACTACTTTTTCTTAGCCTTATCCGGAGATGCTTTCTTATGTCTGACTCCTGAAAGCCTCTGTGCAGAACCAGAGTTCTGCAGAGCTTTTTCCCCTGTATTCCTTCCCTTTTCTGTCTTCCCAAAAGCTTTTGGGATTTTGGCTTTTACACCATAATTTACTTAATTGCCTTTTCGTGTCAGATAATTCTTATGCATATAACATCTCATTTTTAACTACCTGCTTGGTATTGCTACAACATCAAAGAATTTATAAAATTATTCTTTGTTCTCTTATTAGATTTTTTGCTTTGTCCTTACAGAATCTTCTCTGATAAATAGAAGTGGTAGTGCTTTTTATTTACCGCCTTAATTTCCTGCAGTAAAAAAACACTCTATGTTCATTAATCATTCAACGACAAAGGATATTCTGTATTGGAGCCAAAATTGTATACATTTCTAAGCAACTACAGCATTTTGCTTTATTTTCTTAAATCTGTTTCAGAGCTTTGATCAAATTGCACTCTCCAATTGTTTTCCAAAGGGTGTAATAAGAGAAAAAAAATAACCATTTTTATAACGAAATTTCAAGCAAATAAAATCCTTAAAGGAAATTTGATTCTGTAAATGAGGACTAGGAAGAGGAAGGTCATAAGAAAGTTACATCATCGGAGTTTAATCATCCCCTTAGCACACTGATCTAAAACAGGAAAAGCGTATGAAAAACTGCAGAGGTGTCTTCTGAGAAGGTATATGCACATTTCACATACTTCTTGTTCTGTATCTTTCTTCTAAACAGTGATTAAAGCAGCTCCCAGTACAGATCTGTAACAAATTCATGAGCAAATCTGATAAAACCTGTCTTTGAGTAAACTGTGAACCTAACCTGACAACTAAGATAAATAGTTTGTCAGTTGATCTAACCACACCATTCTTTTCTCCTGTATCTGGTTTCTTTTCTTCAGAATTAACCCAGTACTTTCTCCCCCATCGTGCTTTACAAACAACCTCCCTATCTGCTTTTTGTGCCCTATGAAGCCAAGAGGAGCAGTGATGCACAGGAACACTGAAACTCCAATGTCTGGTCAACTAAATCTGGATGATGCTCTTTAGGAGCAGCAGAATGATTTTTCTAACTGCAAAAACTGTTATAATACCACTTATTTAAACTTGATTTCCTGTTCACTTGTGAATTGATTATTTGACCTTAAATTGTTATGTTTTTTTTGACCATAAAGCCAGTTCTGATTTGCTGAGTTGATGCAGTAGAAAATACTTATATTTACATTGTTCAGCTGTTCGCAGGTAAAGTTGCATGATTCAATAGCCACTAGACATGCTGAGTTCTGACTGGCGTGTTAAAATTTTTCTAATATGTGGGAACTCAAAATGTCTCTCAGACATTTTTAGAGGTTCCAGGCCTTGGTCAGAGGCATTCTAGACCCTGGCAGACAGCTGAAAAACAGCTGTGATTTTGAGTTTGAGCCATGGAATGAATTGCCAACTTTGGAGGTGGAACAAGCAATCACAAAAGGTTAGATAGTATAGTAAAAGTAGTTACAAAGTAGAGGGGAAATTTTTTTAGTATTGTACAGGGGGGTTTTCACTTTGTAGGTGGGCGTCAGAAGTTCTAAGATGGAGGAAAGTGGGCTGATCCTGTTCTTCCTCCTTCTTTTTCCTTACCTCCATGTTCTTGGTGATGTTGGCACTGACAGATCGGTTTAGAGTAGAAAAACACTTGGCAACTAGGTAGTAGGTATTGGGGAATAATTGTAAACACGTTATACGTAATATATCTTATAAAAGATAGCAGCAGCCCTGGGCGGAGAGGGAGACGAAGAAGGCAGCAGATCGAGAGGATGTCAGGGGGTGTGTGTGCCTCTACCCAGGCCGCTGATCAAACAGCCGCAGTCCAAGAACATAATCTGTTAGATAACTAGCGATAAACTGCCTTGAGACCGAACAGCTAAAGCCTGCGGAGTTTTTCTTTGGAAGCACGGGTTGGAGGAGGAATTTCACCACCACATGAGACCCCAGAGCAAGGCCGGGGTTCTCACAGTAATAAAGATGCACCCTTTGTTTATCCACCTTTGTCATTTATACATCCAGCTGTGAAGCTCTCCAGCTTTGCAGTGCTGTTTACTAGGACAATTGAATACCATAACTTCCCAAATTTTGTGTACGTGACCAATCAATATGCAGATTTTATAGCCATAATTTCACACACAGATAATTTGTTAATCGGGCTGCACGCTAAGCTGAGGAAAGCAACACAGCAAATAGTTTTTGCTTTTTTGATAGTTTCTGCCATGTCGAGCTCCCATTCTGTCCATTGGTAATGATTGTACCTCTCATGGGAGGAAATCTGACGGACAAACATACAAAACAATCCACTATTTGGCATAGAGGGAACTAACAACAATAACAGAAGTTTAATATTTTGCTTTCTTTGTCACCTAAGGGTGTGAAAGGTATTCTAGTTCATTGAGTTTATATTCTGCCGCTGATCTTTAGCTGAGGGACACAAAGATATATGTGTTATGCGTGTTTGCATATTTATGTGTTTATATATGCATGTAGATATAGACATATAAAAACACATAAATACACACAGGTGGGGGTGTATGTATATGTATGTATTTATATATATATATGCCTGAGGTCATATGTGTGTGGGATTCAGTTTGTGTTCTGTTAAACCCAGCCCTCTGTGTGTGTGTGTTTGCACCTCGTCCACAGGAGCTGGTTACAGTGCTGGCTATTGAACTGTTGTTGTTTTCAAGCTGTAATTTATTTGCTAATGATATACAATGTTTCACAGTGATAAGGAGTCAATAATGAATATGTTATGCTTTAACATCATAAAGACATCCTTAGGAAAAAGTCCCTGTCTTTCTCCAACAGTGATCCATATGGTGTGCTACTAAAAGGAGAAGATCTCTGAGTGAACAAATGTGAAATAATACAGACTTAATCTTTATTGCTCTTTTCCTATCAAGATAGCCTTTGTTGTCTGGCCTATGAAGACACTGCAAGACTACTCACTCATACAGCATTGTTTTATTGTTCACTTTTATTTTCTCTAAAGCAGACCGGGGTTGTTTTTTTCTTTTTCCTTTGCATATGTCTTAAGAAGTTGACCTTTAGCTTTACTAATGCAATTAATAGTTTTTGCTTCCTATCTCCTATAAATGATGTTGGTGAAATAGGTCACCTGATTTCATGTTCTAGTAGGTACAGTCAGAGAAAATTCTGGATATGTAAATTATCATATTTAATTAGCATTATTTCTATCCTCTTTATTACACATTTTGCAATACTATTGATTGTTGGACCTAGAGTATCTTTTGTCCTCAAGCCACACACCTAGAAGTCACCTAAATCTTCATTTTTTCTGAGGATAATTCAGCTTGGAATAATTTTTTTAAATCTAGATTAAGAGTAAATAATTTAAATGGAAGTTTTGACAGGACCACACGTATAAGGTTTTGAAGTATTTCAAGACTACGAAAAATTGCTACCCTGTCATCTGACTTTTTAGTCTTTATCTAAGACATAAACCACATGTTTGTTTGATGTTTGATTTTTTGTCATAAAAGGAGTAGGTGCTTTATCAATAGACTTTATTTTAATCAATACTGCCTCGATTATTCCCTACATGAATCCAATTTTTATTTCTACTGTCTAGAGTGGGAAAATATGAGAAAGAGTTCCCCACATCAAATCCATCTGCATCATCTCAGAGGCTGCCTTCAGTAGCTTAAACATGACTAAACCCCTCCCACTGTTACACTGGAAAGAGTCTTGATGACTCAAAACTTTAAAAAAACCTTGTCGTTTTCACTCCATTTAAATGTGTCACTTTTAATAGCAAAACAAGTAGAGAAATTCCAATGTGAACTCATTTTAGAGCAATGACCAAGTATTATGAATATTTGACTGTATTTAATCTTTCAGCTCCTTTTCTTATTGCATCCTTAACCCTACTCCTGAAGGGACTTGGATTTAAATACAGTAGAATTTCCAGTGTTGAGCAAATCTCTGGTTTCATACCTGAAGATCTCCTTAGTTCAAAAATCCACTTTGTAATTAATTTTATTTATGCTGTGCAACTCTGCTTTCCCAGATATTAAAAAGCATATTGGCAAAGAATATGACATTATTTCTTGAATAAAATGACAGGAAGTAATGCAGCAAGATTTTCTGCCTTGAGAGTCACCTGACTTCTCCATTCAGTGACTTTATATTCCTATTCAGGGATTATTATACCTAAGAGATCCAGAGTATAGCCAAGAGAATAGTAATAGAGAAGTTCTAACTGTAATGCTGATTTTCTACTGTTTGTTACTATTTCCTCACCCATAAAAGGCACTTGTAATTAATTTTCTGTTCCCTAGGACCACCTGTAGAAGTAAACTTCACTATTGGTGATGAGATTTAAACACGAAGAAAAAAAGCTGGGTAAGTATGAAGTTGTTAAACTCGCTGTCACGAGACTGTATTGTTGAAGACTGTTACAGGGATGATGGGAGTCTGGGATAAGTTTAGCTATGAAAACTTAGTTCCATTTCATCAAGGAGGCTTAAAAGAAGACCCAAATTGGGTTGTTTTTTTTTGCTGTTGTTGTTGGGTTTTTTTTGTTGTTTTTTTTTTTTTTAAACTGAATATTTTTGGAAAAAATATGAAGTAGTTATCTCTGACATTTCTATTGACAGGTGGCCAAGACATGTCTGGGGAATCGTAATGATTCAACATCTCGTTTGGAAGCAGCAGAAACAGAGACAAGCTTTCAGGTATTCTCTTCCAGAGTAATTTTTGGGGTTTTACTAAAAGGTCTCATGAGATTCAGTTACTTAAAGTAGACTTACACATTCTTCACCAAGTTCTGTCTCAAAAGAGAAGACTACTTAATTCAGACTTTGACTGTGTCTGATTGTAATTGATCTGTTCAAAATTATTTCTGGCTGGTAACAATTTGCAAACTATTAAATATTTGGAAAGCTGGTAGTCAAATTACTTAATTTGACAGTGTCATGTGTATAGCCCTGGAAGCAGGAGTAAGGAGAGTTTTCCAAAATAATTGAATATTAAATACCTATGTGGTTGTTTATATATATATATATAATATGCAGTGATATGAAGCTGTATGTAGCATCAGACTTGTATGGTTTTGCACTTAGAGATCAGGACCCTTTTCTAGGGACAATTCCAATTTTAACAGACTTTTTTATTTCTGTTTATGTATATATGTATTCTATACACCATATTTTTACCTTTACAGAAGTTTCACAGCCCTCCATGGACTAAACCTGAAGATGAAAAATCACCTGAAGAAAAAGAGAAAAAATACAAAGAATCAGTTAGTACACCAGAATAAAAACTCTAAATGCTACTAACCTACATTGAAAAATGCCAATCACTTCCATTTTCATGTTCTGCTAGCACAAAGGCATGAAATGTCCCAGGTTTCTAAAGCATGCATTTTTCACTATTTTATGAATGTCTGTAAATTAGTCTATAACAGACCAGTTAGTACCTTCCAGCAATAATCCAAAATTGATGTTTGAAGAAGTGCTTTGTAATGCAGTCCAGTTTTTGAACTCTTGTTCTACCTTATCAGTAATTGTATACTATAAATTACCCATTTCGTAAACAACAGTCATTCTCAAGTATATTTCTCACTGTTTTATTTCATGTAATTTTGTGGCAGATTAGTTCTAATATTAAGAGGCAGTCAATGTGGAGGGGGGAAGATATCTGTGTAACCATATTTGAAGTACAATCCTTAAGTGCAACTGCAAAAAGACAACTGTGTGTGTGGGGGGTCCATGTATGCTTACCTTTTAGTAATTCCATCTCAAATCTAATTACTTACACAATAAAATATGCTTATTTTCTTCTTTCTTTCCTCAGTGCTATCTTAACTAGTTCATTTTTGAACACTGAAAAGCTGACAGAATTGGATTTTAAGGGATGGAGATGGAGAGAATCATTACTTTAAGGATTCAAGCAAAAAAAATGTGCAGGTGGTACTGAGTTACAGTGTCATAGCTTGGATGGCAGCCGTGGGAAGTCGGTTTCATCCCTTGTGTTTGTGCTGATCTCGACGGGATGGAATACACTTCCAAGGGGAAAGCCCTGTTTGGTCCACTACAGTTGGCCTTTGATCCCTCCATCGGGGAGGACTGATTGGAATCAGCTCTGTCACTCATGGATTCTTTCAGTTTCTCCTTAGTCACACTATGACAAGAAAGCAGAAAAGAAAGGGAGAAGAGAGAATGTTTTTCTTTTTTGGGTGCATGTCATTATTGGTCTAATTTAAGAATTCATATGCCATATCTTTTTGAGATGCACATCTTTCAGGAATGGTTGGAATAGTAAACTGCCTGATGCAATGCTATCTATCCCTAGCAAGAATTGTCTTAAGCATTTGTAACTTGTAAACTTCCACCTTGGTCTTAATGCACACCTCAGCACATTTTCAACTAGATTTGAAGTAGTTATAATAATTTACTTTGTCTTGCTTTGTATCAGTTTAAAAGCAAATAGACAAATCTTTAACTTAGTGATGCTCTGTCTTCAGTTTTAGCATTTAAGACTTTACCTCTCCTTCAACAGTCTCCTTCAATACCTCCTTGTCCTTGCTGGTGTGAAAAATGCATATTTTATGATTGGCTTTTCGCAAAGGCTATAATGAATATTCTATGTGTAATGTTAGAACGTTATGCTGTGTTAATTCACTTAAGTAGTGTGTTAAATACAGTTTTAGGTTCTAACCTAATGTTAAAATAGAGACTATGTATGTGGGGAAGTTTTTTTTTAGGAATGAGATACTTACTTCAAAGAACACCTAAATCTTCCAAAGCAGAGGAATTTATGGCTTTTATCAGAAGAAGTTAATTTCTTCAGGCCTTACTCAGACTCAAAGATGCCAGGGGATTAAAGGAAACAATTAACATACAACAAACAGAGTTTCTTGTTTAAAATAGAATGCATTCGTAACCATAAAAGATATATAAATATGCAACAAGTATATTAGTTTAAGGGTGATTCCTTTATTCACAAGTCATGCTTTTCGTAACTTAATGTCCGAGAACATCCGGACGTCCGTAATTCTTTACTTTTTTTATTGTCTTGTAATTGTCCTAACTCTAAACTTTAGTACTCTAGTGATATTATTATTTTTATAACCATTTTATTATTATTAAACTTTTAAACTTTTAAAAACCAAGTGATTAGCGTTTTTCACACTGGTATGAGTAATCTTTCACCCTGACATTTTGTATGTGCTCCTCTACTCAAAGATAGATAGTTGCAGTTTCTCTGCCTTTTTTAAAACTAAAAAACCTCATGAGCTGACCAAATGATGACAAAGTACAGCTTAAGACTATCCATGTTAAGAGCCAAAAGACACGAAATCGTGGCTATGAAATTAATCAGGTAAGAGATATGTGGCTCTTTGCATTTGATCCTAAATCTTGCTGAAGACAGTCTGCTTTCTTTCAAAATTTTCAGTGGGCAAGACACTTGTGGTTTTGTCATATCTACAGCTGGCATTAATTTCTAGTGATGCTAAAAGCAGCATTTCTTTGCATGTGACAGACCTTAACTGAGAAGGTCACTGGAACTCTGTTTCAGTCACCTGTCAAGAAAGGATCTGCACTGCGCAGTGGTTGAAGCCCTCCAGCAGGACGAAAGCCAACGAGCACAATGCTTCCTGTAGCTTTAGAAAGAAGCCTTTGTCAGCAGGATCCCCTTCATCAGGCAGCCTGGAGTAGATACTATCCACAGGGCTCCTTGGCTGCCTTGGTCACGGGTTCTTGCCTACAGGCTTTGGACTTGCTCGTGGCTGTTCTTCAAACACGGCTCCTCACGTGGAATCCACTTCTTGGTGCAGAGGGCAATCCCTCCATCTCCCCTTCCTCCCCTGTATCTTCTGACCAGGCTGGAGCTCTCAGTAGTGACACTGCAGTCATGGGATTCAGCCCACCACATCCCAGAGATGCAAAAGGCCGTAACTTTCCTGCAGCACAGCGGCTTCCAGCTCCTCCTGTTTCTTGCCCGTGCTGCAGGTGTTGATGGAAGGCGCCTCAGCCTGCCTGTCAGCCGTGTCACCTTCCCAGAGGAACACCCCTTTTCTTCCTTTCTCACAATTTTCTGGTGTTTTCCCGCCAGCTTTTATTCCCTTGGCTTTCCTGACAAAGCCAACCCTAGACTTGCCTTGGCCTCTTACCACTCCCTGGCACTTCACTGCCTTGCATGCCCATCTCCCGCCTTGGATAAATGAGGTTTTTGTTTTAAATTGGTAACTATTTTTATATTAAGAGTTAATAATGTAAGGGCTTTTTAATTATATGGATTATTTGTAATGTTTTTTATTGGTATATTAAGTAAGTAGGTAAAAAATGGATTTTTTTGAGAAGTGCTAGATAAATACAAAGTATTTAAACTTGAAACTTTAGTGAAAGTTACTTAAATGTTTGTTTTAGGTTGGTTAATTGGTAAAGTGATATAATTAAAAGTAAATAAAGTAAATAGAGTAGAAGTATAATATTTGATAGAATTTTATACTTTGAAAGTTATTAAATAAGATTTTTATAATATTGATTTTTATATTTATAAAGAAACCTAAAGTTTATATATTTTGGTGGGTGCAGTACAAGACGTCAGGTGTAAGTTGCAATTCTTGCATAATCTACATTTGTATTTACATAGTGTAATTTATCTGTGTATTTACATTGGTGTTTTGTGGAGTGGTGAGTGTGTTTTTTGTGTGATCTGGTTTTATGTTCCTTATTGAAATTTACTTGGGTTTTTGTACTTGTTGAGCTATAAGTAAACTTTATGTTTTGATATAAGAAATAAGTATTGTTAAGTTTTGTTTTATAAAATTGTATAGACTTGCAAGATAATGGTATAAGTTGTTATAATTTTTCAGTTATAAGCATGAAGAAATATAAGAATAAAATAATGTATGTAGTAAAGAAGAAATTGATAATAATTAGGAATTACTTAGATAATATCTATAATTAGTAACATAGGTGAAATTATATCATTAGTAAGTATTAAAAGATGGTACATTATTTTAGAGTTTTTAACAATTGATAAATGTTAAATTAGTAGTAAGTTAAATAATTATGTGTGGATAATGATTTTTTAAGTTTAAAATAATAAGTTTATTTGTTATATTGATAAAGTTAAATTGTTAAGTTAAAATTATTTGAATTTTATTTTTGACGTAGAAAATATTTGGGTTTCCTGTTAATTATTTTATTTAGGTAGATATAGGGTTAGGTTATAGTTTAAATTTTAATTGGTGTATGTTACTTAATATATTTTTATATAATGTTTTTAAAAATAGTAGTTAAGAGTAAAAATGTTAGGATTAAAGATGAATCACATTATTTAATAATTGGATTTTTTAGAAGTGTTTTTAGAATATATTTGAATATAGTAAACTTTTTTTTAAAGATTTGAAAGTGGTTATGGACAGGATTGTGAGTTTGGATTTGGATATTGAGAGTGTGAAGGTGGAGGAAATGTATGAGAGAGCGATTACTTAGTGTGAAACTTAGAAAAAGAAATTAATGTTGTAGTTGAGTTTTATATTGAAGTGATTTTGTAATAATAACTGAGGAAAGTGATCAGATTAACAGTTTGGAGGAGGTTTTTAATGAAATATATTTTTTTTAGTCTTGAAAAATATTTAAAACTATGAGATAAATTTAGGTTAAATTATAGAGTTAGTGTAGAGATTAGTTAGAGAGTTAACTTGTTTTAAGAGCTGTAAAAGTAGAGAAAATAAAAGTAGGAATTAGAAATTTTATGTAAGAGTAGAGATTGTAATGAAGAACAGAATTTTTGATGAAATTGATGATACAATACACTGTATTTTTTTTACTTCTGAATAGGTGTTTGGTAGTGTTTTCTTTTAGTTGTTTTAATTTGAGTTGTTTTATTTTTTTTAAGAATATTAACCATATACTGTATAGTTTAGAGAAGTGATTTTTAATAAAACTTAGGATAGGTTATATTAAATAACATTTAAATTTAGATTGAATGAATTTTGATAGTAAGGAATAATAAACTTAATTTTAATAGATAAAAAGAAACTTAATGTATTTATTTAAATGTATTGACATTTAATTTTGTTTGATTTTATTAACACTTAACATATTGAATGTTGTTATTTATAAATATTGAAGGTATTTTAAGTCTTTTGGTTTTGGAGACATTTTAGCTTGTTGAGTTAAGATTATTACTTATATCTTTACAGGGTGGTTTTATTTATTGGGAAATATGTTTCTCAGTAATAGATTTTTATTTATGTTACATTTTAAATGGTACTAATTTGTGTAGTGGGTTTTGTTAAATGTAGGATATTGATTAGATTGTTTTATATTTTTTGTGGGCTTGGACAAATATTTATCTATACAGTTAGGCTTTTCTATATTTGAAGTAAGTTTTGATGGGGTTTTTTTTTAAGAGTTATTGATTTAGAATTTTAAGAATATTTGGTGTTTGGAATAAATAAAATCGGGGGTTTTTTGGATACGGTCGAGCTGTATTTTTAGTGTTAGCAAGGACTAGTTTTGGTACGTTATTTTGATTTTTTTGTTTGCTTACGGGGAGGGTCTCCTGTTAGATGTGGAAGCCTGAGACTGGCACAAGGACTTTTTATCTAATGCTTGATGAGTCTGTTTTATGGGGAGGAGGTGTTATTTTAAGTTTTATAAAATACACTGAGAATTAGTTAAAATCATGGAAGAAACATTATGGTAATTAAAGGGTGCTACGTTTGAAGAGCTATAAATCTTTTTAAATACCTGCTTGATGTAAGGTGAGCTTAATCTCCTTTTTCTGCCCCAGAAAGCATCGGGCACGTCCACATCGATGGCACCACCTCTGCCTACTGCTCCTGCTCCACCTGACCAAAAGCAAGAGCAAAAGTTGGTTGGGCTTTAAGAACTTGCAATAACTTTGAAGCAAAATAAATCCCATTTTCCCCTGTGTTTTTTCCTTTCAGGTGCTGCACTCACCTCTGCGGACACGCACCGAGCTCTCGCTGCAGGAACCCGTCAGGCCTCAGTGGCTGTGAGTTCATGTTCTTCTCCCTGGGGAAGAGGAGAAGAATGTGATTAAATAAGTAAATAAATAAATAAATAAATAAATAAATAAATAATTGCTGAGGAATTGCAGAAATGTTTTCTGGAGCCTTTCCCCTTCGGTGCCCCTGTGCTGTGTGGGACACGGGCAGAGGAGCCTCGGGCTGGAAAGGGGCAGGAGAAAGGCAAAGGGACCCCCCGGTGTCCCCAGGGCACCGTGGGGACAGAACGGACACTGCGCGGGCACGGGGAGGCGAGGAGTGACAGTCTGGGCCAAAATCCCAGCTCACCCCAGGGAAATTAGTGAGGGACATTTTGGAGGGGAAAGCTGAGGTCACGAGTTCACCCAGCCCGGCCACGTTGTGTTTGCACAAAGAGGCACCAGAGGTGAAGGTCAATCCTGAGCCAACCCTGCTCAACCTCTAAGTCCCAGAATAAATCCTACAAGCTGCCCACTGAGGGACTAAAAATACATAAAAGAGAACCAAGAGCATTCCGAGAGCAAACCAGAAGGTTCCTGGGAATCCCGTTGCAGTGTTGTCACAGCCTTTTTGACAGAGCTGTAAGATTTTTATTTCAATGCTGCGTTTCTCTCCTGGGATCATTCACTCCGTGGGCTGTGGGGATTTTTCGGGTTTGAACTCCCTCACGGTGGCCCTGACACTGCTCAGAAGCTGGAGGAAGAGCAGAGCCAGTGCTCCTGGCAGGGGCAGGGAGTTTTCCCCCAGAGCAGATCCAGCAGCTGCCCTCCAGCCCGGCCAGGAGGGATCTGCTTTGGCTCCTGCAGGGACAGAACGTGTTCAGGTGCTCCAGGTGACATTCCAGCAGCCTCATCTCCCATCCCTGTTCCTGCCCCTCCTGCTCTCAGCTCCTGCCCCACCAGCTGTGCCAAGGGAATTTGTCCCACCAGCAGCAGGGGAAGGACAAGAGCTCCCACCCTGGCACTTGGATTGTCCCGCTGGGGGATGCTGCCTGCTGGGATTTAGATCATTCCATACATTTGGCTGCTGAAATTTCCCAGCCCAGGGGCTTTAGCACAAAGATTGTTCTTTGTATGGTGCCTGGATTTGGGGTTCAGTATCAGCTTTGCTAGTTCAGATGAATTATACCCACAGCCCCAGGTTCCCTGCTGAATTCCTGCTGGAATAACCTGACAGTGCCTCGTGGAGATTGGAAATTCCCATGCAGAGCTGCCACTTTAGCACCAGCTGTGTCAGGAACCAGCAGAGGTTCCAGGGAAGCTCAGTGGGATCAGGACAAGGACAGGTCTCTATTCCACAGAACTTGCTATTTAAAACCCTCATCCCCCAGCCCCAGGGATGTGTCTGGGGTCACTTGACAGAGTTCCCTGGAATTCAACTGATTTCACTCCCCGGAGCTCAGGCTCCAGTTGATGTTTTAAAGCAGGACAAGGCAGTGGCTGGATGAGCTCCCGGCCTGTGCTGAGGCAGAACATCTCTCCTGCAGAAGCTCAGCTCCTTTCAGAGCCTCGGCAGTGGCCTCTGCATGTCCTTTCCCCTCAGGAAAGGGATGCACATCCCTGCCTGCAGCACATCTCCAGTGGGACCCACCTGTGAGAGTTTTCCATCCCTTCTGCACCTCCAGCTGGCTCCCTGGAAATCTCCAAACGTAATTGCACTCCAACCTCTGATTTCAAGGCATCTCCAAGGCTCTTGCTTGGCATTTAGTACCTATGAAGGAAGATTGCCTTGGCTCAAATGCTGCTGGTGAATGATAGGCTCCGGCTGGAAAAGAGGGAGGAGATTTGGGGTGGCTGGAACATACCTGGCAGCTGTGTGGGAGGTCAGAAACAGGGATTGCCGTCAGAGCCCCTCTGCAAACGGCCCGTGCCTCCATTCCCAGGTAATGCCAGCCGTTCCCTGGGGTCCCTGTGGGCTGTCGGTGGCGTCTGTCCGGGCTGAAGCATCCCTGCGTGCCTGTGGGGAGCAGCCCCTGGCCGAGGAGCCGCGGGCAGCCCTTCAGCCGTGTCCGCGCCAGCGCTGTCCCGTGCGCCGGTGCCCGTGCCGG
Source organism: Lonchura striata (assembly GCF_050655825.1). Classification (NCBI taxonomy): domain Eukaryota; kingdom Metazoa; phylum Chordata; class Aves; order Passeriformes; family Estrildidae; genus Lonchura; species Lonchura striata. The sequence goes on along the minus strand of NC_140705.1, from coordinate 115,422,827 downwards.
GACGTGCGCTCGGCACGCTACGAGCCACGGGCAGGGCACGGCAGCTCCCGCCCCGCAGAGCCAAGGACAGGAGGTGCTCTCTGCCCTTCGGAGCTCCGGCTCCTCCAGCCGCGCACCGGGCACAGCCGGAGCGGGAGCAGCGGCCCCGGCGGAGCGGCCGCTCCCGGCCGCGGCGCCGCAGCCCCGCTCGTCCGGCGGGGCTCCCCCGGGGATGCGGACACGGGGCGGGGGAGGCGGGCGCTGCTGCTCGCAGGGGAGCGCGGTGGCCACGGGGCTACCGGGGCGGGGGGGCTCGGCATCCCGCGGGGGCTGCGGGGCGGCTCCGTGTCCGCCCGCGGGGCCGGAGGCGGCGCTGCGGGAGCGGCGGTGCCGATGGGGTCCCGGCCCCGACGCAGCCCCGGCTCCCCGCGGCCACAGCGAGAACGGGACCCGAGCCCCGGCGGGACCCGAGCCCCGCGCCGGCCGCAGCTGGAGCGGCGGCGCCCGTCCCGGAGCGGCTCCTCCCGGCCGCGGCGCTGCCGGTCCCGATCCCAGCCCCGATCCCGCCTCGACCCCCCGGCCCCGGCACCCCCTCCCTGCCCGCCGAGGAAGGAGCGGCTCCGCCCGGCTCCCCCAGCAGACACCGGCGGGACCAGAACCCGAATCCCGATCCCGATCTCAGCTGAGCGCCTCGGACGCCGCGCAGGCCGGGAGCTGCCCCGATCCGATCCCCGCACGGAGCTCCGAGCGCCGGTCCCGCCGCAGTCCGTCCGAGCATCCACACAGAACACGGGGCGGGCGCGGAGCCGCCGCCATTTACGGGCGGGGGGCGGGGCCGGGGGCGGGGCCAGCACAGGTGCGCGCACAGGTGCGCGGGGCCCCAGCGCGCCTGCGCGGGGCGGGGCCGCGGGTATTTAAACCGCGGGGCGAGCCCGGCGGAGCCGTTTGGTGCTGGGCGTTCGGAGCGGGAGGTTGCGGCCGGTCGGGCTCTATATCTCTTTTTCTTTTGCTTTTGTTGCGCGTTTCTTTTCTTTTGTATTTTTTTTTCTCTATGCCTCTCTTATCGACCCTCCCTTCCTCCCCTCCCCCACCCCCTACACCCTCCCCCCCCCCAAACCCCCCCCCCTCCCTCTCCCCCCTAGCCCTCCCCTCCCTCCCTCCCGGGCGGGCCCCCCTACTCTCCTTTCCTTGTCCTCCCTCTCTATTCCCCTACTCACCCCTACGCTACCCTGTTCCTCCATCCTTTCCCTGTTCCTTCTCTCCCCAGCCGGGCTCCCCCGTGCCCCCTCTCCCTGCTCCCCCCCACGCGCTCCCGGTTCCTCCTGCCGCCTTTCCGTGATACCTTTCCCCCTCCACATATTCCGCCTCCTTCCCCAAAGCTGCCTTCAATCTTTCTCTTCCTTCACCCTGCCTTCCCCCAGCCCCCTGCACACCCCGACCTGCCCCCACCTGCCCCCTGTCCCTGTCACCCTCCCCTTGAGCGCCCCCTCTGCTCCCCTGTTCTCGTTCCCCATTCCCCTTTTCCTTCTTTCCTCGCAGCCGCGGGGCTCGGGGCGCCGCAGAATAAAGCCCAGAGGGCCGGAGCCGGCGCCCCCCGCCCTCGCTGGGGTCCCCACACGGGGCCGGAGCCGCTCTGCGGGTCCCCCCATTGCAGTCTAATACACGGCCCGACACTGCCGGGGTGCGGCTTTCCCGACATCACACTGGGGGTCGGGCTGGGGGTCGGGAGGGGGTCCTGGGGGGAGGAGGGTGGGGGGGTTAGGAAGGGCCCCCTCATTAGGAGGGGGTCCCGGGGGAGGAGGGTGGGGGGGGGGATAGGAAGGGCCCCCTCCGGAGGAGGGGGTCCGGGGGAGGGGGGCCAGGGTGGGCCCCCTCCGGAGGAGGGGGTCCGGGGGAGGGGGGCGGGGTGGAGGGGGGGGCCTTCCCCCCTCCAGCCCCGGCCCCTCCCCGGGACCCCCTCCTCCGGACCGGGGCCCGGGGGGGTTGGGGGGGGGGGGGGGAGGGTGGGGGGGGGGCGGGGGGGTGGGGTGGGAGGGGGGGGTGGGAGGGGGGGGGGCGGGAGGGGGGGGGGGCGGGAGGGGGGGGGGTGGGAAGGGGGGAACGGCCGGCCATTTGGTTTTTTTTTTTTTAAATGTCTGTTCACGGCACAGAGTGACGTGCACCCCCCCCCGCCCCCGCCCCCCCCCCCAACCCCCCCGCCCCCCCCCCGCCCCCCCCGCCCCCTCCCCCCCAACCCCCCCGCCCCCCCCCGCCCCCCCCGCCCCCTCCCCCCCAACCCCCCCGCCCCCCCCACCCTCCCCCCCCGCCCCCCCACCCTCCCCCCCCGCCCCCTCCCCCCCCCCTCCCCAACCCCCCCGGGCCCCTGTCCGGAGGAGGGGGTCCCGGGGAGGGGCCGGGGCTGGAGGGGGGAAGGCCCCGCCCTCCACCCCGCCCCCCTCCCCCGGACCCCCTCCTCCGGAGGGGGCCCTTCCTATCCCCCTCCCCCCACCCTCCTCCCCCGGGACCCCCTCCTAATGAGGGGGCCCTTCCTAACCCCCCCACCCTCCTCCCCCCAGGACCCCCTCCCGACCCCCAGCCCGACCCCCAGTGTGATGTCGGGAAAGCCGCACCCCGGCAGTGTCGGGCCGTGTATTAGACTGCAATGGGGGGACCCGCAGAGCGGCTCCGGCCCCGTGTGGGGACCCCAGCGAGGGCGGGGGGCGCCGGCTCCGGCCCTCTGGGCTTTATTCTGCGGCGCCCCGAGCCCCGCGGCTGCGAGGAAAGAAGGAAAAAGGGACGGGAAGAGAGGAGGCAGAGCGGGGCATGCGGGAAGGTGGGGAGGGAGGTCGGGCTGCGGAGGAAAGCGGGCGGGGAAGGGAAAGGCCGGCAGGGGGAAAGAGGGACGGGACAGAGGAGGGAGAGAGGGGGAATGGAACGGAGCAGCGGGGCAGGGACAGGTGAGGGACGAGTGGGGGGCGTCGCGTTTGGGGGAGGAGGGAGAGTGGGTTTAGGGGAGAAAAAACAGAAATATGGAGAGAAGGAAGGAAGGGTAGATGGTGGGACGGGAGGCCGAAATGGGACGAGAAGGAAAAGGAGGAAGACAAAGAAGGGGAATAGGAGCAGAAGGAAGGAAGAGTAGAAGGGGGCACAAAAGGGGAGCGAAAGCAGTCGGCTTTGGGGAGGACAGGAAAACGGGGGAAAGGCAGGGAAAGAAGGGGAATGGGAGCAGGAGGAAGGAAGTGTAAAGGGGGAGAAGGAGAGACGGGCGAAGCTGCGGAGCCCGCACAGAACCCACCACCCGCACCGCGCTCCGAGTGAGCAAATGGCGGCTGCAGCGATTCCCGGCACTTAAATAAGCTCGGCCCCACCCCACGCAGGTGCCCCGCGGTCCCGCGCACCTGAGCCAGCGCCGGCCCCGCCCCTGAGGCTCCGGCCCGGCCCCGCCCCTGAGGCTCCGGCCCGCCCGGGATGGAGGCGGGGCCATCGCTCCCGGCCCGCCGGGATGGGCCCGGGGCTGCCGCTTCGGCTCCCGGCGGTGCCGCCTCTGCCCCGGCGGGCGGGTCGGGGTCTCTCTCGGGCCGGAGCACCGGGGCGGCGCCGGGGCCGAGCCGGCGGCGGCGGCGATTTCCCGGGGCTGACCGAGACCGGCCGGGGCGCGGGGACCCCCGTGCCGCCCCAGCACCCCCAAACCCCGCCGCTCCCCGCCGTGCCAGGGAATTTTCTTTTTCCCGGTGCAGGCCGAGACATTTCTGTGAGAAAACTCAGAACTCAGGGGTACGGGGTCTGAGGGGAGAGAAGAGATTCTGGTATAAATCCAAAACGCGTTGTGAAAAACAACATGGAAGAGCTCATTTGCTCTCCCAGCCCGGTTTCTGTGTGACCGTCTGTGATTCCAGCTGCTCCGCTGGCACTGGCAGCCTGCGGGGCTCTAAGGACTTGCCAGGTGCCCAGCACGACAGAAAAGAACGGGAGAACTCCCCGGCTCTGGCAGCGGAGCCTCTCGGCAGTGTCCCGAAAGCCCCGCAGTGCCAGCATCTCTGCATGGAAGCTGAGGGGCTCCAGCGCAGCCCCTCTGCAGCGTTCCTCTGCAGCTGGCACTGCCCAGCGCCCCTGACCAGGGTTTGGGGTCCCTGCACAGCCCCCGGCGCAGCCCCCTGGCTTCTTCCAGTTCCCTTCAGCCAGGATGATTTTCTCGGGGGTAGGAGCACCCAAAGCCAGCGGAACTGGCCTCAGCCACTTTCCGTGGGATCTCTCCTCTTCCTTCCTCACCAAATTCCCACTGTCAAAACCCAGCTTGAGGCACAGATCCCCATCCCCTCAATCTCTCCAAGGAATTGGGCTCGGATTTCCCAATCCAGCAGGGCAGAAATGCTCTTGTCCTTACTGTACATCCTAATTGCAGTAATGGCTCAAGAAATAATTGAAAGAAATTAAAGGAATGAAGAGAAATTAAATAAGAGCTGCCAGCTCCAACTAAGGGATGTTCAAACCCCTTACCAACAATTTGCTTTAATTAACCGACTCAAACAAAGTAATTAACACCACATTGATACAGTATGATTCTTTTTAATCGAGTTATAGATAAATATTGCAGAATGTAAAAACCTTTGTAAATCCAGAAACTCTTTCAAGAGAGAGACAGGGCACAGCTGCAGAGAGTCTTGGGGAGTTCAGGGGAAAAACCCCAAAGTTTTCAGTGTTTAGCATCTCCCACCCTGTCGTCACTGACAGCAAACACGGCTTCAGCCTCAGGAAAACACGGAGAGTCAGGGATTTTACAGATCCTGGTCTCACCTCAGCCTCTCAGCAGGTACAGTCTGCAGGGAGAGGGAAGAAAAAGGGTCAGAATGGACAGCCTACTTCCAGAAAATCATCACCATTCATAAAGCACTAAGCAGAGCTGTAAGAACTTCCCCAAAGGTTCATTTCCCTGCGGACTGAGGGCTCTCAGTTGAAGCACAGGCTGGACCTGCCAGGGACAGACTCCAGGAACCCCAGAAGTAAAAGCCACTGGGCCAATTCCATAAAACATTCCAAAATCAGGCTCCTAGGATGTGACCATCTCCTCTCTCACCTGGAGGTTGAAGCACAAGGAATGATCTTCCCTCCTGTGGGTTTTCTGGGATCTGCAGTGAACCGCAGGGGGAAGAAAACAAAGCCTGAATGTTTCGCACGACTGGAACAGAAAAGTGGGGAAAAGGGAGGCAGGGGCACTGCTGGGGTGATAACTGGGATCCAGCCTCTCCACACCAATGGAAGCAGAGACTGAGTGACAGAGCCTTTGGGACCACTTTGCTGGGATTCATAGGAAAACGGGTGAGTTTTATTTTGGCAGTAAAGCCAAGCTGCTTCTCACCTCATCAGCCGGGTACAGCAGCAGCACCCGCAGGAACCTGGCCAGGTGGCTCTGCCTGGCAGAGGGCTCCCCACTTCCTGGGAATTGTGTGCTACAGGGCTGTGCCACTGGCCATTAAAACAGTTCCCACCTGGCCCTTCACAAAGGCAAGGTGCTTTTTCCATACAGCAAATGGTTTTTGAATTAAGAAGGTAACACTGGTAATACTCAACTGGAGAAGAAAAAAGTGAGAGCTGTAAAATTTTCCTACGCCAGGCAAAAAAGAAAGCCAAATTAAAACCAAAACAAAAACTAACATAACAATGAAAAAAACAAACCATATCAAGCATGCTTCAAGAGAGTTTAAATCTGAATGAAGTAACTTACTTAGAAGCTTGAAAAGCTGCAATGCTGCAAAAATCTAATGCTGCAAAAAAAAAGGTGCCTTCCCATCCAAACCCATCTGGAATTCCACAATTCTGTGAACAGCTCTGGGCAGAAGGGCTAGATTTCCTTTGTAGTTCAAAAATGCTGCTGCAAGAACACGAAGAGAGATTTCATATACTGTTAAAGTGGCACAACCACATCAAAAATTACGTTTGGAGGTAAAGTGGCAACTCTGCAATTCCAGCTTCTGATACCAAGGACACACGGAGGGCTGAAACCTGGAGGTCCTTACATGACAGGATTTCTAGATTTCTAGAGTTACCCATCCCCAGTTTGCTGCTTAGGGTTAGAAAAGGTGGAATTCTGTTCTTAAGGGGTTACCACATACCATCAATGTGAGAGACGGGGATGCTGATGTTTGATCAGAGTCCTGGAGCAGCCTGGAGCACGCTGGCGTCCCGAACCAGGTCTGCTGCCTTGTCCGTGTAGGGGTAGGGCTTTGTCCTCAGCCTCAGCAGGATCTGTCAGCAAAGGAGGAGAGAAAAGTAGAGTGCACCGGCTCCCAAGTGTGGGGTACCATGTGCTGCTAAGGAAGACCACGTGCTGAAAGTGGTTGGAAGCCAGGCGGGTTTTGGGAGGACAAATTCCATATTACTTCTGCAGGATTCTGTCTACAGTTCCTGCTCTACAAACCAAATACATCAAACAACAACAACAAACAAACAAACAAAAAAACCCCACATTAAATCAACAACAACAAAATAATTACTCCTACCTCAATAACCCCATACTGCCCCAAACCATTCCAAGGAGGGCGGCAGGAGGGGCTGGCAAAGGCAGGGCCCCGCCGGGCCCCCCTCGCCGCTGCCATCCTTCTCCAGCGCCGCCGCTGAGCCGCCTTCAGCCCAAAACCCACCCAAAAATACCCCAAAATCGTCCTAAATGCCCCCAAAAAACCCACCCAAAAATACCCAAACCTTCCTAAAAAGATCCAAAAAACTCACCATAAAATGCCCCAAAACCAGCCCAAAACCCTCCCAAAAATATCCCAAAAAATCCACCCAAAAATACCCTAAAACCCACCAAAGAATACCCCAAAGCCCTCCCGAGAATACCCGAAAACCCTGCCCATAAACACCCTGAAACCCCAAATTAACCACTCTGAACCCCAAAATATCCCTGAGCTCCCCATACCCCAAATTTTCCTCCCCAACCCAAAAATTCCCCCCCGACCCCCAAAATTCACTTCTGGGTCTCGTCCTCGGGGGCCGGCGGCTGCCGGGGCCCCCCCAGGCCCGCGGGCGGCGCCCCCAAACCCGGGGGGAGTTCGGGGTCCGAGTCGGGGTCGTCCTCATGAGCCACCAGCCTGGGGACCCAAAAACCGGGGGGAACCCCGAATCGGGGGGGGACCCAAAATTGGAGGGGGTTCTGGGGGGTTCTGGAAGGTTTTTGGGGCATCCCAGGAGGACTTTTGGGGTCTCAGGGGGTTTTGGGGGTCCCAGAAGGAATTTCAGGGGTCCTAAAGGGAAATTTGGAGGTCACAGGGGGAGTTTTGGGGTCCCAAAGAGAATTTTGGGCGTCCCAGGGAGGGTTTTGGAGTCCTGGGGAGAATTTTGGAGGTTTCAGGGGGTTTTTGGGAGGAATTTTGGGGGTCCTGGGGGGGGGGAGGGGGTTGGGGTCCTGAAGGGAATTTTGGGGGTCTCAGGGGGTTTTTGAGGGTCCCAGGGGGATTTTTGGGGCTTCTGAAGGGAATTTTTGGGTTCCCGAGGCTGTTTTTGGTGATCCCGGGGCTGTTTTTGGGGGATCCCGCCGGGTATTTTTGGGGGTCCCGGGAGTGTTCTTGGGGTCCCCCCTCACCAGTCCATGGCCGGCTCCACTCCCCGGTTCCCGGTCAGCGCCAGCGCCTTCGCCCTGCGGGACCGGGGGGCTCCCGGTTATTTTTGGGGGGTCCCAGAGGGTTCTGAGGGGTTCCCGGGGAGTTTTTTGGGGGTCCCGGTGGAGTTTTGGGGGTCCCGAGGGCTCCGGGGCCTGTCCGTGTGTCCCGCCCCCGCCATAATCCCATTCCCGGTGCCGGTGCCGGGTCCCCTCCGGCTGCTCCCGCCCGCCCTCCCCCGCTGTCCCCCCGGTGCCGCCGCCCTCAGCGCGCCGGGCCCCGAATCCCACCTCCAGCAGCGCCTCCAGAGCCGCCCGAGCCCGGTCCCACCGCCCGCCGCCATCACGGCGGCGCCGGGCTCGCGACACGTGGGGGACGGCGGCCGGCGAGGGACAGAGAGGCACAAAGCGTTCCGGTACGGACGGCGGCCGGAACGGGACAGAAAGCCTCCCTCGCCGCTGCCATCTTAATCCGGCGCCGCCGCGGAGCCGCCTCCAGCCCTCCCCTCACTCACAGACACCGCCCCGCTCGCCGCTCGCTGCCGCCCCTCGCCCCTCCCGCCGGTTTTGCCGGGCGCTGGCTGGGGGGCTGCAGTACCGCCCTGTGCCCACAAGGCGGCAGCACTTTTCAAGCGAGTCCGCGCCAAGCCACTCGCAAGAGGGCGGCCGCGGGCGGCCGGGCTGCAGTACCGCCCTTTGTCCACAAGGCGGCAGCACTTTTCAAGCGAGTCCGCGCCAAGCCACTCCCAAGAGGGCGGCCGTGGGTGGTGGGGCCACAGTACCGCCCTGTGTTCACAAGGCGGCAGCACTTTTCAAGCGAGTCCGCGCCAAGCCACTCCCAAGAGGGCGGCGGGGCCGCAGTACTGCCCTGTGTTCACAAGGCGGCAGCACTTTTCAAGCGAGTCTGCGCCAAGCCACTCGCAAGAGGGCGGCCGTGGGTGGCGGGGCTGCAGTACCGCCCTGTGTCCACAAAGCGGCAGCACTTTTCAAGCGAGTCCGCGCCAAGCCGCTCCCAAGAGGGCGGCCGGGCTGCAGTACCGCGCTTTGTCCACAAGGCGGCAGCACTTTTCAAGCGAGTCCGTGCCTAGCCGCTCCCAAGAAGGCAGCCGGGCTGCAGTACCGCCCTGTGCCCACAAGGCGGCAGCACTTTTCAAGCGAGTCCGCGCCAAGCCACTCGGTGGTTTTGCCGGGCACTGGCTGGGGGGCTGCAGTACCGCTCTCTGCCCACACGGCGGCAGCACCGCGCCGTCCCCGCCGGCACGGCCTCGGCAGCGAACGCCCCAAAGCGTCCGCGCGGGAAAGAACGGAACAAAAAGCCTGCCTGCGACCCGACAGGAACCGAAAGAAAAAAGCTTTCCTCTTAAGCTGCATTTCAATATGCTTTATTTTTCTATTTTTCATATTTATATTCACATTCGGATTTGTAATGGATATTGATGGAAAATTATATTTTCATAATTTCTTACATTTATTCCTATTATATTTTATTTCAGATTTTTATACGTATCTTAATAGGTATCAGTAGAAGTCAGGGGAGGGTGTGTGGCTGGGGGCGGGGCCAGGGGAGGGGGTAAGGACGGGGTGGGGGTTAGGGGGAGGGGGTCAGCATTGGGGGCGTGGTTAGGGGCGGGGTCAGGGTGTGGGGGAGGGGGTGGAGGGTGGGTCAGGGAAGGGGTTAGGGTAGAGGGAGGATTCAGGGTGGGGGTGTGGCTACCAGACAGACCCCTCCCCTACCCAAAAATATTGTCAGGCGCAGCAGTAGAAAATCTGATGCTACCAGGGAGTAAAAATTTTTATTTTTACTTTGATGCTCCCAGGGAGTAGAAATTTTTATTTTTAAAGTTGTTTTCTTTTTTTACTTCCTCGGAGCACAGTATTTTCTACTCCTGCTTTTTTATTCTAAGTACAGAAAGGAAAAAAAAGAGAGAAAGAGAAGGAGACAGTGAGAAGAAGAGGAGAGAGTGATAAGGAGAGAGAGAGGGAGAAGAAGAAAAGGAGAGAGCAGGAAGAGGAGAGAGTAAGGAAAAAGAGAGATGAGGAAGACAAGAGAGTGAGAAGAAAAAGAGGAGAGAGGAGGAAGAGGAGTGAGAAGAAAGGGAGAGAGATGAAGAAGAGTGTGAGAAGGACAGGAGAGAGCAAGAAGAAGAGGAAAGTGTGAGAGGAAGAAGAGAGTGTGAGAAGGAAAGGAGAGAGTGACAAGAGGAAGAGAGAGGAGGAAGAGGAGTAAGTGAGAGGAAGAAGAGGAGAGAGGAGGAAGATGAGAGAGAGGAGAGAGTGAGAAGGAGAGAGGAGGAAAAGGAGAGAGTGAGAAGGAGAGAGTGAGATGAAGAGGAGAGAGTGAGAAGTGGAGAGAGTGGGAGGAAGAAATGAGAAGAAGAAGAAAGGAGGAAGAAGAGAGAGGAGGAAGAGGAGAAAGTGAGAGGAAGAAGAGGAGACGGAGAGGAGGAAGAGGAGAGAGAAGAAGAATAGGAGAGAGGAGGAAGAGCAGCGAGTGTGAAGGAGGAGAGAAGAGGAAGAGGAAAGAGAGAGAAGGAAAGGAGAGAGTGAGATGAAGAGAGTGTGAGAAGAAGAGGACAGAGTGAGAAAAGAGAGTGAGAAGAAGAGGAGAGAGGAGAAAGAGGAGAGAGTGAGAAGAAAAGGAGAGATGAAGAGAGTGTGAGAAGAAGAGAGGAGAGAGTGACAAGAGGAAGAGAGGAGGAAGAGGAGTAAGTGAGAGGAAGAAAAAGAGAGAGAGAGGAGGAAGATAAGAGAGAGAAGGAGAGTGAGAAGAGGAGAGAGGAGGAAGAGGAGAGAGGAGGAAGAGGAGAGAGGAGGAAGAGGAGAGAGGAGGAGAAAAGGAGAGAGAGAGATGAAGAAGAGAGTGTGAGAAGAGGAGAGAGTGAGAAGAAGAGGAGAGAGTGAGAAGAAGAGAGAGAAGGAAGAAGTGAGAGGAGGAAGAGGAGAAAGTGAGGAGAGGAGGAAGAGAAGAGACTGAGAAGAAAAGGAGAAAGATGAAGAAGAGAGTGAGAAGAAGAGGAGAGCGTGAGAAGAAGAAAAGAGAGTGAGAACAAGAAGAGGAGAGGAAGAGGAGAAAGTGAGAAAAGGAGAGAGGAGGAAGAGGAGCAAGTGAGAAGGAGAGAGTGAGATGAAAAGGAGAGTGTGAGAAGAAGAGAGAGTGAGATGAAGAAGAGGAGAGTGAGAGGAGAGAGTAAGATGAAGAGGAGAGAGTCAGAGGAAGAAGAAAGAGGAGGAAGAAGAGAAAGTGAGAAGAAGAGGAGAGGAAAAGGAGAGAGAGAGGAGGAAAAGGAGAGAGAGAAGAAAAGGAGAGAGGTAAGAAGTGGAGAGAGTGAGGAAGAAGAAGAGAGAGGAAGAAGAGGAGAAAGTGAGGAGAAAGGAGGAAGAGGACAGAGTGAGAAGAAAAGGAGAGAGTGAGATGAAGAAGAGGAGAGGGTGAGAAGAATAAGAGGAGAGAGTGAGAGGAAGAAGAGGAGAGAGGAGGAAGAGGACAGAGTGAGGAGAAAAGGAGAGAGAGATGAAGAGAGTGTGAGAAGAGGAGAGAGTGTGAGGAGAGAGTGTGAGAAGAGGACAGAGTGAGAAGAAGAGAGAACAAGAAGAGGAGAGAGGAAGAAGAGGAGAGGAGGAAGAGGACAAAGTGAGGAGAGAGGAGGAAGAGGAGCGAGTGAGAAGGAGAGAGTGAGATGAAGAAAAGGAGAGTGTGAGAAGAAGAGGAGAGTGAAAGGAGAGAGTAAGAAGAAGAGGAGAGTGTCAGAGGAAGAAGAAAGAGGAGGAAGAGGAGAAAGTGAGGAGAGGAGGAAGAGGAGTGAGAAGAAAAGGAGAGAGAGAGAAGAGGAGGAGAGTGTGAGAAGAAGAGGAGAGAGAGTGAGAAGAAGAGGAGAGAGGAGGAAGAGGAGTGAGGAGAGAGGAGGAAGAGGAGTGAGGAGAGAGGAGGAAGAGGAGTGAGGAGAAGAGGAGAGAGCGAGGAGAAGACGAGGATAGTGAGAGGAAGAAGAAGAGAGAAGAAGAGAGCAAGAAGAAAGAGTGAGAAGAAGAAAAGGAAGAGAGTAAGAAGAAAACAGAGCAAGAAAAATAAAAGAGAGATAAAAAGAAAAACTAAAAAAGTCAGATTGGAAAGAGAAAGGCAAAAGAAAGGAGGGGTAAAGAGAAAAAGAGTGAAAGACAAACAGAAAAGGAAGCAGTTGAAATGAAAGAGAAAAGCAAATAGAGAGACAAGAAAAAGAAGAAATAGAGCTGAAAACCTACAGGAAAACAAATGGAGAGACTGAACACAAGGTAGGGTTCAAGAGAGAAAGAAATAGAGAGCTAGACAAAAAAGTTAAAGTTGGACAGAAAAGGAAAAAGGGTCAGAGACAAAGACAATGATAGCAAGTGTTAGAAAGACAAAGGCTGACAAAGGAAAAAAAAAGAAGAAAACATAGTGAAACCTAGATTGAAAGAGACAGACAAAGAGACATGGGGAAATACATGTAGAGGAATGGAAGAAAATAGGGTGAGAAGGAAATAGGGTGAGAGAAACATGGAGATGTGTTAGAAATGGAAACAAAGGAAAACACAGGCAGAGACAAAGAGTTACACATGGAAGGATAAAGTGAGTAATATACTAAGGAGGAAAGTAAGAGGCAAAGGGAGAAAAAGGGTGAAAATGATAGGACTCAACCACACCAAAGAAAGACAGGAGATGAATGGTGGGCAGGGCAGAGGGTAAGAGGCATCATTATTAGGGCTGATTAATCTTTATTCCTTTAATTTAAACTTCAGCAATACACAGGGAAACAATGCATACAAATGCAAGTACAGAGACAAATACAACAAAGAATACATCATACCTAGGCACACAAGTACAAGTCCAATTTACATACAGCAAAATACATCAAAAGACAGGAACAACTGCAAAGACAGAACAATATAATGTACTACAAGCCAAATACATATTGACACAATATAACCGTATCTCCATTTCAGAAAAGTCCACAACGCTTTTATTGTTATGACGCACCCGGAACAAAAACGGCGCAAAACGCTCCGCCGACGTGCACGCCCCCTTCGCGTTACGCACAAACTCACATTCACGGCAACTCGCTCCGGAGACTCCCAAAAAATCCTCCTGCCTGATGAAAACCCCCCCTGAAAGGCAAAGGCCATACACACAAGGTTGTATCTGCTCCACACACACACACAGCTGCAGACACAAGCACACACAAACTCTCACAGACAGACACAGACAGTCACACTCTCACACATTCTTCTGCTGACACGCTGGCTGCCACCCTTACGTGAAACGCTGCACTGAAGAATATGCTTAAACGCTTCTTCTGACCGCAGGACCTCCATGTCAAATGGTAGATTCCAGGAAATTCTGTAGGGACCCGGGGACCTACGAGACAAGGGGAGGCGGTCAGTGACTGACTATCTGAGAGCTAGGAGCTATACCAACTCTGGGCCCATCAGTGTTGTACCCCAAACCCCGTAGAGAACAGATGAACGGCAAAGCTTTATAACTGCTCTACCTGAGCGTGACTACTTGCCCGGGCAAGGCAGCTCCGATCATAATTGCCACAACAGAGGTGCATACAACATAAGGCAACGTAGGTACATACAGTATAAGCACAAACAACATAAGCCAACGTAGGTACGTACAGTATAAGCACAAACAACATAAGCCAACGTAGGTACGTACAGTATAAGCACAAACAACATAAGCCAACGTAGGTACATACAGTGTAAGCACAAACAATATAAGCTAACATAGGTAGGCACAACATACGCACATACAATAGAAGCAGACACAGGTAGGTGCATCATAAGTGCATACAACGTAAGCTGACAGAGATACAAGATAAGTGAGGACTTGATATAATTCTCCAGAAGACTAATTTTTGAGCCCTATATCCTTTGAGAAGGCAGATGCTACGGAACTACTGTGGTCAGGTGATGAGGGGCTAATAAGCTCCGTACGGAAGTCCATGAGAAGGGCTACCAAAACTGAGAATGAAGACGGATGAGAACATCTCGTGTACATCGTCCGGACCCAAAAAGTGAATATGTAAAAATGCCAGAATAATTGATATCCGGGAAGGTACGTGAGCAAAATATGGCCAATACGGCACAAAATGATGTTGCTAAAGCATGGAGATGTAACAAAGGCCTATGACACAGACAACGTGACACGGACACAGACAACGTGACACGGACACAAGTGGAAACTGCCTGGCAATTTCACCTTATGGACCCAAGATTCCTAGCCCAAGATGAGCCATGGGCTGATGATGCCAAAGAAAAGAAAGCCCTAGGGCAGTAGCACTTGATGATGACATGCAACTCCTTTCAAGATGTTAGTGCCAAAGCACTTAAGAGGAAGCCTAAGAAGCTCAGTAGGCCTAGAGAAGGAAGAAATGACTACAGGGTGACTGTAGCTATAGCTCCAGACATGAAGGCGGGCTCCTATGGTGAAAAGATCCACGACAACGTCAAGAGTCAAAGAAGGCCGCCGATGCGAACGTCACGAGAACCAGAGAGGGATCGGAACTGCCCTGCCCGGCGAAGACTCTGGGGGGGCTGAGGAGAAACCCTCTCCCTTTGCTCCCGAGGGGCCCGTCCCACTATGGGCCTATTCTCCAAGCTAACATCAAATAGCCTCCTGTGATAGTAAAGGTTTTCCCCCCATCTCCCACCTACTGGCCCCAGCACTTGGCTTTTGCAAGACAACCGGATGGAATCCAATGTCAGTTGGATGTGGACGGCGAGACGTTCTCTGCATCAGCTTCGGTGCTGCTGTTTCCAAACTTCAGCTACGCTCCTCCTCAGGGTACCTAAGACAAAACAGAAAATGCAACTAGTGCCCACGAAAAGAGGAATCCCCGAAACTCCGACACACCGCTGCCCCGGCTCACCTGAAGTCTCAATTTGACTCCACAAGCTGCCTGGAGGATACCTGAAAAACAAAAAGGTACACACTTAGCATGCTGCTGCATAAGGGTCACCTGTGAGTCACCGTGCCAAAATGCCAACTCACCCGCTCGCCTCTGTTCCTTCACACAGCTAGGGCAGCGACAGCACCTGCAAAAAAACAAAGCAAAACAACCCACACTGAGATACTGTGAAAACAACATCCCCCTGACCTGAAAAGCACACCCACCCAGACTTTACGCTTGCACCCACCTGGCCTTGGACATCCAGACATCCGGACCAGAGACATCTTGCAAGATGACTGCCTAAAATAAAACAAAGTAACCAAGAGTGGATGCTTAGAATTGCACCAAAACCTGAAACCTGAGCAAGAACAACTCCTTCTGTCCACTGCTCACCTGGCACACAGGGCCTTGACTGCTGCTATCTGCCTGGACCTCCTAAAAATAAAGGCAAAGAACACTGCTGTAACATGGTCACTATTTAGGCTTCCCCTGAAAATGCAAACAATGACTGACCCGATCATGGGAAAACCCTCACCCAGGACTGGGGCTCTCTGCCACTGATCTGAACTGTCTGCATCTGAAAGGAAGTTAGGACTAGTGTCAAATGGCTGCAGGACAACTTAACAGCACCAAACATGTTATGTCAATCTCCTGATACAATCTAGAGCCCAACTACACCCTGCAAATTACAAATTTCAAGTCCCCAGGACTTGTGCTATTACAGGCTATGCAGCAGGGCAGAGCAGCTGTGGGACAAATACGTGCAGACACCCGTGACACAGGACAGGGAGAGAGAGCTTTTGAGGAGAAGAAAGGACCGAGAGACCCAAAGAACACAGAGTGCACCAGAGACAAGTGACAGGACACACACCAGAACTGCTCTGCCCTGAGCACCTCAGCACTGTGATCAAAACAGACACTTTCCCTTTAGCTGGTCTAAGGGGACACTTCTTGCACATCCCTGCCCCCAAAGCTGATTCAAAAGGCCCTCCCAGCACCCCACTTTCACCCCCTCTGTGGGCCTTAGCCCTCCACTTATCTCTCTGGCATCTGGGGATGAGAATCCATGTCGCGTGGCAATGGAGGCTGCTTCGCCTGCGGGGAATGTCCTATGGTCACCGGGCTGTGGTCCCGTGCTCAGCTACAATCGAGAACACCAAACATCACTGCATGATCTTAGCTGCACAGCAGCCACAACCCAGCAATTCTGCTGCTCACCATTATTCTCCTGAGAACGCCGGGCAAATAATCCACTTTGCTGTGTTGTGCCAAAAACACGCCCGGCCCTTAACAGGGAGAGACCCTGTCAGGCACCGCCTCAGAGAAGAACCGAGCTGTACTGGGGGGACACACCCAGCCAACGTGTACAAGTTAAACAGAATTTTCTCTCAGAACTGGGACTTTCAGCACCCCCCAGGTGCTACTCGACTGCCACAGACACACAGAGGGCTTCGTGAGGTGCTCTGGGGTTGGCCAGTCCTGCTCCAAGCTCTGCTGATGCCCCTGTGGTTTTAAGGATGTCCTCAAGGAGGTGGTAGAACCTCGCAGTATTTGCCCTTGGAGCTTAATTTCTGAAGTTTTCTTTGGGAAACACATCCACTTCCTACTTAACAATGCAGTCCCCTCTCCTGCTCTCGGGAAGAGCTGCCCACAGGCATGGGAACCACCTCTCCTCTCCTCTGCCCTTAAAACACTGTGTTACTGAGGCCAACTACTTCCAGACCAAGACTGTCCATGCAGGGACAGTGTCTCTTCTCTTTAGGGTCAGGGAAAAAGGGCAGAAGCACCCACAGAGATTCACTGCCCCTCTTGAGCACAAAGCACCGTGAATCTGCACCTCCTTCTGCTTGCAGGGAAGATAATAAAATATATTTTATTTAATATTATATTATATTTAATATTAATTATAGTTAATATTATAATAAAGATAATATAAAATATAATAGGGAGCCCTACAAACTGACATCAGGAACCTGGACTGGTGAGTTTTCTTTCCCAGGGAAAATGGCCTGTGATTGTGCCCAGAGCTCCTTGGGTCTTAGGGTGAGGCTGACTGGAAATAATCCGAATATTAAAGGATATATTCAGACCCCAGCTGCCCCCCCCCCCCAAACTTGTGCTTTTCTGACAGTGCCAAGGGAGCCCTTCAAACTGACGCCAGGAACCTGGGCTGCTGAATTTGCTTTCACCAAGTAGATATCCCTCATTTATTCCCAGGGCCCTGCAATGCCCCTGGGTTGTCAGGTCCTAAATTTCCTTTTGCCTCCTCAATGTCAAAACAGCGCAGGATTTCTCCCAGTCCAAATCTCCCACCCCCAAGTACTCAGGGTTTTTTATTTCTTACCAAATACCTGTTGCAAACTGACAGTACAAAGCTTGGGGCTTGATATTTTCTGTGCTGGATTTCACCTCAAGAAATCTGCCACCATAAAACCCTAACCACAACCACCTTGCTTTGCTCACAAATCACAACCTTCAGACCAGCATTATGGCACCTTACCCACTGGCCCTCCACTGGCACCTTCCCAAAGCATTCCAGTACATTCCAGTAGTACTCTGCATTTTCAGTGGGCATTCTGTCAGACCCACATCCTGACACTAAAAATGCACCAAGGAATTCTACAATAGCCATTAGGAAGGCATAACAATTCTCTAAAAGTCACCAGAGAAAGCCTTCAAAATTCCCCTAAATATTCCTAATAGCCCTGCAAAAAAAAAACAAACACTCAAGGAAGCCTGCTCAGCCTCCAAACCCCTTCCTGTTGCTCTCTAGCCCACAGATGTCATCCCTACCTTTTAGCAGCGGGTCCTGTTGTCCTCTGAGGGTTCTGGCGTTGTCCTGGTGCGAGGGTCGCTGCCCTGTCCCACTGGGAGGCTTCCGGTGTGGTCTCGCTGTCAGGCTTGCTATGCTGTGCTGCTGTTGTTGGGGCTGAAAAGGGAAAAGGCTGCTTAGGGTGAGGTACGGGTGGCGTGAGGGGTGCCCTAACTTGCCTCCTAAGCTGTACCCTGTAGCCCTGATCTCCACTGGACTGTCCAGCCCTCAAGGCCTCACCCTTTACCCCTGACCCCTCCCTCTGCCCCCCAGCCCTCAGGCTCTGGCTGTCACCCTCAAGCCCCCTCTCAGCTGCCCCTCAGCTCCTGTGTGCCACCCTTAATCCCTCTCCTCTGCCCCTCAGCCCCCAGCTTCTCTGTGTCACCCTCCAGCTGCCCCTGCCCCCCTCAGCATCTCTCTGTGTCACCCACTGTCCCCTCCCCTGTTCCCCCCTCAGCTCCCAGCCTCCGTCACCCTCAAGGCCCCACAGTGCCCCTCAAGCTGCCCCTCAGCCTCTATGCCATGAAAAGACCCTAAAACCCCATAAAAATGCCCTAAAAAAACCCCACATCTTCAAAATGCCTTAAAACCCCCACAAAAACATAAAAATAGCCTCAGAACGCCCTTAAAATACAATAAAAATACCCTACTTTAAGACACCCCTAAAAGCCCCCAAAGAAGCTTTTAAAAAAAAAAATCCCTACATATTCCGAAGAGCTCTTAGAACAGCTCCATAATCCTTAAAACACATCGATAAGACCCTAAAAACCAGCGCAGCGAGGGAGGCTGGAAGATGCGGAGCCGCGCTCCCGGCCCCGGGCGCAGCGCGGCTCCGGCAGGAAAGCGGCTCCTCCGGCAGGCAGAGGCGGCGCCGCGCCGGCAGACACCGCCCCCAGCCCCCGGCCCGGCGGGGCCGGCACCGGGCCCGGGGGGCCCCGGCGGCGCCCGAGCCCCGCGCCCGGAGCGGACGGAGCGGCGGCACCGGCCGGCACCGGCCCCGGCCGCCCTCGGCCCGCGGAGCCGCCTCCAGCCCTCCCCTCACTCACAGACACCGCCCCGCTCGCCGCTCGCTCCCGCCCCTCGCCCCTCCCGCCGCTTCGGCCGGGCTCCGGCTGGGGGGCTGCAGTACCGCCCTGTGCCAACAAGGCGGCAGCACTTGTCCAGAGGGTCCGCGACACGATGGCGGCCCGTGGGGACCTTGACGGAGAGAGGCGTTTTTCGCCCATGCCTGTCGGCTACCGCCAAAAACCCGCACGCTCGCGGTGCTGCTGACCCCACAGCCCGTGTGCACGACACCCGAAACTCCGCGGAAAATCCCGTCGGGGGGCGCCGGCGTTGCGCGCAATTCAGGCAGTGTAAAATACAGACACGGGTCCTCGAATTTCAACGTCCTCGTTTTCGCGCCCTCTCGAGAAGGTCAAGCGAGGCCGCGCCACGCCACTCCCAAGATGGCGGCCGCGGGCGGCGGGCTGCAGTACCGCTCTCTGCCCACACGGCGGCAGCACCGCGCCGTCCCCGCCGGCACGGCCTCGGCAGCGAACGCCCCAAAGCGTCCGCGCGGGAAAGAACGGAACAAAAAGCCTGCCTGCGACCCGATAGGAACCGAAAGAAAAAAGCTTTCCTCTTAAACTGCATTGCAACAAGGCTTGGTTTTATATTTTTCAGATTTATACTCACAGTCGGATTTGTAATGGATATTGATGGAAAATTGTATTTTTATCATTTCTTAGATTTATTCCTATTCTATTTTATTACATTTTATTTTTTATACATATCTTATTAGATTGCTTACATATTTCTATAGTTAGATTTAGATTTCTAAAAGGTTTATATTGCTTAAAATAAAACCCTGCCTCTATCCAAGTAAAAATCTTTTAAAAAAAACCCTTTATTTAAACTCAATTTAAATGTATCTCTACTTTTCGCATTTATATTCAAATTTATATTTTAAATGTAGATTGATGTATGATGCTATTTATAGTCTATCTCTTCCTAATACTAATTTTTATTTCTATTTCATATTTTTATATATACACCTGTATACATTGATTATATATTTCCACATTTAGAATGATATCAAACTAAAATGTATATTCATATCTTTTCCATTAAAACCCTGCCTCCAACCAAATAAAAACAAAAAAGCCCTTTCTTTAAACGATTTTCGAATATTTTTATATTTTTTTCATCATTATAGCCACCTTTTAACTTCTACTTTATATTGATGTATTTATAAATATATTTTATACATATATAATAAGGTAGCGAGATAGATAAACTATTTTTTAAATTCTATTTCATACACACTGCTAATACTTATGTTTACTTACCTTTGAATTTTTATATAGATCTTAACGTATTTAGGATATATTTCTATACAAAGATTTCTAATTTTATTTTATTTCTATTTATAATTTTTATAATAAAACCCCTACCTAATACCAAATAGAAAATAAAAATCCCCTTTATTCTAAATTATATTTAAATATTTCTATATTCCTATTTTTGATTTTTACAAGTACTTATCTATTCTATCACAACATATTGAGGTACTATATTTCGATATATAGTATTTATGACATGAAATGCGTTATAATAAGACACATACAGTAAAATACGCATTAGGTACTGTATTGATTCCTATTGTTTTGTAATATTCATATATCCACATGTATTAATTATACATTTCTATACGGATATTTATGTTTATAATCGATATTTATATGCATATAAGCATATAAAATACTCCATATCAAACAAGGTTATACCTAATAGTAATGGACGGCATTATTTATATTACACGTTTAAGTTATATGTTTTCCATTTACATTTAAAATTGAAGTTTCATATTCCCATTATCATGTTTATGCATGTGTTCTATTTCATTAGAGTTCTAGTTAAAACACTGCAGTTATAATCGAATTCCTAAAAATAAAATGCCAAAACAAACAGCATCAAATTCCCACCAGTACCGTCCAAAAAATTCAGAAAGGCTCCACCAGCCAAACAACTACCAGCAAAAAAAAACCCGCACTACACTCCTTTCACTAGCAGCTCTTATCACGTCACAAAAACGAAACAAACATTTTAAAAACCCTATAGACACCCACACAGCAAATCACAAAAACCACTCTAAAGGAAAAAAAAAAAAGCCAACTAACTTACCATACTCCAAACCATACAAGAGACTCCCAACGATTCTAAAAAAAATAATAACCAAAACTCTACCACTACTTTAACTCATAAAGAGAACCCAATGCTCTATAAAATTAACTAAAAAAACCCACCAAATAATTACAGATATAAAAATATGGGAACCACGAAGAAAAAAAAATTCACCCCCCAAATAAAATAAACACCTAAAGAGATCCACCATGGAAATGCCCATGCTCCCAAAAATAAAACCAATAAAAAACAACAACCAAACACATCAGACTACAAAAAAAAATATATATATTAACAACAACAAAATAGGTATTCCTAACTCAAGAAACAAAAATTGCCTCAAACCATCAAAACACAAATACCACCTAGAAATAAACACGTCGCCAAAAGAGAAATGTAACCACAAACAATATCTCCCAAGTTCTCTGCAACAATGAAACATATACGGCAATCAAATAAGCCAAATGAATGAAACCCCTATAATGTAATAAACAAGAATGCATTAATCAATATTAAATAAACCTCACCGATTAACTCCAGGCCACTCCCTCAAGCCCAGCAAAACAAATACTACGCCCTCGCGCTAATAAAAGCCTCCACAACCGAATTGAAAAACGACCCTCTACTCCATGCTCCGACCCATAAAAACCAGTGTAAACCTTTAGAAACGCATCCTTAAAAAACCTAAGAACCGATCAAAAATAAATCCAACAACAACACTCAACCCAAAAACAAAAACCGTGCCACGAGCACCCGAAGCAAGAACCGTAACAACCAAGAAGCGCCCGAGGCCCTTCTCCTACAGCGACGCCGATCAAAAGCCACCGATCCCAGGAGCTCCTCAGGAGCGCCTCAAAACCAGCGCAGCGAGGGAGGCTGGAAGATGCGGAGCCGCGCTCCCGGCCCCGGGCGCAGCGCGGCTCCGGCAGGAAAGCGGCTCCTCCGGCAGGCAGAGGCGGCGCCGCGCCGGCAGACCCCCGCCCGCTGCCCCCGGCCCGGCGGGGCCGGCACCGGGCCCGGGGGGCCCCGGCGGCGCCCGAGCCCCGCGCCCGGAGCGGACGGAGCGGCGGCACCGGCCGGCACCGGCGCGGCGCCCGCGCCGCCTCCCCCGCCCACCGGCCCGGCCAAAGCTCCGCTCGGCTCCGCACGGCTCGCACCGGCGCGGCTCCGGCGGGCCCGCGGCAGCCCAGCCGCGCCCAGCTCCCCTTCCGCCCCGGCCAGCCCCGGCACTGCCGGCAGGGCTCCGCGCCGCACCCTTCGCTGCCGGGCCGGGGGCAGAAGAAGCGCCCCGAATGCAGCGGCACAGCCCGATCCCCGCCCTGCCAGCGCTGCCACGGCTGCAGCTCCCTTCCTCTGCAGCCCCGACTCTGACGCCACGCTCCGGCGCTCACCTCACCCCAACAAGGGAAAAGAAATGTAGGCTCCCCTTCAACTGCGTCCTCTAGAAGAGAAGAAAAGAAGCGCCTTGCCTCAAACCATGGCAAAAGGGGGCTTTTTACCTCAGTCCAAACCCCTTAAAAGGGGGGACAACAGGACTGCCCCCTCCAATTCAACCTCAGGATGACGAAATTTCAAAGGGAAAGGGGAAAAGTCCCCGCTACAAAGGTGCACCGGCTCACCTCCTTGGCTGCTGCTTCTCGACACAAAGATTTGTCCCTCGGCTCCACCTATGAGCAATGCTCCACGTATCCAGGTGGGGATCCAGGTGGGGATCCAGGTGATTCCCCAGACCCTGTCCGAAGCGCCCACCGTCCTTCCAGGAGACAGCCCCGGGAGCCCCCCAAAAACTCCTCCAGCAACTCCGTGCAAAAGAGATGTGAGGAAAACCCCCTAAATCAGCCACCGAAGGAGCCGCCCCCTCCTCATCATCCTCACAGCTCACACCTGGGGCTGCTGTGAGCCCTCCACATCCTCACAGCTCACACCTGCTGCTCTTGCCACTCTCCAACAGCGTCTCTCCATCTCCAGCACGCATCCCAATTCTCACAGACACAGATCCAACAGAAATCTGCTACGGGTGTCTACTTTTCTTAATCCATCTGATTACACAATTAAAAAACATATACACCAAACATCCTGATCCAGTTTCAGTCACAAGCCCAGCCCCAGCATCCATGTCAGAGGCATAAAGGGATGTGGCAGCAAGAACCCCACAGTCCCTGTGCCAGCCCTTCGGATCCTATGGAGTGTGCAGCCCCCTTTCCCAGCCCTGCAGTGATTACAGCAGCCGCCCTACAAATCCCCTTTCCCAGCCCCAGTGATTTCAGCTCTTCACCCACAAGCTTTATTTAACTGCCAGCTCTCTTCGTTAGCTCCAGCTGTGCCTTTCTCCATCTTCAGCGTGCAGGATCTTGGCCTTGGCTGCAGCTCTGCAACACTTCAGCTCGTGCCCCAGGGTGTCTAAGCCCACCCCACCATCAATATCCCAGTTCCGAAGTGATTTCAGCTGCCACCCACCAATGCCCAGCCACTGTGCCTAGCCTATATTATTTCAATTCAAAGCCCAGAACCCCGCTCTCAGCAATAGAATTCTTTTTCCATTTTCAGACACAATCCCAGCCTCACAGTGACTTTGCCCCCAGCCCCACAGGTGCCGTCGCAGACCGAGAACATATCACTGCATTGCCGGGATTTTCAGGCGCAATCTTAGAGCCCCAACGTGCGCACTACACATCCTGTTCTAGTTTCAGTCACAAGCCCAGCCCCAGCATCCATGTCAGAGGCATAAAAGGGATGTGGCAGCAAGAACCCCACAGTCCCTGTGCCAGCCCTTCGGATCCTATGGAGTGTGCAGCCCCCTTTCCCAGCCCTGCAGTGATTACAGCAGCCGCCCTACAAATCCCCTTTCCCAGCCCCAGTGATTTCAGCTCTTCACCCACAAGCTTTATTTAACTGCCAGCTCTCTTCGTTAGCTCCAGCTGTGCCTTTCTCCATCTTCAGCGTGCAGGATCTTGGCCTTGGCTCCAGCTCTGCAACACTTCAGCTCGTGCCCCAGGGTGTCTAAGCCCACCCCAGAATCAATATCCCAGTTCTGAAGTGATTTCAGCTGCCACCCACCAATGCCCAGCCACTGTGCCTATGCTGTATTATTTCAATTCAAAGCCCAGAACCCCGCTCTCAGCAATAGAATTCTTTTTCCATTTTCAGACACAATCCCAGCCTCACAGTGACTTTGCCCCCAGCCCCACAGGTGCCGTCGCAGACCGAGAACATATCCCTGCATTGCCGGGATTTTCAGGCGCAATCTTAGAGCCCCCACGTGCGCACTACACATCCTGTTCTAGTTTCAGTCACAAGCCCAGCCCCAGCATCCATGTCAGAGGCATAAAAGGGATGTGGCGGCAAGAACCCCACAGTCCCTGTGCCAGCCCTTCGGATCCTATGGAGTGTGCAGCCCCCTTTCCCAGCCCTGCAGTGATTACAGCAGCCGCCCTACAAATCCCCTTTCCCAGCCCCAGTGATTTCAGCTCTTCACCCACAAGCTTTATTTAACTGCCAGCTCTCTTCGTTAGCTCCAGCTGTGCCTTTCTCCATCTTCAGCGTGCAGGATCTTGGCCTTGGCTCCAGCTCTGCAACACTTCAGCTCATGCCCCAGGGTGACTAAGCCCACCCCAGAATCAATATCCCAGTTCTGAAGTGATTTCAGCTGCCACCCACCAATGCCCAGCCACTGTGCCTAGCCTATATTATTTCAATTCAAAGCCCAGAACCCCGCTCTCAGCAATAGAATTCTTTTTCCATTTTCAGACACAATCCCAGCCTCACAGTGACTTTGCCCCCAGCCCCACAGGTGCCGTCGCAGACCGAGAACATATCACTGATTTGCCGGGATTTTCAGGCGCAATCTTAGAGCCCCCACGTGCGCACTACACATCCTGTTCTAGTTTCAGTCACAAGCCCAGCCCCAGCATCCATGTCAGAGGCATAAAAGGGATGTGGCAGCAAGAACCCCACAGTCCCTGTGCCAGCCCTTCGGATCCTATGGAGTGTGCAGCCCCCTTTCCCAGCCCTGCAGTGATTACAGCAGCCGCCCTACAAATCCCCTTTCCCAGCCCCAGTGATTTCAGCTCTTCACCCACAAGCTTTATTTAACTGCCAGCTCTCTTCGTTAGCTCCAGCTGTGCCTTTCTCCATCTTCAGCGTGCAGGATCTTGGCCTTGGCTCCAGCTCTGCAACACTTCAGCTCGTGCCCCAGGGTGTCTAAGCCCACCCCAGAATCAATATCCCAGTTCTGAAGTGATTTCAGCTGCCACCCACCAATGCCCAGCCACTGTGCCTAGCCTATATTATTTCAATTCAAAGCCCAGAACCCCGCTCTCAGCAATAGAATTCTTTTTCCATTTTCAGACACAATCCCAGCCTCACAGTGACTTTGCCCCCAGCCCCACAGGTGCCGTCGCAGACCGAGAACATATCCCTGCATTGCCGGGATTTTCAGGCGCAATCTTAGAGCCCCCACGTGCGCACTACACATCCTGTTCTAGTTTCAGTCACAAGCCCAGCCCCAGCATCCATGTCAGAGGCATAAAAGGGATGTGGCAGCAAGAACTCCACAGTCCCTGTGCCAGCCCTTCGGATCCTATGGAGTGTGCAGCCCCCTTTCCCAGCCCTGCAGTGATTACAGCAGCCGCCCTACAAATCCCCTTTCCCAGCCCCAGTGATTTCAGCTCTTCACCCACAAGCTTTATTTAACTGCCAGCTCTCTTCCTTAGCTCCAGCTGTGCCTTTCTCCATCTTCAGCATGCAGGATCTTGGCCTTGGCTGCAGCTCTGCAACACTTCAGCTCGTGCCCCAGGGTGTCTAAGCCCACCCCAGAATCAATATCCCAGTTCTGAAGTGATTTCAGCTGCCACCCACCAATGCCCAGCCACTGTGCCTATGCTGTATTATTTCAATTCAAAGCCCAGAACCCCGCTCTCAGCAATAGAATTCTTTTTCCATTTTCAGACACAATCCCAGCCCCACAGTCCATTTGCAAGCCCCACAGTGACTTTGCCCCCAGCCCCACAGTTGTCGTCGCAGACCGAGAGCATATCACTGCATTGCTGGGATTTTCAGGCGCAATCTTAGAGCCCTCACATGCGCACTACGCATCCTGTTCTAGTTTCAGTCACAAGCCCAGCCCCAGCATCCATGTCAGAGGCATAAAAGGGATGTGGCAGCAAGAACCCCACAGTCCCTGTGCCAGCCCTTCGGATCCTATGGAGTGTGCAGCCCCCTTTCCCAGCCCTGCAGTGATTACAGCAGCCGCCCTACAAATCCCCTTTCCCAGCCCCAGTGATTTCAGCTCTTCACCCACAAGCTTTATTTAACTGCCAGCTCTCTTCGTTAGCTCCAGCTGTGCCTTTCTCCATCTTCAGCGTGCAGGATCTTGGCCTTGGCTGCAGCTCTGCAACACTTCAGCTCGTGCCCCAGGGTGTCTAAGCCCACCCCACCATCAATATCCCAGTTCCGAAGTGATTTCAGCTGCCACCCACCAATGCCCAGCCACTGTGCCTAGCCTGTATCATTTCAATTCAAAGCCCAGAACCCCGCTCTCAGCAATAGAATTCTTTTTCCATTTTCAGACACAATCCCAGCCTCACAGTGACTTTGCCCCCAGCCCCACAGGTGCCGTCGCAGACCGAGAACATATCCCTGCATTGCCGGGATTTTCAGGCGCAATCTTAGAGCCCCCATGTGCGCACTACACATCCTGTTCTAGTTTCAGTCACAAGCCCAGCCCCAGCATCCATGTCAGAGGCATAAAAGGGATGTGGCAGCAAGAACCCCACAGTCCCTGTGCCAGCCCTTCGGATCCTATGGAGTGTGCAGCCCCCTTTCCCAGCCCTGCAGTGATTACAGCAGCCGCCCTACAAATCCCCTTTCCCAGCCCCAGTGATTTCAGCTCTTCACCCACAAGCTTTATTTAACTGCCAGCTCTCTTCTTTAGCTCCAGCTGTGCCTTTCTCCATCTTCAGCGTGCAGGATCTTGGCCTTGGCTGCAGCTCTGCAACACTTCAGCTCGTGCCCCAGGGTGTCTAAGCCCACCCCAGAATCAATATCCCAGTTCTGAAGTGATTTCAGCTGCCACCCACCAATGCCCAGCCACTGTGCCTAGCCTGTATCATTTCAATTCAAAGCCCAGAACCCCGCTCTCAGCAATAGAATTCTTTTTCCATTTTCAGACACAATCCCAGCCCCACAGTCCATTTGCAAGCCCCACAGTGACTTTGCCCCCAGCCCCACAGGTGCCGTCGCAGACCGAGAGCATATCACTGCATTGCCGGGATTTTCAGGCGCAATCTTAGAGCCCCCACATGCGCACTACGCATCCTGTTCTAGTTTCAGTCACAAGCCCAGCCCCAGCATCCATGTCAGAGGCATAAAAGGGATGTGGCAGCAAGAACCCCACAGTCCCTGTGCCAGCCCTTCGGATCCTATGGAGTGTGCAGCCCCCTTTCCCAGCCCTGCAGTGATTACAGCAGCCGCCCTACAAATCCCCTTTCCCAGCCCCAGTGATTTCAGCTCTTCACCCACAAGCTTTATTTAACTGCCAGCTCTCTTCGTTAGCTCCAGCTGTGCCTTTCTCCATCTTCAGCGTGCAGGATCTTGGCCTTGGCTGCAGCTCTGCAACACTTCAGCTCGTGCCCCAGGGTGTCTAAGCCCACCCCACCATCAATATCCCAGTTCCGAAGTGATTTCAGCTGCCACCCACCAATGCCCAGCCACTGTGCCTAGCCTATATTATTTCAATTCAAAGCCCAGAACCCCGCTCTAAGCAATAGAATTCTTTTTCCATTTTCAGACACAATCCCAGCCTCACAGTGACTTTGCCCCCAGCCCCACAGGTGCCGTCGCAGACCGAGAACATATCCCTGCATGGCCGGGATTTTCAGGCGCAATCTTAGAGCCCCCACGTGCGCACTACACATCCTGTTCTAGTTTCAGTCACAAGCCCAGCCCCAGCATCCATGTCAGAGGCATAAAAGGGATGTGGCAGCAAGAACCCCACAGTCCCTGTGCCAGCCCTTCGGATCCTATGGAGTGTGCAGCCCCCTTTCCCAGCCCTGCAGTGATTACAGCAGCCGCCCTACAAATCCCCTTTCCCAGCCCCAGTGATTTCAGCTCTTCACCCACAAGCTTTATTTAACTGCCAGCTCTCTTCCTTAGCTCCAGCTGTGCCTTTCTCCATCTTCAGCGTGCAGGATCTTGGCCTTGGCTCCAGCTCTGCAACACTTCAGCTCGTGCCCCAGAGTGTCTAAGCCCACCCCAGAATCAATATCCCAGTTCTGAAGTGATTTCAGCTGCCACCCACCAATGCCCAGCCACTGTGCCTACGCTGTATTATTTCAATTCAAAGCCCAGAACCCCGCTCTCAGCAATAGAATTCTTTTTCCATTTTCAGACACAATCCCAGCCTCACAGTGACTTTGCCCCCAGCCCCACAGGTGCCGTCGCAGACCGAGAACATATCACTGCATTGCCGGGATTTTCAGGCGCAATCTTAGAGCCCCCACGTGCGCACTACACATCCTGTTCTAGTTTCAGTCACAAGCCCAGCCCCAGCATCCATGTCAGAGGCATAAAAGGGATGTGGCAGCAAGAACCCCACAGTCCCTGTGCCAGCCCTTCGGATCCTATGGAGTGTGCAGCCCCCTTTCCCAGCCCTGCAGTGATTACAGCAGCCACCCTACAAATCCCCTTTCCCAGCCCCAGTGATTTCAGCTCTTCACCCACGAGCTTTATTTAACTGCCAGCTCTCTTCGTTAGCTCCAGCTGTGCCTTTCTCCATCTTCAGCGTGCAGGATCTTGGCCTTGGCTCCAGCTCTGCAACACTTCAGCTCGTGCCCCAGGGTGTCTAAGCCCACCCCAGAATCAATATCCCAGTTCTGAAGTGATTTCAGCTGCCACCCACCAATGCCCAGCCACTGTGCCTAGCCTGTATCATTTCAATTCAAAGCCCAGAACCCCGCTCTCAGCAATAGAATTCTTTTTCCATTTTCAGACACAATCCCAGCCTCACAGTGACTTTGCCCCCAGCCCCACAGGTGCCGTCGCAGACCGAGAACATATCCCTGCATGGCCGGGATTTTCAGGCGCAATCTTAGAGCCCCCATGTGCGCACTACACATCCTGTTCTAGTTTCAGTCACAAGCCCAGCCCCAGCATCCATGTCAGAGGCATAAAAGGGATGTGGCAGCAAGAACCCCACAGTCCCTGTGCCAGCCCTTCAGATCCTATGGAGTGTGCAGCCCCCTTTCCCAGCCCTGCAGTGATTACAGCAGCCGCCCTACAAATCCCCTTTCCCAGCCCCAGTGATTTCAGCTCTTCACCCACAAGCTTTATTTAACTGCCAGCTCTCTTCGTTAGCTCCAGCTGTGCCTTTCTCCATCTTCAGCGTGCAGGATCTTGGCCTTGGCTGCAGCTCTGCAACACTTCAGCTCGTGCCCCAGGGTGTCTAAGCCCACCCCAGAATCAATATCCCAGTTCTGAAGTGATTTCAGCTGCCACCCACCAATGCCCAGCCACTGTGCCTATGCTGTATTATTTCAATTCAAAGCCCAGAACCCCGCTCTCAGCAATAGAATTCTTTTTCCATTTTCAGACACAATCCCAGCCCCACAGTCCATTTGCAAGCCCCACAGTGACTTTGCCCCCAGCCCCACAGTTGTCGTCGCAGACCGAGAGCATATCACTGCATTGCCGGGATTTTCAGGCGCAATGTTAGAGCCCCCACGTGCGCACTACACATCCTGTTCTAGTTTCAGTCACAAGCCCAGCCCCAGCATCCATGTCAGAGGCATAAAAGGGATGTGGCAGCAAGAACCCCACAGTCCCTGTGCCAGCCCTTCGGATCCTATGGAGTGTGCAGCCCCCTTTCCCAGCCCTGCAGTGATTACAGCAGCCACCCTACAAATCCCCTTTCCCAGCCCCAGTGATTTCAGCTCTTCACCCACAAGCTTTATTTAACTGCCAGCTCTCTTCGTTAGCTCCAGCTGTGCCTTTCTCCATCTTCAGCGTGCAGGATCTTGGCCTTGGCTGCAGCTCTGCAACACTTCAGCTCGTGCCCCAGGGTGTCTAAGCCCACCCCAGAATCAATATCCCAGTTCTGAAGTGATTTCAGCTGCCACCCACCAATGCCCAGCCACTGTGCCTAGCCTGTATCATTTCAATTCAAAGCCCAGAACCCCGCTCTCAGCAATAGAATTCTTTTTCCATTTTCAGACACAATCCCAGCCTCACAGTGACTTTGCCCCCAGCCCCACAGGTGCCGTCGCAGACCGAGAACATATCCCTGCATTGCCGGGATTTTCAGGCGCAATCTTAGAGCCCCCATGTGCGCACTACACATCCTGTTCTAGTTTCAGTCACAAGCCCAGCCCCAGCATCCATGTCAGAGGCATAAAAGGGATGTGGCAGCAAGAACCCCACAGTCCCTGTGCCAGCCCTTCGGATCCTATGGAGTGTGCAGCCCCCTTTCCCAGCCCTGCAGGGATTACAGCAGCCGCCCTACAAATCCCCTTTCCCAGCCCCAGTGATTTCAGCTCTTCACCCACAAGCTTTATTTAACTGCCAGCTCTCTTCATTAGCTCCAGCTGTGCCTTTCTCCATCTTCAGCGTGCAGGATCTTGGCCTTGGCTGCAGCTCTGCAACACTTCAGCTCGTGCCCCAGGGTGTCTAAGCCCACCCCACCATCAATATCCCAGTTCTGAAGTGATTTCAGCTGCCACCCACCAATGCCCAGCCACTGTGCCTATGCTGTATTATTTCAATTCAAAGCCCAGAACCCCGCTCTCAGCAATAGAATTCTTTTTCCATTTTCAGACACAATCCCAGCCCCACAGTCCATTTGCAAGCCCCACAGTGACTTTGCCCCCAGCCCCACAGGTGCCGTCGCAGACCGAGAGCATATCACTGCATTGCCGGGATTTTCAGGCGCAATGTTAGAGCCCCCACATGCGCACTACGCATCCTGTTCTAGTTTCAGTCACAAGCCCAGCCCCAGCATCCATGTCAGAGGCATAAAAGGGATGTGGCAGCAAGAACCCCACAGTCCCTGTGCCAGCCCTTCGGATCCTATGGAGTGTGCAGCCCCCTTTCCCAGCCCTGCAGTGATTACAGCAGCCGCCCTACAAATCCCCTTTCCCAGCCCCAGTGATTTCAGCTCTTCACCCACAAGCTTTATTTAACTGCCAGCTCTCTTCGTTAGCTCCAGCTGTGCCTTTCTCCATCTTCAGCGTGCAGGATCTTGGCCTTGGCTCCAGCTCTGCAACACTTCAGCTCGTGCCCCAGGGTGTCTAAGCCCACCCCACCATCAATATCCCAGTTCCGAAGTGATTTCAGCTGCCACCCACCAATGCCCAGCCACTGTGCCTAGCCTGTATCATTTCAATTCAAAGCCCAGAACCCCGCTCTCAGCAATAGAATTCTTTTTCCATTTTCAGACACAATCCCAGCCTCACAGTGACTTTGCCCCCAGCCCCACAGGTGCCGTCGCAGACCGAGAACATATCCCTGCATGGCCGGGATTTTCAGGCGCAATCTTAGAGCCCCCACGTGCGCACTACACATCCTGTTCTAGTTTCAGTCACAAGCCCAGCCCCAGCATCCATGTCAGAGGCATAAAAGGGATGTGGCAGCAAGAACCCCACAGTCCCTGTGCCAGCCCTTCGGATCCTATGGAGTGTGCAGCCCCCTTTCCCAGCCCTGCAGTGATTACAGCAGCCGCCCTACAAATCCCCTTTCCCAGCCCCAGTGATTTCAGCTCTTCACCCACAAGCTTTATTTAACTGCCAGCTCTCTTCGTTAGCTCCAGCTGTGCCTTTCTCCATCTTCAGCGTGCAGGATCTTGGCCTTGGCTGCAGCTCTGCAACACTTCAGCTCGTGCCCCAGGGTGTCTAAGCCCACCCCAGAATCAATATCCCAGTTCTGAAGTGATTTCTGCTGCCACCCACCAATGCCCAGCCACTGTGCCTATGCTGTATTATTTCAATTCAAAGCCCAGAACCCCGCTCTCAGCAATAGAATTCTTTTTCCATTTTCAGACACAATCCCAGCCTCACAGTGACTTTGCCCCCAGCCCCACAGGTGCCGTCGCAGACCGAGAACATATCCCTGCATTGCCGGGATTTTCAGGCGCAATGTTAGAGCCCCCACGTGCGCACTACACATCCTGTTCTAGTTTCAGTCACAAGCCCAGCCCCAGCATCCATGTCAGAGGCATAAAAGGGATGTGGCAGCAAGAACCCCACAGTCCCTGTGCCAGCCCTTCGGATCCTATGGAGTGTGCAGCCCCCTTTCCCAGCCCTGCAGTGATTACAGCAGCCGCCCTACAAATCCCCTTTCCCAGCCCCAGTGATTTCAGCTCTTCACCCACAAGCTTTATTTAACTGCCAGCTCTCTTCGTTAGCTCCAGCTGTGCCTTTCTCCATCTTCAGCGTGCAGGATCTTGGCCTTGGCTGCAGCTCTGCAACACTTCAGCTCGTGCCCCAGGGTGTCTAAGCCCACCCCACCATCAATATCCCAGTTCCGAAGTGATTTCAGCTGCCACCCACCAATGCCCAGCCACTGTGCCTAGCCTATATTATTTCAATTCAAAGCCCAGAACCCCGCTCTCAGCAATAGAATTCTTTTTCCATTTTCAGACACAATCCCAGCCTCACAGTGACTTTGCCCCCAGCCCCACAGGTGCCGTCGCAGACCGAGAACATATCCCTGCATTGCCGGGATTTTCAGGCGCAATCTTAGAGCCCCCACGTGCGCACTACACATCCTGTTCTAGTTTCAGTCACAAGCCCAGCCCCAGCATCCATGTCAGAGGCATAAAAGGGATGTGGCAGCAAGAACCCCACAGTCCCTGTGCCAGCCCTTCGGATCCTATGGAGTGTGCAGCCCCCTTTCCCAGCCCTGCAGTGATTACAGCAGCCGCCCTACAAATCCCCTTTCCCAGCCCCAGTGATTTCAGCTCTTCACCCACAAGCTTTATTTAACTGCCAGCTCTCTTCGTTAGCTCCAGCTGTGCCTTTCTCCATCTTCAGCGTGCAGGATCTTGGCCTTGGCTGCAGCTCTGCAACACTTCAGCTCGTGCCCCAGGGTGTCTAAGCCCACCCCACCATCAATATCCCAGTTCCGAAGTGATTTCAGCTGCCACCCACCAATGCCCAGCCACTGTGCCTAGCCTATATTATTTCAATTCAAAGCCCAGAACCCCGCTCTAAGCAATAGAATTCTTTTTCCATTTTCAGACACAATCCCAGCCTCACAGTGACTTTGCCCCCAGCCCCACAGGTGCCGTCGCAGACCGAGAACATATCCCTGCATTGCCGGGATTTTCAGGCGCAATGTTAGAGCCCCCACGTGCGCACTACACATCCTGTTCTAGTTTCAGTCACAAGCCCAG
The DNA here is from genome assembly GCF_050655825.1 of Lonchura striata. Classification (NCBI taxonomy): domain Eukaryota; kingdom Metazoa; phylum Chordata; class Aves; order Passeriformes; family Estrildidae; genus Lonchura; species Lonchura striata. The sequence goes on along the minus strand of NC_140705.1, from coordinate 115,390,008 downwards.
CCCCAGCATCCATGTCAGAGGCATAAAAGGGATGTGGCAGCAAGAACCCCACAGTCCCTGTGCCAGCCCTTCGGATCCTATGGAGTGTGCAGCCCCCTTTCCCAGCCCTGCAGTGATTACAGCAGCCGCCCTACAAATCCCCTTTCCCAGCCCCAGTGATTTCAGCTCTTCACCCACAAGCTTTATTTAACTGCCAGCTCTCTTCGTTAGCTCCAGCTGTGCCTTTCTCCATCTTCAGCGTGCAGGATCTTGGCCTTGGCTGCAGCTCTGCAACACTTCAGCTCGTGCCCCAGGGTGTCTAAGCCCACCCCAGAATCAATATCCCAGTTCTGAAGTGATTTCTGCTGCCACCCACCAATGCCCAGCCACTGTGCCTATGCTGTATTATTTCAATTCAAAGCCCAGAACCCCGCTCTCAGCAATAGAATTCTTTTTCCATTTTCAGACACAATCCCAGCCTCACAGTGACTTTGCCCCCAGCCCCACAGGTGCCGTCGCAGACCGAGAACATATCCCTGCATTGCCGGGATTTTCAGGCGCAATGTTAGAGCCCCCACGTGCGCACTACACATCCTGTTCTAGTTTCAGTCACAAGCCCAGCCCCAGCATCCATGTCAGAGGCATAAAAGGGATGTGGCAGCAAGAACCCCACAGTCCCTGTGCCAGCCCTTCGGATCCTATGGAGTGTGCAGCCCCCTTTCCCAGCCCTGCAGTGATTACAGCAGCCGCCCTACAAATCCCCTTTCCCAGCCCCAGTGATTTCAGCTCTTCACCCACAAGCTTTATTTAACTGCCAGCTCTCTTCGTTAGCTCCAGCTGTGCCTTTCTCCATCTTCAGCGTGCAGGATCTTGGCCTTGGCTGCAGCTCTGCAACACTTCAGCTCGTGCCCCAGGGTGTCTAAGCCCACCCCACCATCAATATCCCAGTTCCGAAGTGATTTCAGCTGCCACCCACCAATGCCCAGCCACTGTGCCTAGCCTATATTATTTCAATTCAAAGCCCAGAACCCCGCTCTCAGCAATAGAATTCTTTTTCCATTTTCAGACACAATCCCAGCCTCACAGTGACTTTGCCCCCAGCCCCACAGGTGCCGTCGCAGACCGAGAACATATCCCTGCATTGCCGGGATTTTCAGGCGCAATCTTAGAGCCCCCACGTGCGCACTACACATCCTGTTCTAGTTTCAGTCACAAGCCCAGCCCCAGCATCCATGTCAGAGGCATAAAAGGGATGTGGCAGCAAGAACCCCACAGTCCCTGTGCCAGCCCTTCGGATCCTATGGAGTGTGCAGCCCCCTTTCCCAGCCCTGCAGTGATTACAGCAGCCGCCCTACAAATCCCCTTTCCCAGCCCCAGTGATTTCAGCTCTTCACCCACAAGCTTTATTTAACTGCCAGCTCTCTTCGTTAGCTCCAGCTGTGCCTTTCTCCATCTTCAGCGTGCAGGATCTTGGCCTTGGCTGCAGCTCTGCAACACTTCAGCTCGTGCCCCAGGGTGTCTAAGCCCACCCCACCATCAATATCCCAGTTCCGAAGTGATTTCAGCTGCCACCCACCAATGCCCAGCCACTGTGCCTAGCCTATATTATTTCAATTCAAAGCCCAGAACCCCGCTCTAAGCAATAGAATTCTTTTTCCATTTTCAGACACAATCCCAGCCTCACAGTGACTTTGCCCCCAGCCCCACAGGTGCCGTCGCAGACCGAGAACATATCCCTGCATTGCCGGGATTTTCAGGCGCAATGTTAGAGCCCCCACGTGCGCACTACACATCCTGTTCTAGTTTCAGTCACAAGCCCAGCCCCAGCATCCATGTCAGAGGCATAAAAGGGATGTGGCAGCAAGAACCCCACAGTCCCTGTGCCAGCCCTTCGGATCCTATGGAGTGTGCAGCCCCCTTTCCCAGCCCTGCAGTGATTACAGCAGCCGCCCTACAAATCCCCTTTCCCAGCCCCAGTGATTTCAGCTCTTCACCCACAAGCTTTATTTAACTGCCAGCTCTCTTCGTTAGCTCCAGCTGTGCCTTTCTCCATCTTCAGCGTGCAGGATCTTGGCCTTGGCTGCAGCTCTGCAACACTTCAGCTCGTGCCCCAGGGTGTCTAAGCCCACCCCACCATCAATATCCCAGTTCCGAAGTGATTTCAGCTGCCACCCACCAATGCCCAGCCACTGTGCCTAGCCTATATTATTTCAATTCAAAGCCCAGAACCCCGCTCTCAGCAATAGAATTCTTTTTCCATTTTCAGACACAATCCCAGCCTCACAGTGACTTTGCCCCCAGCCCCACAGGTGCCGTCGCAGACCGAGAACATATCCCTGCATGGCCAGGATTTTCAGGCGCAATCTTAGAGCCCCCACGTGCGCACTACACATCCTGTTCTAGTTTCAGTCACAAGCCCAGCCCCAGCATCCATGTCAGAGGCATAAAAGGGATGTGGCAGCAAGAACCCCACAGTCCCTGTGCCAGCCCTTCGGATCCTATGGAGTGTGTAGCCCCCTTTCGCAGCCCTGCACTTATTAGAGCACCCGCCCTACAAATCCCCTTTCCCAGCCCCAGTGATTTCAGCTCTTCACCCACAAGCTTTATTTCACTGCCATCTCTTCCGTTTCACTTCCTCTTCAACACCTTCCCAGCAGTGCTACGTAACACTGCTTCTGGCTCTCAGGGCAGGATCTTTGCTTTTGCTTTAGCTCTGTATGGTTTCAGTTCAGCTCTTGAGCCCATATTCCTGCCCCATCCTAACCATCCCTCCCCCAGTAACTGCTCTACACTCTCTATCAGAGCCCTTGAAGCAATTTCAGCTCCAGCCATGCAATTCCCATCCCAGCTCCATATTCCCTATCTCAGCTGCACAGGGGTTTTACCCCGAACCCTACCACATTTCTGTGTCCTCCGGCTCTGCTGCCTCAGCTCCAGCTCCTCAGCTTCCTACTGCCTGCATCTAAAAGCTGCTCCTGCTTCTCACTGCTGCTTGGAGCTGTTGATAAGGGCAGAAATCAGTTACTGTCATAATGTCAATGCCTCTTGCAGCTATCCCACCCACCCTAATGGGATCCCAACTTTAGGGACCCTTGAGCCCTGAAGCCAAACATCTACCTTCCCCCACAGCCTGGGTTTCAGCCGAGCACCTCCCCAAAGGCCCCCTCACCTCCCCCAGGCAGCCCCAGGGGCTGGGAATAGCCACCGGGCCCCTGCTCCCACATCCCAATAGGTGCCCTTGTGCTGCTGCGTGGGCCCTGGAACCCTCCGAGCCCCCACATCCTCAGCCTCTGCTTGGTACCACGGGGCAGGAGCTGGGAACCCCCAGGCATCTCCTGCAGGCCCTGCACTGCAGCTCCATGCCCCTCTCCCAGGGCATTTATCCAACTCCAGCCCCAGCATTTCCACTGCTCCACATTGTTTTGGGCTTGACTCGTGCCAAAGTCCTTATTCCACACCCTGAGCCTTTATGTCTCCAGTGACCTCACAACCCGTGATTCAGCCCCAGCCGCACAACCCTTACTAAATCAAAATCGGAAAAAGAAAACAAACAGAAACAAATTAAACTTAATAAAACGAACAAAACAATGAAGTAATGCAATATAGATAAAATTATTAAGTAAAATCAAAATCAAATAGTAAGAAAGCAAACAACCGGCTTTATTCCCAGTATTCTCAATGTTACTTTAAATCCAGAAAGCGCGAAAGGGCTACTCCCCAGTGACAGCAGCCGGTCCCCCCTGCGCCACGCCAGGCCCCGCACCAGCCTCTGGCCGCCCGAGCCGGGCAGGGCGCGGCGCAAACAACTGGACACCGCCGGCCCCCGGACGCCGCCGCAGGCAGACGCGGGAGTCGCGTGCGTGCTCACCAGCGCTCCTCGGATCGGCAGCCGCGGGGGACCCGTCCCGGCGCAGCGGCGCTCCTCCTCGGAACGCGCTTCCGCAGCTCCCGTCGCCTCCAGCCCCGCCGCCGAACTGACGCCCCCGCCTCCCCCACGCACGCTACTTATGCCTCAGAGCCGGGCCAGCCAGCCAATCACAACCCGAGGCAGCGCCGGCCCCACCAATCCGAGCCCGCCCATTCCCGCCGCGCTCGGCTCGCGACCACCCCGCGCGCCCCTCACGCGCCGCTCCCGCCGCCGCCATTGCAGGGGCCGGGTCCGCCCGCTCCCCGCCGTCAGCCCGTTTCCCTGGGAGAAATCCCGGCCGGCGCCTGACGGGGAGCTCCCGCCCGCCCTTCCCGGCCCCAGCGCCTGCCGAGGTTGCGGCAGCAGGGATAGCGCTCCGCCGGCTCCCAAAGCGGCGCCGGGAGCGGCGCCTCAAGCGCACGGGGGAGCGGGGCCAGGCTGAGGAGTCGGGCCGCGACTGAGCGGGCCGAAATCGCAGGAACCGCGCCCGGATTGGAAGGGCGGCCGGGATTGGACAGGGCGGAGAAAGGCGGGCCGGGATTGGCGGGGCTCGGGAGCTGCGCGGCCGGGCCCGTGGCAGCATGGGGCGGAGCCCGCGCTGCTCGAAGGGCCCGCGGGCGCCCCGGGTCCCGCTCGGAGACCCCCTGTCCCCTTCTCGGCCCGTGCTCGTGCCCGGCTCCCGGCGAAAAGGGCCTCGCAGAGCCCGAACTGCAGCCGCCCGTCGGCACTCGGGGCAGGGGAGAGGCGCAGCCCGGCATTGGTTCCGGGCGGCAAAGGCGGACTCCGCGCTAGCAGCTCGGATCGGGGAGCGGCGGCGACGCGGCGGGGAGGCGACTCGGTGGCGGGGAGTGGGGAGGGCGCGCAAAAACAGTGAAGTGCCCGCGGCCCCCTACCCGCCCTCCGCCTGTTGCGAGCCCGCTGCTCACCCTCTTTCTCCCGACACAGTCGTCGGATGCTATAGAGGGGACAATAATATTGACGTTCACATTCATAGATCAGCTTTTTGCAGCACAAGTATTTCGATATGGTACAACTTACTTTTAACTGCTTTGTATAGTATAATTTTTATAATAAAACCCCTACCTACTACCAAATAGAAAATAAAAATCCCCTTTATTCTAAACTATATTTAATTATTTCTATATTTCTATTTTTGATTTTTACAAGTACTTATCTATCACAACATATTGAGGTACTATATTTCGATATATAGTATTTATGACACGTAATGTGTTATAATAAGACACATACAGTAAAATACGCATTACGTACTGTATTGATTCCTATTGTTTTGTAGTATTCATATATCCACACATATTAATTATACATTTCTAGATGGATATTTATATTATATAAACATATAAAATACTCTACAGCAAACAATATAATACCTAATAGTAATGGATAGCATTATTTATGTTACATGTTTAATTTATAGGTTTGCCGTTTATATTTAAAATTGAAGTTTTATATTCCCATTTTCATGTTTATGCATTTGTTTTGTTTCATTAGAGTTATAGTTAAAACACTGCAGTTATAATCGAATTCCTAAAAATAAAATGCCAAAACAAACAGCATCGAATTCCCACCAGTACCGTCCAACAAATTCAGAAAGGCTCCACCAGCCAGCCAACTACCAGCAAAAAAACCCGCACTACACTCCTTTTACTAGCAGCTCTTATCACGTCACAAAAACGAAACAAACATTTTAAAAAAGACAGATAGAAACCCACACAGCAAATCACAAAAACCACTAAAAAGAAAAGAAAACGCCAACTAACTTACCATACTCCAAAACCATACAAGAGACCCCCAACGTTTCTAAAAAAAATAATAACCAAAACTCTACCACTACGCTAACTCATAAAGAGAACCCAATGCTCTATAAAATTAACTAAAAAACCCCACCAAATCATTACAGATATTAAAAAATCGGAACCACGAAGAAACAAAAAAATCACCACCAAATAAAATAAATACCTAAAGAGATCCACCACGGAAATGCCCATGTTCCCAAAAATAAAACTAATTAAAAAAACCAACAACCAAATACATCAAACTACAAAAAAAAAAAATTAAATTAACAACAACAAAATAGGTATTCCTAACTCAAGAAACAAAAATTGCCTCAAACCATCAAAACACAAATACCACCTAGAAAAAAAAAACACGTCGCCAAAAGAGCAATGTAACCACAAACAATATTTCCCAAATTCTCTCCAACAATAAAACATACACGGCAACCAAATAAGCCAAATGAACGAAATCCCTATAATATAATAAACAAGAATGCAATCATCAATATTAAAAAAACCTCACCGATTAACTCCAGGACTCTCCCCTCAAGCCCACCAAAACAAATACTACGCACTCGCTCGAATAAAAGCCTCCACAACCGTATTAAAAACCTACCCTCTACTACATGCTACGACCCAGAAAAAACATTGGAAGCCTTTAAAAACACATCCTTTAAAAACATATGAACCGATCAAAAAGAAATCCAACAACACTCCACCCAAAAACAAAAACCGTGCCACGAGCACCCGAAGCAAGAACCGTAACAACCAAGAAGCGCCCGGGGCCCTTCTCCTACAGCGACGCCGATCAAAAGCCACCGATCCCAGGAGCTCCTCAGGAGCACCTCAAAGCCACCGCATCGAGGGAGGCTGGAAGATGCGAAGCCGCGCTCCCGGCCCCGGGCGCAGCGCGGCTCCGGCAGGAAAGCGGCTCCTCCGGCAGGCAGAGGCGGCGCCGCGCCGGGAGACCCTCGCCCGCTGCCCCCGGCCCGGCGGGGCCGGCACCGGGCCCGGGGGGCCCCGGCGGCGCCCGAGCCCCGCGCCCGGAGCGGACGGAGCGGCGGCACCGGCCGGCACCGGCCCCGGCCGCCCTCGGCCCGCGGAGCCGCCTCCAGCCCTCCCCTCACTCACAGACACCGCCCCGCTCGCCGCTCGCTCCCGCCCCTCGCCCCTCCCGCCGCTTCGGCCGGGCTCCGGCTGGGGGGCTGCAGTACCGCCCTGTGCCCACAAGGCGGCAGCACTTGTCCAGAGGGTCCGCGACACGATGGCGGCCCGTGGGGACCTTGACGGAGAGAGGCGTTTTTCGCCCATGCCTGTCGGCTCCCGCCAAAAACCCGCACGCTCGCGGTGCTGCTGACCCCACAGCCCGTGTGCACGGCACCAGAACCGCCGCGGAAAATCCCGTCGGGGGGCGCCGGCGTTGCGCGCAATTCAGGCAGTGTAAAAAACAGACACGGGTCCTCGAGTTTCAACGTCCTCGTTTTCGCGCCCTCTCGAGAAGGTCAAGCGAGGCCGCGCCACGCCACTCCCAAGATGGCGGCCGCGGGCGGCGGGCTGCAGTACCGCTCTCTGCCCACACGGCGGCAGCACCGCGCCGTCCCCGCCGGCACGGCCTCGGCAGCGAACGCCCCAAAGCGTCCGCGCGGGAAAGAACGGAACAAAAAGCCTGCCTGCGACCCGATAGGAACCGAAAGAAAAAAGCTTTCCTCCTAAACTGCATTTCAACAAAGCTTGGTTTTATATTTTTCAGATTTATACTCACAGTCGGATTGGTAATGGATATTGATGGAAAATTGTATTTTTATCATTTCTTACATTTATTCCTATTAGATTTTATTACATTTTATTTTTTTATACATATCTTATTAGATTGCTTATATATTTCTATAGTTAGATTTAGATTTCTAAAAGGTTTATATTGCTTAAAAAAAAACCCTGCCTCTATCCAAGTAAAAATCTTTTAAACAAAACCCTTTATTTAAACTCCATTTAAATGTATCTCTATTTTTCGCATTTATATTCAAATGTATATTTTAAATGTAGATTGAAGTATGATGCTATCTATAGTCTCTCTCTTCCTAATACTCATTTTTGTTTCTATTTTATATTTCTATATATACACCTGTAGACATTGATTATATATTTCCATATTTAGAATGATATCAAACTAAAATATATATTCATATCTTTTCCATTAAAGCCCTGCCTCCAACCAAATAAAAACAAAAAAAGCCCTTTCTTTAAACGATTTTCGAATATTTTTATATTTTTTTCATCATTATAGTCACATTTGAACTTCTACTTTATATAGATGTATTTATAAATATATTTTATATATATATAATAAGGTAGCGAGATAGATAAATTATTTTTTAAATTCTATTTCGTACACACTGCTAATACTTATATTTACTTACCTTTGAATTTTCATATAGATCTTAACGTATTTAGGATATATTTCTATACAAAGACTTCTAATTTTATTTTATTTCTAGTCATAATTTTAATAATAAAACCCCTACCTACTACCAAATCGAAAATAAAAATCCCCTTTATTCTAAATTATATTTAAATATTTCTATACTTCTATTTTTGATTTTTACAAGTACTCATCTATTCTAGCACAACATATTGAGGTACTATATTTCGATATACAGTATTTATGACATGAAATGCGTTATAATAAGACACATACAGTAAAATACGCATTAGGTACTGTATTGATTCCTATTGTTTTGTAATATTCATATATGCACATGTATTAATTATACATTTCTGTATGGACATTTATGTTTATAATCGATATTTATATGCATATAAACATATAAAATACTCCATATCAAACAAGGTTATACCTAATTGTAATGGACAGCATTATTTATGTTACATGTTTAATGTATATGTTTTCCATTTACATTTAAAATTGAAGTTTCATATTCCCATTATCATGTTTATGCATGTGTTCTATTTCATCAGAGTTATAGTTAAAACACTGCAGTTATAATCGAATTCCTAAAAATAAAATGCCAAAACAAACAGCATCAAATTCTCACCAATACCGTCCAAAAAATTCAGAAAGGCTCCACCAGCCAAACAACTACCAGCAAAAAAAACCCCGCACTACACTCCTTTCACTAGCAGCTCTTATCACGTCACAAAAACGAAACAAACATTTTAAAAACCCTATAGACACCCACACAGCAAATCACAAAAACCACTCTAAAGGAAAAAAAAAAAAAGCCAACTAACTTACCATACTCCAAACCATACAAGAGACTCCCAACGATTCTAAAAAAAATAATAACCAAAACTCTACCACTACTTTAACTCATAAAGAGAACCCAATGCTCTATAAAATTAACTAAAAAAACCCACCAAATAATTACAGATATAAAAATATGGGAACCACGAAGAAACAAAAAATTCACCCCCCAAATAAAATAAACACCTAAAGAGATCCACCATGGAAATGCCCATGCTCCCAAAAATAAAACCAATAAAAACAACAACCAAACACATCAAACAACAACAAAAAAAAATTAAATTAACAACAACAAAATAAGTATTCCTAACTCAAGAAACAAAAATTGCCTCAAACCATCAAAACACAAATACCACCTAGAAAGAAACACGTCGCCAAAAGAGATATGTAACCACAAACAATATCTCCCAAGTTCTCTGCAACAATGAAACATACACGGCAATCAAATAAGCCAAACGAATGAAACCCCTATAGTGTAATAAACAAGAATGCATTCATCAATATTAAAAAAAACCTCACCGATTAACTCCAGGGCACTCCCTCAAGCCCAGCAAAACAAATACTACGCCCTCGCGCTAATAAAAGCCTCCACAACCGAATTGAAAAACGACCCTCTACTCCATGCTCCGACCCATAAAAACCAGTGTAAACCTTTAGAAACGCATCCTTAAAAAACCTAAGAACCGATCAAAAATAAATCCAACAACAACACTCAACCCAAAAACAAAAACCGTGCCACGAGCACCCGAAGCAAGAACCGTAACAACCAAGAAGTGCCCGGGGCCCTTCTCCTACAGCGACGCCGATCAAAAGCCACCGATCCCAGGAGCTCCTCAGGAGCGCCTCAAAAGCAGCGCAGCGAGGGAGGCTGGAAGATGCGGAGCCGCGCTCCCGGCCCCGGGCGCAGCGCGGCTCCGGCAGGAAAGCGGCTCCTCCGGCAGGCAGAGGCGGCGCCGCGCCGGCAGACCCCCGCCCGCTGCCCCCGGCCCGGCGGGGCCGGCACCGGGCCCGGGGGGCCCCGGCGGCGCCCGAGCCCCGCGCCCGGAGCGGACGGAGCGGCGGCACCGGCCGGCACCGGCCCCGCCCGCGCCGCCTCCCCCGCCCGCCGGCCCGGCCAAAGCTCCGCTCGGCTCCGCACGGCTCGCACCGGCGCGGCTCCGGCGGGCCCGCGGCAGCCCAGCCGCGCCCAGCTCCCCTTCCGCCCCGGCCAGCCCCGGCACTGCCGGCAGGGCTCCGCGCCGGACCCTTCGCTGCCGGGCCGGGGGCAGAAGAAGCGCCCCGAATGCAGCGGCACAGCCCGATCCCCGCCCTGCCAGCGCTGCCACGGCTGCAGCTCCCTTCCTCTGCAGCCCCGACTCTGACGCCACGCTCCGGCGCTCACCTCACCCCAACAAGGGAAAAGAAACGTAGGCTTCCCTTCAATCGCGTCCTCTAGAAGAGAAGAAAAGAAGCGCCTTGCCTCAAACCATGGCAAAAGGGGGCTTTTTACCTCAGTCCAAACCCCTTAAAAGGGGGGACAACAGGACTGCCCCCTCCAATTCAACCTCAGGATGACGAAATTTCAAAGGGAAAGGGGAAAAGTCCCCGTTATAAAAGCGCACCGGCTCACCTGCTCGGCTGCTGCTTCTCGGCACAAAGGTTTGTCCCTCAGCTCCTCCTTTGAGCAATGCTTCACGTGCCCAAGTGTGTATCCAGGGGATTCCCCGGACCCTGTCCGAAGCGCCCACCGTCCTTCCAGGAGACAGCCCCGGGAGCCCCCCAAAAACTCCTCTCCTCCAGCAGCTCCGTGCAAAAGCCAGCAAAGACAAACCCTCGCCCTAAAATAACCTCCCCCCGGCAGGAGCCGCCCCTCCTCCTCATCCTCACAGCTCACACCTGGGGCTGCTCTGAGCCCTCATCATCCTCACATCAGCTCACACCTGCCGCTGTTGCCACCCTCCAACAGCGTCTCTCCATCTCCAGCACGCATCCCAATTCTCACAGACACAGATCCAACAGAAATCTGCTACGGGTGTCCGCTTATCTTAATCCATATGGTTACACAATTAAAAAACATATATACCAAATATCCTGTTCCAGTTTCAGTCACAAGCCCAGTCCCAGCATCCATGTCAGAGGCATAAAAGGGATGTGGCGGCAAGAACCCCACAGTCCCTGTGCCAGCCCTTCGGATCCTATGGAGTGTGCAGCCCCCTTTCCCAGCCCTGCAGTGATTACAGCAGCCGCCCTACAAATCCCCTTTCCCAGCCCCAGTGATTTCAGCTCTTCACCCACAAGCTTTATTTAACTGCCAGCTCTCTTCTTTAGCTCCAGCTGTGCCTTTCTCCATCTTCAGCGTGCGGGATCTTGGCCTTGGCTCCAGCTCTGCAACACTTCAGCTCGTGCCCCAGGGTGTCTAAGCCCACCCCACCATCAATATCCCAGTTCCGAAGTGATTTCAGCTGCCACCCACCAATGCCCAGCCACTGTGCCTAGCCTATATTATTTCAATTCAAAGCCCAGAACCCCGCTCTCAGCAATAGAATTCTTTTTCCATTTTCAGACACAATCCCAGCCTCACAGTGACTTTGCCCCCAGCCCCACAGGTGCCGTCGCAGACCGAGAACATATCACTGCATTGCCGGGATTTTCAGGCGCAATCTTAGAGCCCCCACGTGCGCACTACACATCCTGTTCTAGTTTCAGTCACAAGCCCAGCCCCAGCATCCATGTCAGAGGCATAAAAGGGATGTGGCAGCAAGAACCCCACAGTCCCTGTGCCAGCCCTTCGGATCCTATGGAGTGTGCAGCCCCCTTTCCCAGCCCTGCAGTGATTACAGCAGCCGCCCTACAAATCCCCTTTCCCAGCCCCAGTGATTTCAGCTCTTCACCCACAAGCTTTATTTAACTGCCAGCTCTCTTCGTTAGCTCCAGCTGTGCCTTTCTCCATCTTCAGCGTGCAGGATCTTGGCCTTGGCTGCAGCTCTGCAACACTTCAGCTCGTGCCCCAGGGTGTCTAAGCCCACCCCACCATCAATATCCCAGTTCCGAAGTGATTTCAGCTGCCACCCACCAATGCCCAGCCACTGTGCCTAGCCTATATTATTTCAATTCAAAGCCCAGAACCCCGCTCTAAGCAATAGAATTCTTTTTCCATTTTCAGACACAATCCCAGCCTCACAGTGACTTTGCCCCCAGCCCCACAGGTGCCGTCGCAGACCGAGAACATATCCCTGCATTGCCGGGATTTTCAGGCGCAATCTTAGAGCCCCCACGTGCGCACTACACATCCTGTTCTAGTTTCAGTCACAAGACCAGCCCCAGCATCCATGTCAGAGGCATAAAAGGGATGTGGCAGCAAGAACCCCACAGTCCCTGTGCCAGCCCTTCAGATCCTATGGAGTGTGCAGCCCCCTTTCCCAGCCCTGCAGTGATTACAGCAGCCGCCCTACAAATCCCCTTTCCCAGCCCCAGTGATTTCAGCTCTTCACCCACAAGCTTTATTTAACTGCCAGCTCTCTTCTTTAGCTCCAGCTGTGCCTTTCTCCATCTTCAGCGTGCAGGATCTTGGCCTTGGCTGCAGCTCTGCAACACTTCAGCTCGTGCCCCAGGGTGTCTAAGCCCACCCCAGAATCAATATCCCAGTTCTGAAGTGATTTCAGCTGCCACCCACCAATGCCCAGCCACTGTGCCTAGCCTATATTATTTCAATTCAAAGCCCAGAACCCCGCTCTCAGCAATAGAATTCTTTTTCCATTTTCAGACACAATCCCAGCCTCACAGTGACTTTGCCCCCAGCCCCACAGGTGCCGTCGCAGACCGAGAACATATCACTGATTTGCCGGGATTTTCAGGCGCAATCTTAGAGCCCCCACGTGCGCACTACACATCCTGTTCTAGTTTCAGTCACAAGCCCAGCCCCAGCATCCATGTCAGAGGCATAAAAGGGATGTGGCAGCAAGAACTCCACAGTCCCTGTGCCAGCCCTTCGGATCCTATGGAGTGTGCAGCCCCCTTTCCCAGCCCTGCAGTGATTACAGCAGCCGCCCTACAAATCCCCTTTCCCAGCCCCAGTGATTTCAGCTCTTCACCCACAAGCTTTATTTAACTGCCAGCTCTCTTCGTTAGCTCCAGCTGTGCCTTTCTCCATCTTCAGCGTGCAGGATCTTGGCCTTGGCTCCAGCTCTGCAACACTTCAGCTCGTGCCCCAGGGTGTCTAAGCCCACCCCAGAATCAATATCCCAGTTCTGAAGTGATTTCAGCTGCCACCCACCAATGCCCAGCCACTGTGCCTAGCCTGTATCATTTCAATTCAAAGCCCAGAACCCCGCTCTCAGCAATAGAATTCTTTTTCCATTTTCAGACACAATCCCAGCCTCACAGTGACTTTGCCCCCAGCCCCACAGGTGCCGTCGCAGACCGAGAACATATCCCTGCATTGCCGGGATTTTCAGGCGCAATCTTAGAGCCCCCACGTGCGCACTACACATCCTGTTCTAGTTTCAGTCACAAGCCCAGCCCCAGCATCCATGTCAGAGGCATAAAAGGGATGTGGCAGCAAGAACCCCACAGTCCCTGTGCCAGCCCTTCGGATCCTATGGAGTGTGCAGCCCCCTTTCCCAGCCCTGCAGTGATTACAGCAGCCGTCCTACAAATCCCCTTTCCCAGCCCCAGTGATTTCAGCTCTTCACCCACAAGCTTTATTTAACTGCCAGCTCTCTTCGTTAGCTCCAGCTGTGCCTTTCTCCATCTTCAGCGTGCAGGATCTTGGCCTTGGCTCCAGATCTGCAACACTTCAGCTCGTGCCCCAGGGTGTCTAAGCCCACCCCAGAATCAATATCCCAGTTCTGAAGTGATTTCAGCTGCCACCCACCAATGCCCAGCCACTGTGCCTAGCCTATATTATTTCAATTCAAAGCCCAGAACCCCGCTCTCAGCAATAGAATTCTTTTTCCATTTTCAGACACAATCCCAGCCCCACAGTCCATTTGCAAGCCCCACAGTGACTTTGCCCCCAGCCCCACAGTTGTCGTCGCAGACCGAGAACATATCACTGCATTGCCGGGATTTTCAGGCGCAATGTTAGAGCCCCCATGTGCGCACTACACATCCTGTTCTAGTTTCAGTCACAAGCCCAGCCCCAGCATCCATGTCAGAGGCATAAAAGGGATGTGGCAGCAAGAACCCCACAGTCCCTGTGCCAGCCCTTCGGATCCTATGGAGTGTGCAGCCCCCTTTCCCAGCCCTGCAGTGATTACAGCAGCCGCCCTACAAATCCCCTTTCCCAGCCCCAGTGATTTCAGCTCTTCACCCACAAGCTTTATTTCACTGCCAGCTCTCTTCGTTAGCTCCAGCTGTGCCTTTCTCCATCTTCAGCGTGCAGGATCTTGGCCTTGGCTCCAGCTCTGCAACACTTCAGCTCGTGCCCCAGAGTGTCTAAGCCCACCCCAGAATCAATATCCCAGTTCTGAAGTGATTTCAGCTGCCACCCACCAATGCCCAGCCACTGTGCCTACGCTGTATTATTTCAATTCAAAGCCGAGAACCCCGCTCTCAGCAATAGAATTCTTTTTCCATTTTCAGACACAATCCCAGCCTCACAGTGACTTTGCCCCCAGCCCCACAGGTGCCGTCGCAGACCGAGAACATATCACTGCATTGCCGGGATTTTCAGGCGCAATCTTAGAGCCCCCACGTGCGCACTACAAATCCTGTTCTAGTTTCAGTCACAAGCCCAGCCCCAGCATCCATGTCAGAGGCATAAAAGGGATGTGGCAGCAAGAACCCCACAGTCCCTGTGCCAGCCCTTCGGATCCTATGGAGTGTGCAGCCCCCTTTCCCAGCCCTGCAGTGATTACAGCAGCCGCCCTACAAATCCCCTTTCCCAGCCCCAGTGATTTCAGCTCTTCACCCACAAGCTTTATTTAACTGCCAGCTCTCTTCGTTAGCTCCAGCTGTGCCTTTCTCCATCTTCAGCGTGCAGGATCTTGGCCTTGGCTGCAGCTCTGCAACACTTCAGCTCGTGCCCCAGGGTGTCTAAGCCCACCCCAGAATCAATATCCCAGTTCTGAAGTGATTTCAGCTGCCACCCACCAATGCCCAGCCACTGTGCCTACGCTGTATTATTTCAATTCAAAGCCCAGAACCCCGCTCTCAGCAATAGAATTCTTTTTCCATTTTCAGACACAATCCCAGCCTCACAGTGACTTTGCCCCCAGCCCCACAGGTGCCGTCGCAGACCGAGAACATATCCCTGCATTGCCGGGATTTTCAGGCGCAATCTTAGAGCCCCCACGTGCGCACTACACATCCTGTTCTAGTTTCAGTCACAAGCCCAGCCCCAGCATCCATGTCAGAGGCATAAAAGGGATGTGGCAGCAAGAACCCCACAGTCCCTGTGCCAGCCCTTCAGATCCTATGGAGTGTGCAGCCCCCTTTCCCAGCCCTGCAGTGATTACAGCAGCCGTCCTACAAATCCCCTTTCCCAGCCCCAGTGATTTCAGCTCTTCACCCACAAGCTTTATTTAACTGCCAGCTCTCTTCGTTAGCTCCAGCTGTGCCTTTCTCCATCTTCAGCGTGCAGGATCTTGGCCTTGGCTCCAGCTCTGCAACACTTCAGCTCGTGCCCCAGGGTGTCTAAGCCCACCCCAGAATCAATATCCCAGTTCTGAAGTGATTTCAGCTGCCACCCACCAATGCCCAGCCACTGTGCCTAGCCTATATTATTTCAATTCAAAGCCCAGAACCCCGCTCTCAGCAATAGAATTCTTTTTCCATTTTCAGACACAATCCCAGCCTCACAGTGACTTTGCCCCCAGCCCCACAGGTGCCGTCGCAGACCAAGAACATATCACTGCATTGCCGGGATTTTCAGGCGCAATCTTAGAGCCCCCACGTGCGCACTACAAATCCTGTTCTAGTTTCAGTCACAAGCCCAGCCCCAGCATCCATGTCAGAGGCATAAAAGGGATGTGGCAGCAAGAACCCCACAGTCCCTGTGCCAGCCCTTCGGATCCTATGGAGTGTGCAGGCCCCTTTCCCAGCCCTGCAGTGATTACAGCAGCCACCCTACAAATCCCCTTTCCCAGCCCCAGTGATTTCAGCTCTTCACCCACAAGCTTTATTTAACTGCCAGCTCTCTTCTTTAGCTCCAGCTGTGCCTTTCTCCATCTTCAGCGTGCAGGATCTTGGCCTTGGCTGCAGCTCTGCAACACTTCAGCTCGTGCCCCAGGGTGTCTAAGCCCACCCCAGAATCAATATCCCAGTTCTGAAGTGATTTCAGCTGCCACCCACCAATGCCCAGCCACTGTGCCTACGCTGTATTATTTCAATTCAAAGCCCAGAACCCCGCTCTCAGCAATAGAATTCTTTTTCCATTTTCAGACACAATCCCAGCCTCACAGTGACTTTGCCCCCAGCCCCACAGGTGCCGTCGCAGACCGAGAACATATCACTGCATTGCCGGGATTTTCAGGCGCAATCTTAGAGCCCCCACGTGCGCACTACAAATCCTGTTCTAGTTTCAGTCACAAGCCCAGCCCCAGCATCCATGTCAGAGGCATAAAAGGGATGTGGCAGCAAGAACCCCACAGTCCCTGTGCCAGCCCTTCGGATCCTATGGAGTGTGCAGGCCCCTTTCCCAGCCCTGCAGTGATTACAGCAGCCACCCTACAAATCCCCTTTCCCAGCCCCAGTGATTTCAGCTCTTCACCCACAAGCTTTATTTAACTGCCAGCTCTCTTCGTTAGCTCCAGCTGTGCCTTTCTCCATCTTCAGCGTGCAGGATCTTGGCCTTGGCTCCAGCTCTGCAACACTTCAGCTCGTGCCCCAGAGTGTCTAAGCCCACCCCAGAATCAATATCCCAGTTCTGAAGTGATTTCAGCTGCCACCCACCAATGCCCAGCCACTGTGCCTAGCCTGTATCATTTCAATTCAAAGCCCAGAACCCCGCTCTCAGCAATAGAATTCTTTTTCCATTTTCAGACACAATCCCAGCCTCACAGTGACTTTGCCCCCAGCCCCACAGGTGCCGTCGCAGACCGAGAACATATCCCTGCATGGCCGGGATTTTCAGGCGCAATCTTAGAGCCCCCACGTGCGCACTACACATCCTGTTCTAGTTTCAGTCACAAGCCCAGCCCCAGCATCCATGTCAGAGGCATAAAAGGGATGTGGCAGCAAGAACCCCACAGTCCCTGTGCCAGCCCTTCGGATCCTATGGAGTGTGCAGCCCCCTTTCCCAGCCCTGCAGTGATTACAGCAGCCGTCCTACAAATCCCCTTTCCCAGCCCCAGTGATTTCAGCTCTTCACCCACAAGCTTTATTTAACTGCCAGCTCTCTTCGTTAGCTCCAGCTGTGCCTTTCTCCATCTTCAGCGTGCAGGATCTTGGCCTTGGCTCCAGCTCTGCAACACTTCAGCTCGTGCCCCAGGGTGTCTAAGCCCACCCCAGAATCAATATCCCAGTTCTGAAGTGATTTCAGCTGCCACCCACCAATGCCCAGCCACTGTGCCTAGCCTATATTATTTCAATTCAAAGCCCAGAACCCCGCTCTCAGCAATAGAATTCTTTTTCCATTTTCAGACACAATCCCAGCCTCACAGTGACTTTGCCCCCAGCCCCACAGGTGCCGTCGCAGACCAAGAACATATCACTGCATTGCCGGGATTTTCAGGCGCTGTTGAGGCGCGGCATGCGCTCCTCGCCGCGGCACTCCGAGCCGTGCTGGGCGGTGAGGGAAGAGAACGGGCGGCCGCTTTCCCCCGCAAGCTCTGCAGTTTCAGTTCGTGGCGCGCAGGGACAGACGAAGGCGACACGGGACTTGGGGGGGGAACGAGATGGTTTTATTCCATGAGCCCCAAGACCCCGGCGGGCGGGGGGGCAAAGGTTTTATACAGAACTCAGGAGGACGGGTGTAGGAACAGTAACCAATGAGGGAATAGCAGGGGAGGAGTTTAGGGCAGAACTAACATCTGGAAGCTGAGGAGGGGGCTAGAATGAATGACAGGGAAGGTTCTAGGGAAAGGGGCAGGGAAAGGGGGGTTGGGGGGGGAAACAGATATTAAACAAATATCAAATGAAAGAAAAACACACCACCGCATCTCCCTCTTTTACTTTACAAAAAGAAGGAGAATTTTGTGGTTTAAGCAAATTAATAAAACATGCAAATAATATAAAATCATATGATAACATTGTAAATTACTTAAAGGACATGAAAGACACATTATTGCATTTATAGGGCAGGAAGAGTAGTAACAGCTTAAATTAGACACAAGACTGCACAAAACTTGCTGTTTTGCTGTTCTGAGTAACAATTTAAAATAATGTAAATAATGTAAATAATTGAAATAGAATGAAATAATTGACAGAAATTAAACTAAAAAATTTAATTAGAATGATTAAAATTATAACTATCTAATTTGAATAAAATAATTAAATGGAATTATTGGAATTAAATATAATAAAAGATCAACTAAATATAACTAATAAATTTTTAAATTTCGCAGCAATGCAGCAAGCCTGAAGCGATATAGTAGCTGAGTGATCCCTGTAGCAATAATGGTTAAACACAGCCTTTAAGTTAAAAAATATCAGAAAAGACTGAATTAATTATAATTACAACAAAACAACTTAATATAAAATCAAATTGTAATATTACATATTATTAAAAAAACATAAATTGAAAGACATTAAAAAATGATAAACTAATTGTGATTATAACATATGAAACATATAAAAACTTCATCTGGAATATATAAAATTGTCCTAAATGAGAGTCTAAATTAAGGGTACAAAGCACAGCAGGATTTGTGACTTCATCTGATTTAGAATTTGCTGCGTCGCGGTGCTTGCGATGTTTGGCTTCTCAAATTCTTAAAGCAGAGTCAGCGGAAAACGGCGCTTGTCTTAAAGCAGAGTCAGCGGACAGCGATGTGGTTTGTTCAATTTGAATGTTTGTTTGCGAGGTGGGCATAATATCTTAAGTATTAATTAACTGGGATGATCTTTTTTTCTATAAAATATAACTCAACAAACAGATTATTCAAAAATAATCAAAAGCAAAAAGAGGAATTTGTAGTTAAATAAAAAGGAATATTGGGTAGGGTACATTAAGGAATAGGATAGGGGAATCAGACAATCACTTAATTAGTGATTGCCATGATTAACGGGGGGTATCGGTAAGGGGTGGACCGGGGCGCCGCCATTTCAGGGGGAAGACAAAATGACGGATCCTCAGTCCCGGGTTTCGGCTCTATTTCCTCGGGAGAAGATCCCTCCCGACCCTCCCCCCGGAGGACGAGCCCGAAGAAGGATGGGGGAATATCCAACCCCGCCTCCCCCAACAGGGACTAGCCTCGTGCAGGGACGGTGCAGGGCTATTGGGGGAGAGATGGGACTGGCGGGAAACCAGGGGCGGAAAAGAAGGGTCAAGGCGGGAAATGGGTCCCGAGCGGCGTGGCCAGCGCCATCTTGAGAGGGGTGCCGGGCACACTGCACTTGGCCTGAGCAGTGTCCGGCAGGGCACTTGGGGCGGCTCGGCCACAGCAATCCCCAAGGGAGGATAGGAAAGGGTTTTAGGAAAGTCCGAGGGGATGGGGGCATAGGGAGCTTCACAGAAGCAAAAAGGGGAAATTTATAGGAGGGGGGGGGGGGGCCGCCCGACGCAGCTGGATGTCGGCGCAATGCGTGGGTGTAAAGGGCCCCTTTTAACAACTCTCCTATAGCTAACGTGTCGTCTTCTTAGCTGATCCCTACTGGTGTCTTTTCTACCCCCTCCGTCCAGCCCAGAATGGGGAGGGGAGGATAGAGAAGACAACTTTTTCGAGGAGAAGAAAAAGCGATCTAATCTAGGTCCCCACAGAAGACTAGGCGAAGGATAGCACTCAGTGCTAGCTTCTCCCAGAAAAAGAAAACCCACCCGCTTGCCAGGGACATGCACGGCTACAGCCCCAGTCTGGGCGCAGACGGGGGTTAAAACGCGAGAAAAAAAAAAGGTGGCAGACCCAGCCGTCCGTCGGGGCGACCCCGCACCCGTATAGCCCACCTTACCTTGCAGGCTCGGACGGAGATGGCTTGAATCTTCTCCTCGACTCGATGGAAAAGTCGCGCTGAAAACTGGGGATGTTCCTTCCCGGTTTTGGCCCTTCCGGAAGCCTGGGTGTTCCCGTTAAACCAAGACTCGTCCCCGAAGCCTTGGTTTCGGCCACTATCAGCCTCCGGTGGTCTCGCTGCAGATGCTGACCGAGGAATGAACCTCTTCTCGGTCAGTCCCTCTTCAGGCTCCCCCGAGCCGCTGCCAAAACCGCCCTCTGTGTTCTCGGGTAAGTCTGCCCGCCAAAAAGCTCTGCAGCCCGGCTGCCCGTGCAGCGCGGCTGCTCCCGGGCGGGAAGATGGCGAGAACAAAGAGGTCCCGGAGCCTCAATCTTTTTCGCTCGGCGCTCAGCTCCTCTTAGCATCCGGCAGAGCTTTTACGGCCGTAGATGTTCCTCTTCCCTCCTTCTTCTTCTGTGAGGCGGGCGCCCCCACAAATTTGCCCGTTTTTTTTAGAAGACGAAGGAGGGAACCATCCTCTGCTACCATATGTTGAGGCGCGGCATGCGCTCCTCGCCGCGGCACTCCGAGCCGTGCTGGGCGGTGAGGGAAGAGAACGGGCGGCCGCTTTCCCCCGCAAGCTCTGCAGTTTCAGTTCGTGGCGCGCAGGGACAGACGAAGGCGACACGGGACTTGGGGGGGGAACGAGATGGTTTTATTCCATGAGCCCCAAGACCCCGGCGGGCGGGGGGGCAAAGGTTTTATACAGAACTCAGGAGGACGGGTGTAGGAACAGTAACCAATGAGGGAATAGCAGGGGAGGAGTTTAGGGCAGAACTAACATCTGGAAGCTGAGGAGGGGGCTAGAATGAATGACAGGGAAGGTTCTAGGGAAAGGGGCAGGGAAAGGGGGGTTGGGGGGGGAAACAGATATTAAACAAATATCAAATGAAAGAAAAACACACCACCGCAAGGCGCAATCTTAGAGCCCCCACGTGCGCACTACAAATCCTGTTCTAGTTTCAGTCACAAGCCCAGCCCCAGCATCCATGTCAGAGGCATAAAAGGGATGTGGCAGCAAGAACCCCACAGTCCCTGTGCCAGCCCTTCGGATCCTATGGAGTGTGCAGGCCCCTTTCCCAGCCCTGCAGTGATTACAGCAGCCACCCTACAAATCCCCTTTCCCAGCCCCAGTGATTTCAGCTCTTCACCCACAAGCTTTATTTAACTGCCAGCTCTCTTCGTTAGCTCCAGCTGTGCCTTTCTCCATCTTCAGCGTGCAGGATCTTGGCCTTGGCTCCAGCTCTGCAACACTTCAGCTCGTGCCCCAGAGTGTCTAAGCCCACCCCAGAATCAATATCCCAGTTCTGAAGTGATTTCAGCTGCCACCCACCAATGCCCAGCCACTGTGCCTAGCCTGTATCATTTCAATTCAAAGCCCAGAACCCCGCTCTCAGCAATAGAATTCTTTTTCCATTTTCAGACACAATCCCAGCCTCACAGTGACTTTGCCCCCAGCCCCACAGGTGCCGTCGCAGACCGAGAACATATCCCTGCATGGCCGGGATTTTCAGGCGCAATCTTAGAGCCCCCACGTGCGCACTACACATCCTGTTCTAGTTTCAGTCACAAGCCCAGCCCCAGCATCCATGTCAGAGGCATAAAAGGGATGTGGCAGCAAGAACCCCACAGTCCCTGTGCCAGCCCTTCGGATCCTATGGAGTGTGCAGCCCCCTTTCCCAGCCCTGCAGTGATTACAGCAGCCGCCCTACAAATCCCCTTTCCCAGCCCCAGTGATTTCAGCTCTTCACCCACAAGCTTTATTTAACTGCCAGCTCTCTTCTTTAGCTCCAGCTGTGCCTTTCTCCATCTTCAGCGTGCAGGATCTTGGCCTTGGCTGCAGCTCTGCAACACTTCAGCTCGTGCCCCAGGGTGTCTAAGCCCACCCCAGAATCAATATCCCAGTTCTGAAGTGATTTCAGCTGCCACCCACCAATGCCCAGCCACTGTGCCTACGCTGTATTATTTCAATTCAAAGCCCAGAACCCCGCTCTCAGCAATAGAATTCTTTTTCCATTTTCAGACACAATCCCAGCCTCACAGTGACTTTGCCCCCAGCCCCACAGGTGCCGTCGCAGACCGAGAACATATCACTGCATTGCCGGGATTTTCAGGCGCAATCTTAGAGCCCCCACGTGCGCACTACACATCCTGTTCTAGTTTCAGTCACAAGCCCAGCCCCAGCATCCATGTCAGAGGCATAAAAGGGATGTGGCAGCAAGAACCCCACAGTCCCTGTGCCAGCCCTTCGGATCCTATGGAGTGTGCAGCCCCCTTTCCCAGCCCTGCAGTGATTACAGCAGCCGCCCTACAAATCCCCTTTCCCAGCCCCAGTGATTTCAGCTCTTCACCCACAAGCTTTATTTAACTGCCAGCTCTCTTCGTTAGCTCCAGCTGTGCCTTTCTCCATCTTCAGCGTGCAGGATCTTGGCCTTGGCTGCAGCTCTGCAACACTTCAGCTCGTGCCCCAGGGTGTCTAAGCCCACCCCACCATCAATATCCCAGTTCCGAAGTGATTTCAGCTGCCACCCACCAATGCCCAGCCACTGTGCCTAGCCTATATTATTTCAATTCAAAGCCCAGAACCCCGCTCTCAGCAATAGAATTCTTTTTCCATTTTCAGACACAATCCCAGCCTCACAGTGACTTTGCCCCCAGCCCCACAGGTGCCGTCGCAGACCGAGAACATATCACTGATTTGCCGGGATTTTCAGGCGCAATCTTAGAGCCCCCATGTGCGCACTACACATCCTGTTCTAGTTTCAGTCACAAGCCCAGCCCCAGCATCCATGTCAGAGGCATAAAAGGGATGTGGCAGCAAGAACCCCACAGTCCCTGTGCCAGCCCTTCGGATCCTATGGAGTGTGCAGCCCCCTTTCCCAGCCCTGCAGTGATTACAGCAGCCGCCCTACAAATCCCCTTTCCCAGCCCCAGTGATTTCAGCTCTTCACCCACAAGCTTTATTTAACTGCCAGCTCTCTTCGTTAGCTCCAGCTGTGCCTTTCTCCATCTTCAGCGTGCAGGATCTTGGCCTTGGCTGCAGCTCTGCAACACTTCAGCTCGTGCCCCAGGGTGTCTAAGCCCACCCCACCATCAATATCCCAGTTCCGAAGTGATTTCAGCTGCCACCCACCAATGCCCAGCCACTGTGCCTAGCCTATATTATTTCAATTCAAAGCCCAGAACCCCGCTCTCAGCAATAGAATTCTTTTTCCATTTTCAGACACAATCCCAGCCTCACAGTGACTTTGCCCCCAGCCCCACAGGTGCCGTCGCAGACCGAGAACATATCACTGATTTGCCGGGATTTTCAGGCGCAATCTTAGAGCCCCCATGTGCGCACTACACATCCTGTTCTAGTTTCAGTCACAAGCCCAGCCCCAGCATCCATGTCAGAGGCATAAAAGGGATGTGGCAGCAAGAACCCCACAGTCCCTGTGCCAGCCCTTCGGATCCTATGGAGTGTGCAGCCCCCTTTCCCAGCCCTGCAGTGATTACAGCAGCCGCCCTACAAATCCCCTTTCCCAGCCCCAGTGATTTCAGCTCTTCACCCACAAGCTTTATTTAACTGCCAGCTCTCTTCGTTAGCTCCAGCTGTGCCTTTCTCCATCTTCAGCGTGCAGGATCTTGGCCTTGGCTGCAGCTCTGCAACACTTCAGCTCGTGCCCCAGGGTGTCTAAGCCCATCCCAGAATCAATATCCCAGTTCTGAAGTGATTTCAGCTGCCACCCACCAATGCCCAGCCACTGTGCCTAGCCTATATTATTTCAATTCAAAGCCCAGAACCCCGCTCTCAGCAATAGAATTCTTTTTCCATTTTCAGACACAATCCCAGCCTCACAGTGACTTTGCCCCCAGCCCCACAGGTGCCGTCGCAGACCGAGAACATATCACTGCATTGCCGGGATTTTCAGGCGCAATCTTAGAGCCCCCACGTGCGCACTACAAATCCTGTTCTAGTTTCAGTCACAAGCCCAGCCCCAGCATCCATGTCAGAGGCATAAAAGGGATGTGGCAGCAAGAACCCCACAGTCCCTGTGCCAGCCCTTCGGATCCTATGGAGTGTGCAGGCCCCTTTCCCAGCCCTGCAGTGATTACAGCAGCCACCCTACAAATCCCCTTTCCCAGCCCCAGTGATTTCAGCTCTTCACCCACAAGCTTTATTTAACTGCCAGCTCTCTTCGTTAGCTCCAGCTGTGCCTTTCTCCATCTTCAGCGTGCAGGATCTTGGCCTTGGCTCCAGCTCTGCAACACTTCAGCTCGTGCCCCAGGGTGTCTAAGCCCACCCCAGAATCAATATCCCAGTTCTGAAGTGATTTCAGCTGCCACCCACCAATGCCCAGCCACTGTGCCTAGCCTGTATCATTTCAATTCAAAGCCCAGAACCCCGCTCTCAGCAATAGAATTCTTTTTCCATTTTCAGACACAATCCCAGCCTCACAGTGACTTTGCCCCCAGCCCCACAGGTGCCGTCGCAGACCGAGAACATATCCCTGCATGGCCGGGATTTTCAGGCGCAATCTTAGAGCCCCCATGTGCGCACTACACATCCTGTTCTAGTTTCAGTCACAAGCCCAGCCCCAGCATCCATGTCAGAGGCATAAAAGGGATGTGGCAGCAAGAACCCCACAGTCCCTGTGCCAGCCCTTCGGATCCTATGGAGTGTGCAGCCCCCTTTCCCAGCCCTGCAGTGATTACAGCAGCCGCCCTACAAATCCCCTTTCCCAGCCCCAGTGATTTCAGCTCTTCACCCACAAGCTTTATTTAACTGCCAGCTCTCTTCTTTAGCTCCAGCTGTGCCTTTCTCCATCTTCAGCGTGCAGGATCTTGGCCTTGGCTGCAGCTCTGCAACACTTCAGCTCGTGCCCCAGGGTGTCTAAGCCCACCCCAGAATCAATATCCCAGTTCTGAAGTGATTTCAGCTGCCACCCACCAATGCCCAGCCACTGTGCCTACGCTGTATTATTTCAATTCAAAGCCCAGAACCCCGCTCTCAGCAATAGAATTCTTTTTCCATTTTCAGACACAATCCCAGCCTCACAGTGACTTTGCCCCCAGCCCCACAGGTGCCGTCGCAGACCGAGAACATATCACTGCATTGCCGGGATTTTCAGGCGCAATCTTAGAGCCCCCACGTGCGCACTACACATCCTGTTCTAGTTTCAGTCACAAGCCCAGCCCCAGCATCCATGTCAGAGGCATAAAAGGGATGTGGCAGCAAGAACCCCACAGTCCCTGTGCCAGCCCTTCGGATCCTATGGAGTGTGCAGCCCCCTTTCCCAGCCCTGCAGTGATTACAGCAGCCGCCCTACAAATCCCCTTTCCCAGCCCCAGTGATTTCAGCTCTTCACCCACAAGCTTTATTTAACTGCCAGCTCTCTTCGTTAGCTCCAGCTGTGCCTTTCTCCATCTTCAGCGTGCAGGATCTTGGCCTTGGCTGCAGCTCTGCAACACTTCAGCTCGTGCCCCAGGGTGTCTAAGCCCATCCCAGAATCAATATCCCAGTTCTGAAGTGATTTCAGCTGCCACCCACCAATGCCCAGCCACTGTGCCTAGCCTATATTATTTCAATTCAAAGCCCAGAACCCCGCTCTCAGCAATAGAATTCTTTTTCCATTTTCAGACACAATCCCAGCCTCACAGTGACTTTGCCCCCAGCCCCACAGGTGCCGTCGCAGACCGAGAACATATCACTGCATTGCCGGGATTTTCAGGCGCAATCTTAGAGCCCCCACGTGCGCACTACAAATCCTGTTCTAGTTTCAGTCACAAGCCCAGCCCCAGCATCCATGTCAGAGGCATAAAAGGGATGTGGCAGCAAGAACCCCACAGTCCCTGTGCCAGCCCTTCGGATCCTATGGAGTGTGCAGGCCCCTTTCCCAGCCCTGCAGTGATTACAGCAGCCACCCTACAAATCCCCTTTCCCAGCCCCAGTGATTTCAGCTCTTCACCCACAAGCTTTATTTAACTGCCAGCTCTCTTCGTTAGCTCCAGCTGTGCCTTTCTCCATCTTCAGCTCCAGCTCTGCAACACTTCAGCTCGTGCCCCAGGGTGTCTAAGCCCACCCCAGAATCAATATCCCAGTTCTGAAGTGATTTCAGCTGCCACCCACCAATGCCCAGCCACTGTGCCTAGCCTGTATCATTTCAATTCAAAGCCCAGAACCCCGCTCTCAGCAATAGAATTCTTTTTCCATTTTCAGACACAATCCCAGCCTCACAGTGACTTTGCCCCCAGCCCCACAGGTGCCGTCGCAGACCGAGAACATATCCCTGCATTGCCGGGATTTTCAGGCGCAATCTTAGAGCCCCCATGTGCGCACTACACATCCTGTTCTAGTTTCAGTCACAAGCCCAGCCCCAGCATCCATGTCAGAGGCATAAAAGGGATGTGGCAGCAAGAACCCCACAGTCCCTGTGCCAGCCCTTCGGATCCTATGGAGTGTGCAGCCCCCTTTCCCAGCCCTGCAGTGATTACAGCAGCCGCCCTACAAATCCCCTTTCCCAGCCCCAGTGATTTCAGCTCTTCACCCACAAGCTTTATTTAACTGCCAGCTCTCTTCTTTAGCTCCAGCTGTGCCTTTCTCCATCTTCAGCGTGCAGGATCTTGGCCTTGGCTGCAGCTCTGCAACACTTCAGCTCGTGCCCCAGGGTGTCTAAGCCCACCCCAGAATCAATATCCCAGTTCTGAAGTGATTTCAGCTGCCACCCACCAATGCCCAGCCACTGTGCCTAGCCTATATTATTTCAATTCAAAGCCCAGAACCCCGCTCTCAGCAATAGAATTCTTTTTCCATTTTCAGACACAATCCCAGCCCCACAGTCCATTTGCAAGCCCCACAGTGACTTTGCCCCCAGCCCCACAGTTGTCGTCGCAGACCGAGAGCATATCACTGCATTGCCGGGATTTTCAGGCGCAATGTTAGAGCCCCCACGTGCGCACTACACATCCTGTTCTAGTTTCAGTCACAAGCCCAGCCCCAGCATCCATGTCAGAGGCATAAAAGGGATGTGGCAGCAAGAACCCCACAGTCCCTGTGCCAGCCCTTCGGATCCTATGGAGTGTGCAGCCCCCTTTCCCAGCCCTGCAGTGATTACAGCAGCCGCCCTACAAATCCCCTTTCCCAGCCCCAGTGATTTCAGCTCTTCACCCACAAGCTTTATTTAACTGCCAGCTCTCTTCGTTAGCTCCAGCTGTGCCTTTCTCCATCTTCAGCGTGCAGGATCTTGGCCTTGGCTGCAGCTCTGCAACACTTCAGCTCGTGCCCCAGGGTGTCTAAGCCCACCCCACCATCAATATCCCAGTTCCGAAGTGATTTCAGCTGCCACCCACCAATGCCCAGCCACTGTGCCTAGCCTATATTATTTCAATTCAAAGCCCAGAACCCCGCTCTCAGCAATAGAATTCTTTTTCCATTTTCAGACACAATCCCAGCCTCACAGTGACTTTGCCCCCAGCCCCACAGGTGCCGTCGCAGACCGAGAACATATCCCTGCATTGCCGGGATTTTCAGGCGCAATCTTAGAGCCCCCACGTGCGCACTACACATCCTGTTCTAGTTTCAGTCACAAGCCCAGCCCCAGCATCCATGTCAGAGGCATAAAAGGGATGTGGCAGCAAGAACCCCACAGTCCCTGTGCCAGCCCTTCGGATCCTATGGAGTGTGCAGCCCCCTTTCCCAGCCCTGCAGTGATTACAGCAGCCGCCCTACAAATCCCCTTTCCCAGCCCCAGTGATTTCAGCTCTTCACCCACAAGCTTTATTTAACTGCCAGCTCTCTTCGTTAGCTCCAGCTGTGCCTTTCTCCATCTTCAGCGTGCAGGATCTTGGCCTTGGCTCCAGCTCTGCAACACTTCAGCTCGTGCCCCAGGGTGTCTAAGCCCACCCCAGAATCAATATCCCAGTTCTGAAGTGATTTCAGCTGCCACCCACCAATGCCCAGCCACTGTGCCTACGCTGTATTATTTCAATTCAAAGCCCAGAACCCCGCTCTCAGCAATAGAATTCTTTTTCCATTTTCAGACACAATCCCAGCCTCACAGTGACTTTGCCCCCAGCCCCACAGGTGCCGTCGCAGACCGAGAACATATCACTGCATTGCCGGGATTTTCAGGCGCAATCTTAGAGCCCCCACGTGCGCACTACAAATCCTGTTCTAGTTTCAGTCACAAGCCCAGCCCCAGCATCCATGTCAGAGGCATAAAAGGGATGTGGCAGCAAGAACCCCACAGTCCCTGTGCCAGCCCTTCGGATCCTATGGAGTGTGCAGGCCCCTTTCCCAGCCCTGCAGTGATTACAGCAGCCACCCTACAAATCCCCTTTCCCAGCCCCAGTGATTTCAGCTCTTCACCCACAAGCTTTATTTAACTGCCAGCTCTCTTCGTTAGCTCCAGCTGTGCCTTTCTCCATCTTCAGCGTGCAGGATCTTGGCCTTGGCTCCAGCTCTGCAACACTTCAGCTCGTGCCCCAGGGTGTCTAAGCCCACCCCAGAATCAATATCCCAGTTCTGAAGTGATTTCAGCTGCCACCCACCAATGCCCAGCCACTGTGCCTAGCCTGTATCATTTCAATTCAAAGCCCAGAACCCCGCTCTCAGCAATAGAATTCTTTTTCCATTTTCAGACACAATCCCAGCCTCACAGTGACTTTGCCCCCAGCCCCACAGGTGCCGTCGCAGACCGAGAACATATCCCTGCATGGCCGGGATTTTCAGGCGCAATCTTAGAGCCCCCATGTGCGCACTACACATCCTGTTCTAGTTTCAGTCACAAGCCCAGCCCCAGCATCCATGTCAGAGGCATAAAAGGGATGTGGCAGCAAGAACCCCACAGTCCCTGTGCCAGCCCTTCGGATCCTATGGAGTGTGCAGCCCCCTTTCCCAGCCCTGCAGTGATTACAGCAGCCGCCCTACAAATCCCCTTTCCCAGCCCCAGTGATTTCAGCTCTTCACCCACAAGCTTTATTTAACTGCCAGCTCTCTTCTTTAGCTCCAGCTGTGCCTTTCTCCATCTTCAGCGTGCAGGATCTTGGCCTTGGCTGCAGCTCTGCAACACTTCAGCTCGTGCCCCAGGGTGTCTAAGCCCACCCCAGAATCAATATCCCAGTTCTGAAGTGATTTCAGCTGCCACCCACCAATGCCCAGCCACTGTGCCTACGCTGTATTATTTCAATTCAAAGCCCAGAACCCCGCTCTCAGCAATAGAATTCTTTTTCCATTTTCAGACACAATCCCAGCCTCACAGTGACTTTGCCCCCAGCCCCACAGGTGCCGTCGCAGACCGAGAACATATCCCTGCATGGCCGGGATTTTCAGGCGCAATCTTAGAGCCCCCATGTGCGCACTACACATCCTGTTCTAGTTTCAGTCACAAGCCCAGCCCCAGCATCCATGTCAGAGGCATAAAAGGGATGTGGCAGCAAGAACCCCACAGTCCCTGTGCCAGCCCTTCGGATCCTATGGAGTGTGCAGCCCCCTTTCCCAGCCCTGCAGTGATTACAGCAGCCGCCCTACAAATCCCCTTTCCCAGCCCCAGTGATTTCAGCTCTTCACCCACAAGCTTTATTTAACTGCCAGCTCTCTTCTTTAGCTCCAGCTGTGCCTTTCTCCATCTTCAGCGTGCAGGATCTTGGCCTTGGCTCCAGCTCTGCAACACTTCAGCTCGTGCCCCAGGGTGTCTAAGCCCACCCCAGAATCAATATCCCAGTTCTGAAGTGATTTCAGCTGCCACCCACCAATGCCCAGCCACTGTGCCTAGCCTATATTATTTCAATTCAAAGCCCAGAACCCCGCTCTCAGCAATAGAATTCTTTTTCCATTTTCAGACACAATCCCAGCCTCACAGTGACTTTGCCCCCAGCCCCACAGGTGCCGTCGCAGACCGAGAACATATCACTGCATTGCCGGGATTTTCAGGCGCAATCTTAGAGCCCCCACGTGCGCACTACAAATCCTGTTCTAGTTTCAGTCACAAGCCCAGCCCCAGCATCCATGTCAGAGGCATAAAAGGGATGTGGCAGCAAGAACCCCACAGTCCCTGTGCCAGCCCTTCGGATCCTATGGAGTGTGCAGGCCCCTTTCCCAGCCCTGCAGTGATTACAGCAGCCACCCTACAAATCCCCTTTCCCAGCCCCAGTGATTTCAGCTCTTCACCCACAAGCTTTATTTAACTGCCAGCTCTCTTCGTTAGCTCCAGCTGTGCCTTTCTCCATCTTCAGCGTGCAGGATCTTGGCCTTGGCTCCAGCTCTGCAACACTTCAGCTCGTGCCCCAGGGTGTCTAAGCCCACCCCAGAATCAATATCCCAGTTCTGAAGTGATTTCAGCTGCCACCCACCAATGCCCAGCCACTGTGCCTAGCCTGTATCATTTCAATTCAAAGCCCAGAACCCCGCTCTCAGCAATAGAATTCTTTTTCCATTTTCAGACACAATCCCAGCCTCACAGTGACTTTGCCCCCAGCCCCACAGGTGCCGTCGCAGACCGAGAACATATCCCTGCATTGCCGGGATTTTCAGGCGCAATCTTAGAGCCCCCATGTGCGCACTACACATCCTGTTCTAGTTTCAGTCACAAGCCCAGCCCCAGCATCCATGTCAGAGGCATAAAAGGGATGTGGCAGCAAGAACCCCACAGTCCCTGTGCCAGCCCTTCGGATCCTATGGAGTGTGCAGCCCCCTTTCCCAGCCCTGCAGTGATTACAGCAGCCGCCCTACAAATCCCCTTTCCCAGCCCCAGTGATTTCAGCTCTTCACCCACAAGCTTTATTTAACTGCCAGCTCTCTTCTTTAGCTCCAGCTGTGCCTTTCTCCATCTTCAGCGTGCAGGATCTTGGCCTTGGCTGCAGCTCTGCAACACTTCAGCTCGTGCCCCAGGGTGTCTAAGCCCACCCCAGAATCAATATCCCAGTTCTGAAGTGATTTCAGCTGCCACCCACCAATGCCCAGCCACTGTGCCTAGCCTATATTATTTCAATTCAAAGCCCAGAACCCCGCTCTCAGCAATAGAATTCTTTTTCCATTTTCAGACACAATCCCAGCCCCACAGTCCATTTGCAAGCCCCACAGTGACTTTGCCCCCAGCCCCACAGTTGTCGTCGCAGACCGAGAGCATATCACTGCATTGCCGGGATTTTCAGGCGCAATGTTAGAGCCCCCACGTGCGCACTACACATCCTGTTCTAGTTTCAGTCACAAGCCCAGCCCCAGCATCCATGTCAGAGGCATAAAAGGGATGTGGCAGCAAGAACCCCACAGTCCCTGTGCCAGCCCTTCGGATCCTATGGAGTGTGCAGCCCCCTTTCCCAGCCCTGCAGTGATTACAGCAGCCGCCCTACAAATCCCCTTTCCCAGCCCCAGTGATTTCAGCTCTTCACCCACAAGCTTTATTTAACTGCCAGCTCTCTTCGTTAGCTCCAGCTGTGCCTTTCTCCATCTTCAGCGTGCAGGATCTTGGCCTTGGCTGCAGCTCTGCAACACTTCAGCTCGTGCCCCAGGGTGTCTAAGCCCACCCCAGAATCAATATCCCAGTTCTGAAGTGATTTCAGCTGCCACCCACCAATGCCCAGCCACTGTGCCTAGCCTGTATCATTTCAATTCAAAGCCCAGAACCCCGCTCTCAGCAATAGAATTCTTTTTCCATTTTCAGACACAATCCCAGCCTCACAGTGACTTTGCCCCCAGCCCCACAGGTGCCGTCACAGACCGAGAACATATCCCTGCATTGCCGGGATTTTCAGGCGCAATCTTAGAGCCCCCACGTGCGCACTACACATCCTGTTCTAGTTTCAGTCACAAGCCCAGCCCCAGCATCCATGTCAGAGGCATAAAAGGGATGTGGCAGCAAGAACCCCACAGTCCCTGTGCCAGCCCTTCGGATCCTATGGAGTGTGCAGCCCCCTTTCCCAGCCCTGCAGTGATTACAGCAGCCGCCCTACAAATCCCCTTTCCCAGCCCCAGTGATTTCAGCTCTTCACCCACAAGCTTTATTTCACTGCCATCTCTTCCGTTTCACTTCCTCCTCAACACCTTCCCAGCAGTGCTACGTAACACTGCTTCTGGCTCTCAGGGCAGGATCTTTGCTTTTGCTTTAGCTCTGTATGGTTTCAGTTCAGCTCTTGAGCCCATATTCCTGCCCCATCCTAACCATCCCTCCCCCAGTAACTGCTCTACACTCTCTATCAGAGCCCTTGAAGCAATTTCAGCTCCAGCCATGCAATTCCCATCCCAGCTCCATATTCCCTATCTCAGCTGCACAGGGGTTTTACCCCGAACCCTACCACATTTCTGTGTCCTCCGGCTCTGCTGCCTCAGCTCCAGCTCCTCAGCTTCCTACTGCCTGCATCTAAAAGCTGCTCCTGCTTCTCACTGCTGCTTGGAGCTGTTGATAAGGGCAGAAATCAGTTACTGTCATAATGTCAATGCCTCTTGCAGCTATCCCACCCACCCTAATGGGATCCCAACTTTAGGGACCCTTGAGCCCTGAAGCCAAACATCTACCTTCCCCCACAGCCTGGGTTTCAGCCGAGCACCTCCCCAAAGGCCCCCTCACCTCCCCCAGGCAGCCCCAGGGGCTGGGAATAGCCACCGGGCCCCTGCTCCCACATCCCAATAGGTGCCCTTGTGCTGCTGCGTGGGCCCTGGAACCCTCCGAGCCCCCACATCCTCAGCCTCTGCTTGGTACCACGGGGCAGGAGCTGGGAACCCCCAGGCATCTCCTGCAGGCCCTGCACTGCAGCTCCATGCCCCTCTCCCAGGGCATTTATCCAACTCCAGCCCCAGCATTTCCACTGCTCCACATTGTTTTGGGCTTGACTCGTGCCAAAGTCCTTATTCCACACCCTGAGCCTTTATGTCTCCGGTGACCTCACAACCCGTGATTCAGCCCCAGCCGCACAACCCTTACTAAATCAAAATCGGAAAAAGAAAACAAACAGAAACAAATTAAACTTAATAAAACGAACAAAACAATGAAGTAATGCAATATAGATAAAATTATTAAGTAAAATCAAAATCAAATAGTAAGAAAGCAAACAACCGGCTTTATTCCCAGTATTCTCAATGTTACTTTAAATCCAGAAAGCGCGAAAGGGCTACTCCCCAGTGACAGCAGCCGGTCCCCCCTGCGCCACGCCAGGCCCCGCACCAGCCTCTGGCCGCCCGAGCCGGGCAGGGCGCGGCGCAAACAACTGGACACCGCCGGCCCCCGGACGCCGCCGCAGGCAGACGCGGGAGTCGCGTGCGTGCTCACCAGCGCTCCTCGGATCGGCGGCCGCGGGGGACCCGTCCCGGCGCAGCGGCGCTCCTCCTCGGAACGCGCTTCCGCAGCTCCCGTCGCCTCCAGCCCCGCCGCCGAACTGACGCCCCCGCCTCCCCCACGCACGCTACTTATGCCTCAGAGCCGGGCCAGCCAGCCAATCACAACCCGAGGCAGCGCCGGCCCCACCAATCCGAGCCCGCCCATTCCCGCCGCGCTCGGCTCGCGACCACCCCGCCCGCCCCTCACGCGCCGCTCCCGCCGCCGCCATTGCAGGGGCCGGGTCCGCCCGCTCCCCGCCGTCAGCCCGTTTCCCTGGGAGAAATCCCGGCCGGCGCCTGACGGGGAGCTCCCGCCCGCCCTTCCCGGCCCCAGCGCCTGCCGAGGTTGCGGCAGCAGGGATAGCGCTCCGCCGGCTCCCAAAGCGGCGCCGGGAGCGGCGCCTCAAGCGCACGGGGGAGCGGGGCCAGGCTGAGGAGTCGGGCCGCGACTGAGCGGGCCGAAATCGCAGGAACCGCGCCCGGATTGGAAGGGCGGCCGGGATTGGACAGGGCGGAGAAAGGCGGGCCGGGATTGGCGGGGCTCGGGAGCTGCGCGGCCGGGCCCGTGGCAGCATGGGGCGGAGCCCGCGCTGCTCGAAGGGCCCGCGGGCGCCCCGGGTCCCGCTCGGAGACCCCCTGTCCCCTTCTCGGCCCGTGCTCGTGCCCGGCTCCCGGCGAAAAGGGCCCCGCAGAGCCCGAACTGCAGCCGCCCGTCGGCACTCGGGGCAGGGGAGAGGCGCAGCCCGGCAATGGTTCCGGGCGGCAAAGGCGGACTCCGCGCTAGCAGCTCGGATCGGGGAGCGGCGGCGACGCGGCGGGGAGGCGGCTCGGTGGCGGGGAGTGGGGAGGGCGCGCAAAAACAGTGAAGTGCCCGCGTCCCCCTGCCCGCCCTCCGCCTGTTGCGAGCCCGCTGCTCACCCTCTTTCTCCCGACACAGTCGTCGGATGCTATAGAGGGGACAATAATATTGACGTTCACATTCATAGATCAGCTTTTTGCAGCACAAGTATTTCGATATGGTACAACTTACTTTTAACTGCTTTGTATAGTATAATTTTTATAATAAAACCGCTACCTACTACCAAATAGAAAATAAAAATCCCCTTTATTCTAAACTATATTTAATTATTTCTATATTTCTATTTTTGATTTTTACAAGTACTTATCTATCACAACATATTGAGGTACTATATTTCGATATATAGTATTTATGACACGTAATGTGTTATAATAAGACACATACAGTAAAATACGCATTACGTACTGTATTGATTCCTATTGTTTTGTAGTATTCATATATCCACACATATTAATTATACATTTCTAGATGGATATTTATATTATATAAACATATAAAATACTCTACAGCAAACAATATAATACCTAATAGTAATGGATAGCATTATTTATGTTACATGTTTAATTTATAGGTTTTCCGTTTATATTTAAAATTGAAGTTTTATATTCCCATTTTCATGTTTATGCATTTGTTTTGTTTCATTAGAGTTCTAGTTAAAACACTGCAGTTATAATCGAATTCCTAAAAATAAAATGCCAAAACAAACAGCATCGAATTCCCACCAGTACCGTCCAACAAATTCAGAAAGGCTCCACCAGCCAGCCAACTACCAGCAAAAAAACCCGCACTACACTCCTTTTACTAGCAGCTCTTATCACGTCACAAAAACGAAACAAACATTTTAAAAAAGACAGATAGAAACCCACACAGCAAATCACAAAAACCACTAAAAAGAAAAGAAAACGCCAACTAACTTACCATACTCCAAAACCATACAAGAGACCCCCAACGTTTCTAAAAAAAATAATAACCAAAACTCTACCACTACGCTAACTCATAAAGAGAACCCAATGCTCTATAAAATTAACTAAAAAACCCCACCAAATCATTACAGATATTAAAAAATCGGAACCACGAAGAAACAAAAAAATCACCACCAAATAAAATAAATACCTAAAGAGATCCACCACGGAAATGCCCATGTTCCCAAAAATAAAACTAATTAAAAAAACCAACAACCAAATACATCAAACTACAAAAAAAAAAAATTAAATTAACAACAACAAAATAGGTATTCCTAACTCAAGAAACAAAAATTGCCTCAAACCATCAAAACACAAATACCACCTAGAAAAAAAAAACACGTCGCCAAAAGAGCAATGTAACCACAAACAATATTTCCCAAATTCTCTCCAACAATAAAACATACACGGCAACCAAATAAGCCAAATGAACGAAATCCCTATAATATAATAAACAAGAATGCAATCATCAATATTAAAAAAACCTCACCGATTAACTCCAGGACTCTCCCCTCAAGCCCACCAAAACAAATACTACGCACTCGCTCGAATAAAAGCCTCCACAACCGTATTAAAAACCTACCCTCTACTACATGCTACGACCCAGAAAAAACATTGGAAGCCTTTAAAAACACATCCTTTAAAAACATATGAACCGATCAAAAAGAAATCCAACAACACTCCACCCAAAAACAAAAACCGTGCCACGAGCACCCGAAGCAAGAACCGTAACAACCAAGAAGCGCCCGGGGCCCTTCTCCTACAGCGACGCCGATCAAAAGCCACCGATCCCAGGAGCTCCTCAGGAGCACCTCAAAGCCACCGCATCGAGGGAGGCTGGAAGATGCGGAGCCGCGCTCCCGGCCCCGGGCGCAGCGCGGCTCCGGCAGGAAAGCGGCTCCTCCGGCAGGCAGAGGCGGCGCCGCGCCGGGAGACCCTCGCCCGCTGCCCCCGGCCCGGCGGGGCCGGCACCGGGCCCGGGGGGCCCCGGCGGCGCCCGAGCCCCGCGCCCGGAGCGGACGGAGCGGCGGCACCGGCCGGCACCGGCCCCGGCCGCCCTCGGCCCGCGGAGCCGCCTCCAGCCCTCCCCTCACTCACAGACACCGCCCCGCTCGCCGCTCGCTCCCGCCCCTCGCCCCTCCCGCCGCTTCGGCCGGGCTCCGGCTGGGGGGCTGCAGTACCGCCCTGTGCCCACAAGGCGGCAGCACTTGTCCAGAGGGTCCGCGACACGATGGCGGCCCGTGGGGACCTTGACGGAGAGAGGCGTTTTTCGCCCATGCCTGTCGGCTCCCGCCAAAAACCCGCACGCTCGCGGTGCTGCTGACCCCACAGCCCGTGTGCACGGCACCAGAACCGCCGCGGAAAATCCCGTCGGGGGGCGCCGGCGTTGCGCGCAATTCAGGCAGTGTAAAAAACAGACACGGGTCCTCGAGTTTCAACGTCCTCGTTTTCGCGCCCTCTCGAGAAGGTCAAGCGAGGCCGCGCCACGCCACTCCCAAGATGGCGGCCGCGGGCGGCGGGCTGCAGTACCGCTCTCTGCCCACACGGCGGCAGCACCGCGCCGTCCCCGCCGGCACGGCCTCGGCAGCGAACGCCCCAAAGCGTCCGCGCGGGAAAGAACGGAACAAAAAGCCTGCCTGCGACCCGATAGGAACCGAAAGAAAAAAGCTTTCCTCCTAAACTGCATTTCAACAAAGCTTGGTTTTATATTTTTCAGATTTATACTCACAGTCGGATTGGTAATGGATATTGATGGAAAATTGTATTTTTATCATTTCTTACATTTATTCCTATTAGATTTTATTACATTTTATTTTTTTATACATATCTTATTAGATTGCTTATATATTTCTATAGTTAGATTTAGATTTCTAAAAGGTTTATATTGCTTAAAAAAAAACCCTGCCTCTATCCAAGTAAAAATCTTTTAAACAAAACCCTTTATTTAAACTCCATTTAAATGTATCTCTATTTTTCGCATTTATATTCAAATGTATATTTTAAATGTAGATTGAAGTATGATGCTATCTATAGTCTCTCTCTTCCTAATACTCATTTTTGTTTCTATTTTATATTTCTATATATACACCTGTAGACATTGATTATATATTTCCATATTTAGAATGATATCAAACTAAAATATATATTCATATCTTTTCCATTAAAGCCCTGCCTCCAACCAAATAAAAACAAAAAAAGCCCTTTCTTTAAACGATTTTCGAATATTTTTATATTTTTTTCATCATTATAGTCACATTTGAACTTCTACTTTATATAGATGTATTTATAAATATATTTTATATATATATAATAAGGTAGCGAGATAGATAAATTATTTTTTAAATTCTATTTCGTACACACTGCTAATACTTATATTTACTTACCTTTGAATTTTCATATAGATCTTAACGTATTTAGGATATATTTCTATACAAAGACTTCTAATTTTATTTTATTTCTAGTCATAATTTTAATAATAAAACCCCTACCTACTACCAAATCGAAAATAAAAATCCCCTTTATTCTAAATTATATTTAAATATTTCTATACTTCTATTTTTGATTTTTACAAGTACTCATCTATTCTAGCACAACATATTGAGGTACTATATTTCGATATACAGTATTTATGACATGAAATGCGTTATAATAAGACACATACAGTAAAATACGCATTAGGTACTGTATTGATTCCTATTGTTTTGTAATATTCATATATCCACATGTATTAATTATACATTTCTGTATGGACATTTATGTTTATAATCGATATTTATATGCATATAAACATATAAAATACTCCATATCAAACAAGGTTATACCTAATTGTAATGGACAGCATTATTTATGTTACATGTTTAATGTATATGTTTTCCATTTACATTTAAAATTGAAGTTTCATA
Source organism: Lonchura striata (assembly GCF_050655825.1). NCBI lineage: Eukaryota > Metazoa > Chordata > Aves > Passeriformes > Estrildidae > Lonchura > Lonchura striata. The sequence continues at coordinate 115,351,979 of NC_140705.1, read as the reverse complement.
TTCCCATTATCATGTTTATGCATGTGTTCTATTTCATTAGAGTTCTAGTTAAAACACTGCAGTTATAATCGAATTCCTAAAAATAAAATGCCAAAACAAACAGCATCAAATTCTCACCAATACCGTCCAAAAAATTCAGAAAGGCTCCACCAGCCAAACAACTACCAGCAAAAAAAACCCCGCACTACACTCCTTTCACTAGCAGCTCTTATCACGTCACAAAAACGAAACAAACATTTTAAAAACCCTATAGACACCCACACAGCAAATCACAAAAACCACTCTAAAGGAAAAAAAAAAAAAGCCAACTAACTTACCATACTCCAAACCATACAAGAGACTCCCAACGATTCTAAAAAAAATAATAACCAAAACTCTACCACTACTTTAACTCATAAAGAGAACCCAATGCTCTATAAAATTAACTAAAAAAACCCACCAAATAATTACAGATATAAAAATATGGGAACCACGAAGAAACAAAAAATTCACCCCCCAAATAAAATAAACACCTAAAGAGATCCACCATGGAAATGCCCATGCTCCCAAAAATAAAACCAATAAAAACAACAACCAAACACATCAAACAACAACAAAAAAAAATTAAATTAACAACAACAAAATAAGTATTCCTAACTCAAGAAACAAAAATTGCCTCAAACCATCAAAACACAAATACCACCTAGAAAGAAACACGTCGCCAAAAGAGATATGTAACCACAAACAATATCTCCCAAGTTCTCTGCAACAATGAAACATACACGGCAATCAAATAAGCCAAACGAATGAAACCCCTATAGTGTAATAAACAAGAATGCATTCATCAATATTAAAAAAAACCTCACCGATTAACTCCAGGGCACTCCCTCAAGCCCAGCAAAACAAATACTACGCCCTCGCGCTAATAAAAGCCTCCACAACCGAATTGAAAAACGACCCTCTACTCCATGCTCCGACCCATAAAAACCAGTGTAAACCTTTAGAAACGCATCCTTAAAAAACCTAAGAACCGATCAAAAATAAATCCAACAACAACACTCAACCCAAAAACAAAAACCGTGCCACGAGCACCCGAAGCAAGAACCGTAACAACCAAGAAGTGCCCGGGGCCCTTCTCCTACAGCGACGCCGATCAAAAGCCACCGATCCCAGGAGCTCCTCAGGAGCGCCTCAAAGCCACCGCAGCGAGGGAGGCTGGAAGATGCGGAGCCGCGCTCCCGGCCCCGGGCGCAGCGCGGCTCCGGCAGGAAAGCGGCTCCTCCGGCAGGCAGAGGCGGCGCCGCGCCGGCAGACCCCCGCCCGCTGCCCCCGGCCCGGCGGGGCCGGCACCGGGCCCGGGGGGCCCCGGCGGCGCCCGAGCCCCGCGCCCGGAGCGGACGGAGCGGCGGCACCGGCCGGCACCGGCCCCGCCCGCGCCGCCTCCCCCGCCCGCCGGCCCGGCCAAAGCTCCGCTCGGCTCCGCACGGCTCGCACCGGCGCGGCTCCGGCGGGCCCGCGGCAGCCCAGCCGCGCCCAGCTCCCCTTCCGCCCCGGCCAGCCCCGGCACTGCCGGCAGGGCTCCGCGCCGGACCCTTCGCTGCCGGGCCGGGGGCAGAAGAAGCGCCCCGAATGCAGCGGCACAGCCCGACCCCCGCCCTGCCAGCGCTGCCACGGCTGCAGCTCCCTTCCTCTGCAGCCCCGACTCTGACGCCACGCTCCGGCGCTCACCTCACCCCAACAAGGGAAAAGAAACGTAGGCTTCCCTTCAATCGCGTCCTCTAGAAGAGAAGAAAAGAAGCGCCTTGCCTCAAACCATGGCAAAAGGGGGCTTTTTACCTCAGTCCAAACCCCTTAAAAGGGGGGACAACAGGACTGCCCCCTCCAATTCAACCTCAGGATGACGAAATTTCAAAGGGAAAGGGGAAAAGTCCCCGTTATAAAAGCGCACCGGCTCACCTGCTCGGCTGCTGCTTCTCGGCACAAAGGTTTGTCCCTCAGCTCCTCCTTTGAGCAATGCTTCACGTGCCCAAGTGTGTATCCAGGGGATTCCCCGGACCCTGTCCGAAGCGCCCACCGTCCTTCCAGGAGACAGCCCCGGGAGCCCCCCAAAAACTCCTCTCCTCCAGCAGCTCCGTGCAAAATCCAGCAAAGACAAACCCTCGCCCTAAAATAACCTCCCCCCGGCAGGAGCCGCCCCTCCTCCTCATCCTCACAGCTCACACCTGGGGCTGCTCTGAGCCCTCATCATCCTCACATCAGCTCACACCTGCCGCTGTTGCCACCCTCCAACAGCGTCTCTCCATCTCCAGCACACAGCCCACTTCTCACAGACACTGATCCATTGGAAATCTGCTACGGGTGTTGTCTTTTCTTAATCCATCTGGGTACACGATTAAAGCACGTACATGCATTGATGGTCATTGAGAGAATGCTTTCCCCTGGAGAAAACAGTCCTTTTGCTGGCACACTTTGATACACCTTCGCAAAAAGCAGAATCAGCACCAATTCCTAAGACCCCTGCCGAGGAACTCAGCCCTCCTTGGGACACCCAAAGCAGCAGACCTCGAAAAAGGAGGGGAAAAGTCAAGCTTGGAGGGGAAAAAGAGGATAGAAGTACAGCAGCCTTTAAAAATGCCTGCACGGAGCAATAGTGGGAACCAGTCACATTTCTTCCTTCCTTGCTTTCTGTGATGACATAAATAGGAACTAAGAACACGTTAAACAAAAGGCAGAGCTAGGATTTGACAGGTCTTTATTTTGGCAGGCTGCATGGCAAACGCCTCTTCCAGGACTGCGACACGTTTTGGGGAATAGCTGAGAACGGAGGCAAAAGGTGCCGGGAGCCCTTTCTGTTCCCTTCAGCCCCTTGCTCCGCTGGTTTCAGGGCACTCGCTTGGTTCGTTCCTAGAGAAAAACGCTAGGGCATGATTTTCAAAACTACTGCCCGTCCCCAGTCAGAGTTTCCTACATTCGTGGGTACAAATGAGTGGATAGAGAGAGGGCTTCTTTCCAAATGAGTTTAGCCATAGATTCCTGTTTTTTACCAATAGCTATAAAAACGAAACACTTGCCAGGTTTTGGTATTCTACACACACCCCTCCCTGGGAATTTTGGGGCAGCTTTGGGTCCCTCTGCGGGACGGCACCCAGCGTGACCCCCTCCCCTCATTCGCCACCCACCCGCTCTTATCTTTTCTTTTTAGTGGTTTTTGTGATTTGCTGTGTGGGTTTCTATCTGTCTTTTTTAAAATGTTTGTTTCGTTTTTGTGACGTGATAAGAGCTGCTAGTGAAAGGAGTGTAGTGCGGGTTTTTTTGCTGGTAGTTGGCTGGCTGGTGGAGCCTTTCTGAATTTGTTGGACGGTACTGGTGGGAATTTGATGCTGTTTGTTTTGGCATTTTATTTTTAGGAATTCGATTATAACTGCAGTGTTTTAACTAGAACTCTAATGAAACAAAACAAATGCATAAACATGAAAATGGGAATATAAAACTTCAATTTTAAATATAAACGGAAAACATATAAATTAAACATGTAACATAAATAATGCTATCTATTACTATTAGGTATTATATTGTTTGCTGTAGAGTATTTTATATGTTTATATAATATAAATATCCATCTAGAAATGTATAATTAATATGTGTGGATATATGAATACTACAAAACAATAGGAATCAATACAGTACATAATGCGTATTTTACTGTATGTGTCTTATTATAACACATTACGTGTCGTAAATATTATATATCGAAATATAGTACCTCAATATGTTGTGATAGATAAGTACTTGTAAAAATCAAAAATAGAAATATAGAAATAATTAAATATAGTTTAGAATAAAGGGGATTTTTATTTTCTATTTGGTAGTAGGTAGCGGTTTTATTATAAAAATTATACTATACAAAGCAGTTAAAAGTAAGTTGTACCATATCGAAATACTTGTGCTGCAAAAAGCTGATCTATGAATGTGAACGTCAATATTATTGTCCCCTCTATAGCATCCGACGACTGTGTCGGGAGAAAGAGGGTGAGCAGCGGGCTCGCAACAGGCGGAGGGCGGGTAGGGGGACGCGGGCACTTCACTGTTTTTGCGCGCCCTCCCCACTCCCCGCCACCGAGCCGCCTCCCCGCCGCGTCGCCGCCGCTCCCCGATCCGAGCTGCTAGCGCGGAGTCCGCCTTTGCCGCCCGGAACCATTGCCGGGCTGCGCCTCTCCCCTGCCCCGAGTGCCGACGGGCGGCTGCAGTTCGGGCTCTGCGGGGCCCTTTTCGCCGGGAGCCGGGCACGAGCACGGGCCGAGAAGGGGACAGGGGGTCTCCGAGCGGGACCCGGGGCGCCCGCGGGCCCTTCGAGCAGCGCGGGCTCCGCCCCATGCTGCCACGGGCCCGGCCGCGCAGCTCCCGAGCCCCGCCAATCCCGGCCCGCCTTTCTCCGCCCTGTCCAATCCCGGCCGCCCTTCCAATCCGGGCGCGGTTCCTGCGATTTCGGCCCGCTCAGTCGCGGCCCGACTCCTCAGCCTGGCCCCGCTCCCCCGTGCGCTTGAGGCGCCGCTCGCGGCGCCGCTTTGGGAGCCGGCGGAGCGCTATCCCTGCTGCCGCAACCTCGGCAGGCGCTGGGGCCGGGAAGGGCGGGCGGGAGCTCCCCGTCAGGCGCCGGCCGGGATTTCTCCCAGGGAAACGGGCTGACGGCGGGGAGCGGGCGGACCCGGCCCCTGCAATGGCGGCGGCGGGAGCGGCGCGTGAGGGGAGCGCGGGGTGGTCGCGAGCCGAGCGCGGCGGGAATGGGCGGGCTCGGATTGGTGGGGCCGGCTCTGCCTCGGGTTGTGATTGGCTGGCTGGCCCGGCTCTGAGGCATAAGTAGCGCGCGTGGGGGAGGCGGGGGCGTCAGTTCGGCGGCGGGGCTGGAGGCGACGGGAGCTGCGGAAGCGCGTTCCGAGGAGGAGCGCCGCTGCGCCGGGACGGGTCCCCCGCGGCTGCCGATCCGAGGAGCGCTGGTGAGCACGCACGCGACTCCCGCGTCTGCCTGCGGCGGCGTCCGGGGGCCGGCGGTGTCCAGTTGTTTGCGCCGCGCCCTGCCCGGCTCGGGCGGCCAGAGGCTGGTGCGGGGCCTGGCGTGGCGCAGGGGGGACCGGCTGCTGTCACTGGGGAGTAGCCCTTTCGCGCTTTCTGGATTTAAAGTAACATTGAGAATACTGGGAATAAAGCTGGTTGTTTGCTTTCTTACTATTTGATTTTGATTTTACTTAATAATTTTATCTATATTGCATTACTTCATTGTTTTGTTCGTTTTATTAAGTTTAATTTGTTTCTGTTTGTTTTCTTTTTCCGATTTTGATTTAGTAAGGGTTGTGCGGCTGGGGCTGAATCACGGGTTGTGAGGTCACCGGAGACATAAAGGCTCAGGGTGTGGAATAAGGACTTTGGCACGAGTCAAGCCCAAAACAATGTGGAGCAGTGGAAATGCTGGGGCTGGAGTTGGATAAATGCCCTGGGAGAGGGGCATGGAGCTGCAGTGCAGGGCCTGCAGGAGATGCCTGGGGGTTCCCAGCCCCTGCCCCGTGGTACCAAGCAGAGGCTGAGGATGTGGGGGCTCGGAGGGTTCCAGGGCCCACGCAGCAGCACAAGGGCACCTATTGGGATGTGGGAGCAGGGGCCCGGTGGCTATTCCCAGCCCCTGGGGCTGCCTGGGGGAGGTGAGGGGGCCTTTGGGGAGGTGCTCGGCTGAAACCCAGGCTGTGGGGGAAGGTAGATGTTTGGCTTCAGGGCTCAGGGGTCCCTAAAGTTGGGATCCCATTTGGGTGGGTGGGATAGCTGCAAGAGGCATTGACATTATGACAGCAACTGATTTCTGCCCTTATCAACAGCTCCAAGCAGCAGTGAGAAGCAGGAGCAGCTTTTAGATGCAGGCAGTAGGAAGCTGAGGAGCTGGAGCTGAGGCAGCAGAGCCGGAGGACACAGAAATGTGGTAGGGTTCGGGGTAAAACCCCTGTGCAGCTGGGATAGGGAATATGGAGCTGGGATGGGAATTGCATGGCTGGAGCTGAAATTGCTTCAAGGGCTCTGATAGAGAGTGTAGAGCAGTTACTGGGGGAGGGATGGTTAGGATGGGGGAGGGATATGGGCTCAAGAGCTGAACTGAAACCATACAGAGCTAAAGCAAAAGCAAAGATCCTGCCCTGAGAGCCAGAAGCAGTGTTACGTAGCACTGTTGAGGAGGAAGTGAAACGGAAGAGATGGCAGTGAAATAAAGCTTGTGGGTGAAGAGCTGAAATCACTGGGGCTGGGAAAGGGGATTTGTAGGGCGGCTGCTGTAATCACTGCAGGGCTGCGAAAGGGGGCTGCACACTCCATAGGATCCGAAGGGCTGGCACAGGGACTGTGGGGTTCTTGCTGCCACATCCCTTTTATGCCTCTGACATGGATGCTGGGGCTGGGCTTGTGACTGAAACTAGAACAGGATGTGTAGTGCGCACGTGGGGGCTCTAACATTGCGCCTGAAAATCCCGGCAATGCAGTGATATGCTCTCGGTCTGCGACGGCACCTGTGGGGCTGGGGGCAAAGTCACTGTGAGGCTGGGATTGTGTCTGAAAATGGAAAAAGAATTCTATTGCTGAGAGCGGGGTTCTGGGCTTTGAATTGAAATAATACAGCGTAGGCACAGTGGGTGGGCATTGGTGGGTGGCAGCTGAAATCACTTCAGAACTGGGATATTGATTCTGGGGTGGGCTTAGACACCCTGGGGCACGAGCTGAAGTGTTGCAGAGCTGCAGCCAAGGCCAAGATCCTGCACGCTGAAGATGGAGAAAGGCACAGCTGGAGCTAACGAAGAGAGCTGGCAGTTAAATAAAGCTTGTGGGTGAAGAGCTGAAATCACTGGGGCTGGGAAAGGGGATTTGTAGGGTGGCTGCTGTAATCACTGCAGGGCTGGGAAAGGGGGCTGCACACTCCATAGGATCCGAAGGGCTGGCACAGGGACTGTGGGGTTCTTGCCGCCACATCCCTTTTATGCCTCTGACATGGATGCTGGGGCTGGGCTTGTGACTGAAACTGGATCAGGATGTTTGGTATATATATATTTTTTAATTGTGTTACCAGATGGATTAAGGAAATCGGACACCCGTAGCAGATTTCTGTTGGATCTGTGTCTGTGAGAACTGGGATGCGTGCTGGAGATGGAGAGACGCTGTTGGAGGGTGGCAACAGCGGCAGGTGTGAGCTGTGAGGATGATGAGGGCTCAGAGCAGCCCCAGGTGTGAGCTGTGAGGATGATGAGGAGGGGGCGGCTCCTTCGGCGGCTGATTTAGGGGGTTTTCCTCACATCTCTTTTGCACGGAGCTGCTGGAGGAGAGGAGTTTTTGGGGGTTCCCGTGGCTGTCTCCTGGAAGGACGGTGAGCGCTTCGGACAGGGTCCGGGGGATCACCTGGATCCCCACCTGGATACGTGGAGCATTGCTCAAAGGTGGAGCTGAGGGACAAGTCTTCGTGCCGAGAAGCAGCAGCCAAGGAGGTGAGCCGGTGCGCCTTTGTAGCGGGGATTTTTCCCCTTTCCCTTTGAGATTTTGTCATCCTGAGGTTGAATTGGAGGGGGCAGTCCTGTTGTCCCCCCTTTTAAGGGGTTTGGACTGAGCTAAAAAGCCCCCTTTTGCCATCGTTTGAGGAAAGCCGCTTCTTTTCTTCTCTTCTAGGGGACGCAGTTGAAGGGGATCCCACATTTCTTTTCCCTTGTTGGGGTGAGGTGAGCGCCGGAGCGTGGCGTCAGAGTCGGGGCTGCAGAGGAAGGGAGCTGCAGCCGTGGCAGCGCTGGCAGGGCGGGGGTCGGGCTGTGCCGCTGCATTCGGGGCGCTTCTTCTGCCCCCGGCCCGGCAGCGAAGGGTGCGGCGCGGAGCCCTGCCGGCAGTGCCGGGGCTGGCCGGGGCGGAAGGGGAGCTGGGCGCGGCTGGGCTGCCGCGGGCCCGCCGGAGCCGCGCCGGTGCGAGCCGTGCGGAGCCGAGCGGAGCTTTGGCCGGGCCGGCGGGCGGGGGAGGCGGCGCGGGCGGGGCCGGTGCCGGCCGGTGCCGCCGCTCCGTCCGCTCCGGGCGCGGGGCTCGGGCGCCGCCGGGGCCCCCCGGGCCCGGTGCCGGCCCCGCCGGGCCGGGGGCAGCGGGCGGGGGTCTGCCGGCGCGGCGCCGCCTCTGCCTGCCGGAGGAGCCGCTTTCCTGCCGGAGCCGCGCTGCGCCCGGGGCCGGGAGCGCGGCTCCGCATCTTCCAGCCTCCCTCGCTGCGCTGCTTTTGAGGCGCTCCTGAGGAATTTTTTGGGTCGTTTTCTTTTGTTCGTAGTTGGTGTATGAGAACGGTCACGGTGTACTTGTTGGTTGTTACGGTTCTTGGTTCAGGTGCTGTGACAAGGGTTTTATTGGATTGAGTTTGTTGTTGGATTTTTTTTTTTTGTGCGATATGTTGGATGTTTGTTTTGTTTTGATTATTTTCATATTGTGAAAATATGATTGTAGTTATCTTCTTAAAGGATATGTTTTTTTAAGGTTTTACACTGATTTTTATGGGTCGTAGCATGAAGTACAGGGTTGGTTTTTAATTAGGTTGTGGTGGCTTTTATTAGCATGAGTATGTAGTGTTAGTTTTGGTGGGCTTGAGGTAGTGTGCTGTAGTGAATTAGTGAGGTTTTTTTTTAATCTTGGTAATTGCATTTTTTAAATTTTCCGATAGAGGTTTTATTCATTTGGTTTGTTTAATTGTTCTGGACGTTTTATTGTTACCGGTAATTTGGGACTTATTGTTTGTGGTTACATTTCTCTTTTGGTGACGTGTTTATTTCTTGTTGTGACGCGGCAGGCACTCCCCTCGCCGCGGCACCCCGAGCGGTGCCGTGCTGGGCTGCGAGAGGGAAGAGAATGGGCGGCCGCTCCCCCTGTGAAGCTCTGCTGTGGTATTTGTATTTTGATGGTTTGAGGCATTATGGGTTTATTGAGTTAGGAATAATTTTTTGTCGTTGTTACTGTATTTATTTGGGTTTTTGTTTCAGTTTGATGTATTTGTTGGTTGCTTTTTATTAGTGTTTTTTTTAGGAACTTGTGTATTTATACGGTGGATTTTTTTAGGTAGTTATTTATGTGGGTGCTTCTCTTTTTATTGTCTAGTGGTTTAGGTTTTTGTTAATCTCCTTTATTACTTTGATTTTTAAAGCTAACTTAGCAGAATACTGGTTACTCTTTGAGTTAGTGTAGAGGTACGGTTTTAATTTTTAGCAGCTTTCAGGGTCTGTTGTATGGTTTGAAGTTTAGTAAGTTGGTTGGACTTCTTTTTCTAGTGGGTTTTGTGATTTGTTTTGTGGGTTTCTCTAGGGCTGATTTTTATTTTTGTTTCATTTTTGTGATGTGTCTCACTGACAACTGTTAGTGAAAAGAGTGTAGTGTGGGGTTGTTTTTGCTGGTAGTTAGTTCTATGGTGGTGTATTTTTAGTCTCTGTTGTTTGTTTTTGGGTTTCTTTTGTTAAAGTTTTCATTTTGGGGTTAATTTTTAATTATTTTTAAGGCTTTAGGGCGATTGAGATTTTTTTATATGGATGTCCTGTATGATAACAGTTAATTTATTTGCTTTATGTGGCATTGATGGCAGGGTAGAGGACATTTTTGTATAGAATGTGTATTTTAATCATAGTACTAAAATAATACCATGGTAAGAGGGGCTGTGTTTTATTGTTTGTTTCTGAGGTGGTTTGGCATTTTCTTATAGGTTGGGTTTTTTTTTTGTTGGCTCGTGGAGCCATTCTGGCTGTTTTTGATGAAATTGGTGGGACTTTGATGCTTTTTGATTTTGCTTTTTTTTTTTTTTTTTTTTTTGTGGTGTAATAGTCTTTTAGAAGAATTTGGATGATTTTAAAAGTATTTTTGTTATACTTTTCATCTAATGTTGCTGGATTATTACAGATGTTTTGGAGCTTTATTTTTTTAAGTTTCATTTGGATGAATTTATGCTGGATGGTAGGACTGTGTTCTTATTTTTGGGGCAGTTGGTTGTAGATGTATTGTATGTTTTTCAAGTGAAGGTAAATCAAGGTTTGTATTTGGTTGTTAGAGGAATAGAGAAAAATGTTTTGGTGATGTTAACAGTGGTGTGTTTTTTTGGGGTTTTTGATTTATAGTAAGTCTGGTACGGTAGTGTTTAATGGTGGAGTTCTTTAAGGTATGATAGTTTATAGTTAATTCTTATTGGTTTTAGATTTGTGTGTAAGTTAGAGGAGGTTATTGAAGGGTAAGCGGGTGTTTTAGATGAGTTTTAGTGTTTCAGTTGATAGGGCATTTTTTGGATGGGAGTTAGAGTATTTTGAGTTGTTTGGTGTCGCTGGTGATGTATTGTTGAGGTGGTAAGGAGTATTTGTTGGGTTTTTTTAAAGAAGGTTTATTGTAGATAGTTTTAGATAGTTGTGGTGGGTTGCTTGATTGTTTTATGTTTTTTAGCCTTTTTGTAGTTATTTGAAATATGTTAGAGTTTTTTGGGTTTATTGAAATACTTGATTTTGAGGAAGTTCCTATTTAGAATGTATGAATTTTTTTGGCTTAAAATAAAAAATTTATATTCTAGTTATAGTGAGGATTATTTTTTTTTTCTTTTCTTACTGCTATATTTTGTGATATTTGTGTTAGGTAGTAGTAGGGATAGCTTTACTTTTATACGTTGAAACGAGGGTAGTGCATACTGGTGTTCATAAAGGTTTAATATTTTTATGGTTCTGATGTGTTAGGTTAACGAATTTATAACGTTTACAAGACTTTTTTTTGTTTTTATTTCAATACAGACAGGGTTTTCTTAGTTTTCAGGATTTGTTTGGCATAGATTTTAGAGGTGTAATTGAGGGGATAGGACAGGGTGTCTCTGTTAATCTATTTGGCAATTTGGATACTGGGTAAATAAAATTAATATTTTGGTAGAATTTTTGCATTTCATTAGTTTATTTATTTATGGATTTGTGTGCCTGCAGCTGTAGTGTCTCTGCTGCAACTCTCAGTATCCATTCATGTTTGTGTGTGTTAGGCAGTCCACTCGTGTACCAGCGAGTCCCCCCTGCAAGCGGCCGCAGAGCCGCTCCTTCGCTCTCCTGGGAATTCGGGGAGCGGCACGCGGCTCTGCGACGAAGCCTTGATCTTTGTCACTAGAAGGTGGCACCAGGGAGCCTCAGGAGCGGCCGAGGAGTTGCTGTAAGTGGGGGAACTACTAGTGAGGGGGACCAGGGTCCACTCGAGTTTTGGGAACGCCACCTCACCTCGCCTGCTCTTCAGCCAGGCAGACCCTGCCAGGAGGGCGTGGGCGAAGCGTGCGGCCCGAGGAGCCCGGCGTTCTCAAGAGAATAATGGTGAGCAGCAGGATTGCTGGGTTGTGGCTGCTGTGTGGCTGAGATCGTGCAGTGATGTTTGGTGTTCTCGATTGTAGCTGAGCACGGGACCACAGCCCGGTGACCATAGGACATTCCCCGCAGGCGAGGCAGCCTCCATTGGCACGCGACGTGGATTCTCATCCCCAGATGCCAGAGAGATAAGTGGAGGGCTAAGGCCCACAGTGGGGGTGAAAGTGGGGTGCTGGGAGGGCCTTTCGAATGAGCTTTGGGAGTGGGGATGTGCAAGAAGCATCTCCTAAGGCCATCTAAAGGCAAAAAGTGTCTGTTTTGATCACAGTGCTGAGGTGCTCAGGGCAGAGCAGTTCTGGTGTGTGTCCTGTCACTTGTCTCTGGTGCACTCTGTGTTCTTTGGGTCTCTCGGTCCTTTCTTCTCCTCAAAAGCTCTCTCTCCCTGTCCTGTGTCATGGGTGTCTGCACGTATCTGTCCCACAACTGCTCTGCCCTGCTGCATAGCCTGTAATAGCACAAGTCCTGGGGACTTGAAATTTGTAATGCAGGGTGTAGTTGGGCTCTGGATTATATGGGGAGATTGACATAACATGTTTGGTGCTGTTAAGTTGTCCTGCAGCCATTTGACACTAGTCCTAACTTCCTTTCAGGTGCTGACAACTCCAATCAGTGGCAGAGAGCCCCAGTCCTGGGTGAGGGTGTTGCCATGATCAGGTCAGTCATTGTTTGCACTTGCAGGAGCAGCCTAAAGGGTGACCGTGTTACAGCAGTGTTCTTTGCCTTTATTTTTAGAAGGTCCAGGCAGATAGCAGCAGTCAAGGCCCATTGTGCTAGGTGAGCAGTGGACCAAAGCAGTTGTTTTTGCTCAGCTTTTATTTTTTGTGGAACTATAAGCATCCACTGTTGTTTGTGTGCTTTAGGGAATCCACTCAGAGTACTCATACCTCTGTCTCCACCTGGCTGATGGACCGGGTTTCATGCACGTGTGGTCTTGCCAGAAGCATTACAGGACCCTGTGACAGAGCCTTCCAATTTTGCATTTCAAGGTCCCCTCCTGGTAACCCACAGGAATGGGCAAGGAGTTGCGGTGAGGCAGGGAAGAGGAGCGAGGGTACACTTAAGTTGCAGCAGTGCCATGTCACCTTGTCTGCCCTTAACCTAGGTGTGCCTTGAGATGACGGTGTCAGAATCCAAGCACGCCTGAGGTGTGTGGCCCGATACTTCTTGGGAGACGGTGAGTAGCAGAATTGTCAGGTTCTGCCCCATGTGCTGTTAAGGTAGTGCACTGACATTTGGTTTTCTTTCTCTTGGCAGAGCAAGAGATAACAACCTGGTGACAACTGGAACTTCCCAGACAGGCAGGAGGCCTCATTCTGCACCTGATGGGGATTTGTATCCCCAGATATGTGCAAGATAAGTGGAGGGCTACCACCCACAGAGGGGATGGAAGAGAGGTGCCGGGTTGGGACTCCCCAGGAGGGGTTTTTGAGTCAGTTTTGGAGATGGGGATATCTAAGAAGTGTCTCCTAAGGCCACCTAAAGGGAAAGTGTCTGTTTTGATCAAAGTGCTGAGGTGCTCAGGGCAGGGCAGTTCTGGTGTGTGTCCCGCCACTTGTCTCTGGTGCACTCTGTGTTCTTTGGGTCTCTCGGTCCTTTCTTCTCCTCAAAAGCTCTCTCTCCCTGTCCTGTGTCACGGGTGTCTGCACGTATTTGTCCCACAACTGCTCTGTCTTCTGCATAGCCTGTAATAGCACAAGTCCTGGGGACTTGAAATTTGTAATGCAGGGTGTAGTTGGGCTCTAGATTGTATCAGGAGATTGCCTTAATATGTTTTGTGATGCTAATTTGTCCTGCAGCCATTTGACACTAGTCCTAACTTCCTTTCAAGTTGCTGACAACTCCAATCAGTGGCAGAGAGCCCCAGTCTTGTGTGAGGATTTTCCCATGATCAGGTCAGTCATTGTTTGCATTTGCAGGGGCAGCCTAAATGGTGACTGTGTTACAGCAGTGTTCTTTGCCTTTATTTTTAGGAGGTCCAGACAGGTAGCAGCAGTCAAGGCCAAGTGTGCCAGGTGAGCAGTGGACAGAAACAGTTGGTTTTGCTCAGGTCTCAATTTTTGGTGCAATTCTAAGCATTCATTCTTGATTGTGTGCTTTAGGGAATCAACTCGGAGTGTGCATACCTCCGTTACTAACTGGCTGATGGACCAGGTTTCATGCACTTTGGATCTCGCTGGAAGCATTACAGGACCCTGTGATGGAGCCTTCCAATCCTGCATTTCAAGGTCCCATCCTGGTAGCCCTGAGGAATGGCCAAGGTGTTGCAGTGAGTCGGGGAGGAATGAGATTCCACTGGTGTTTCAGCAATGCCATGTCACCTTGTCTGCCCTTAACCCAGGTGTCCCCTGCGATGACGGTGTCAGAATCCAAGCACGCCCAAAGCGTGAGGGCCAAGAACCCGGGCATTCTGAGGAGGATGGTGAGTAGCAGATTTACCAGGTTTTGGCCGATGTGCTGTTCAGATTGTGCACTGATGTTTAGTTTTCTTTCCCTTGGCAGACCAAGAGGTGACAGCTGGAACTTACCAGACAGGGAGACAGTGTTCTTCTGCACCCAACAGGGATTTGCATCCCCAGATATGTGCAAGATAAGTGGAGGGTTATGACCCACAGAGAGGCGTGATAAGCGAGGTGCCAGGTTGGGACTCCCCAGGAGGGGTTTTTCAGTCAGTTTGGAATTGGGGATGTCCAAGAAGTGTCTCCTTAGACCATCTAAAGGTGAAAAGTGTCTGTTTTGATCTTAGTGCTGAGGCATGCAGGGCAGAGCAGTTCTGATGTGTGTCCTGTCACATGTCTCTGGTGTCCTCTGTGTTGTTTGGGTCTCTCGGTCCTTGCAGATATTCTTCTCATCAAGAGCTCTCTCTCCCTGTCCTGTCCCCTGGTTTGTCACATCCTGTCCTGTGTCACGGGTGTCTGCACATATTTTTCCCACAGCTGCTCTGCCCTGCTGCACAGCCTGTAATAGCACAAGTCCTGGGGACTTGGAATTTGTAATTTGCAGGGTGTAGTTGGGCTCTAGATTGTATGAGGAGATTGACATAACATGTTTGGTGCTGTTAAGTTGTCCTGCAGCCATTTGACACTAGTCCTAACTTCCTTTCAGGTGCTGACAACTCCAATCAGTGGCAGAGAGCCCCAGTCCTGGGTGAGGGTTTTCCCATGATCAGGTCAGTCATTGTTTGCACTTGCAGGAGCAGCCTAAATGGTGACCGTGTTACAGCAGTGTTCTTTGCCTTTATTTTTAGAAGGTCCAGGCAGATAGCAGCAGTCAAGGCCCATTGTGCTAGGTGAGCAGTGGACCAAAGCAGTTGTTTTTGCTCAGCTTTTAGTTTTTGGTGGAACTATAAGCATCCACTGTTGTTTGTGTGCTTTAGGGAATCCACTCAGAGTACTCATACCTCTGTCTCCACCTGGCTGATGGACCGGGTTTCATGCACGTGTGGTCTTGCCAGAAGCATTACAGGACCCTGTGACAGAGCCTTCCAATTTTGCATTTCAAGGTCCCCTCCTGGTAACCCACAGGAATGGGCAAGGAGTTGCAGTGAGGCAGGGAAGAGGAGCGAGGGTACCCTCAAGTTGCAGCAGTGCCATGTCACCTTGTCTGCCCTTAACCTAGGTGTGCCTTGAGATGACGGTGTCAGAATCCAAGCACGCCTGAGGTGTGTGGCCCGATACTTCTTGGGAGACGGTGAGTAGCAGAATTGTCAGGTTCTGCCCCATGTGCTGTTAAGGTAGTGCACTGACATTTGGTTTTCTTTCTCTTGGCAGAGCAAGAGATAACAGCCTGGTGACAACTGGAACTTCCCAGACAGGCAGGAGGCCTCGTTCTGCACCTGATGGGGATTTGCATCCCCAGATATGTGCAAGATAAGTGGAGGGCTACCACCCACAGAGGGGATGGAAGAGAGGTGCCGGGTTGGGACTCCCCAGGAGGGGTTTTTGAGTCAGTTTTGGAGATGGGGATGTCCAAGAAGTGTCTCCTAAGGCCACCTAAAGGGAAAGTGTCTGTTTTGATCAAAGTGCTGAGGTGTGCAGGGCAGAGAAGTTCTGGTGTGTGTCCTGTCACTTGTCTCTGGTGCACTCTGTGTTCTTTGGGTCTCTCGGTCCTTTCTTCTCCTCAAAAGCTCTCTCTCCCTGTCCTGTGTCACGGGTGTCTGCACGTATTTGTCCCACAACTGCTCTGCCCTGCTGCATAGCCTGTAATAGCACAAGTCCTGGGGACTTGAAATTTGTTATGCAGGGTGTAGTTGGGCTCTGGATTATATGGGGAGATTGACATAATATGTTTGGTGCTGTTAAGTTGTCCTGCAGCCTTTTGACACTAGTCCTAACTTCCTTTCAGGTGCTGACAACTCCAATCAGTGGCAGAGAGCCCCAGTCCTGGGTGAGGGTTTTCCCATGATCAGGTCAGTCATTGTTTGCATTTGCAGGGGCAGCTTAAAGGGTGACCGTGTTACAGCTGTGTTCTTTGCCTTTATTTTTAGGAGCTCCAGGCAGTTAGCAGCAGTCAAGGCCAAGTGTGCCAGGTGAGCAGTGGACAAAAGCAGTTGTTCTTGCTCAGGTTTCAGGTTTTGGTGCAATTGTAAGCATCCATTGTTGTTTGTGTGCTTTAGGGAATCCACTCAGCGTATGCCAAGCCCTTGTCACCAACAGCTGATGGCCTGGATTTTCTGTGCTTGTGAGCTCTTGGGAAGTATTGCAGGACTCTGTGATGAAGCCTTGAAATTTTGTATTTCAAGATTGCATCAGGGTTGCCTTTGGCAATGGCTGAGAAGTTGCGGTGAGTCGCCGAGGTAGGGAGGGGGAGCCAAGGTCCACTCGTGTTTCAGCAATGCCGAGTCACTTTGTCTCTTAACCCAGGCAGACCCTGCGATGACGGTGGCAGCCTCCGAGCCTGGCCAAAGTGTGTGACCCGAGCATTCTCTGGAGAATGGCGAGTAGCAGGATTGCTGGGTTTTGTCCATTGTGCAGCTAAGATCATGCAGTGATGTTTGGTGTTCTCGATTGTAGCTGAGCACGGGACCACAGCCCGGTGACCATAGGACATTCCCCGCAGGCGAGGCAGCCTCCATTGGCACGCGACATGGATTCTCATCCCCAGATGCCAGAGAGATAAGTGGAGGGCTAAGGCCCACAGATGGGGTGAAAGCGGGGTGATGGGAGGGCCTTTAGGATCAGCTTTGGGGGCAGGGATGTGCAAGAAGCATCCCCTTAGGCCAGCTAAAGGGAAAGTGTCTGTTTTGATCACAGTGCTGAGGTGCTCAGGGCAGAGCAGTTCTGGTGTGTGTCCTGTCACTTGTCTCTGGTGCACTCTGTGTTCTTTGGGTCTCTCGGTCCTTTCTTCTCCTCAAAAGCTCTCTCTCCCTGTCCTGTGTCACGGGTGTCTGCACGTATTTGTTCCACAACTGCTCTGCCCTGCTGCATAGCCTGTAATAGCACAAGTCCTGGGGACTTGAAATTTGTAATGCAGGGTGTAGTTGGGCTCTAGATTGTATCAGGAGATTGACGTAACATGTTTGGTGATGCTTAGTTGTCCTCCTTCTGCCAGGCCCTGAAGGACTCCCCCTTCCCCCCCAGATCTTCATTGGGAAATCCCCCTGACCCCTGCGACCCCCCAAAACGATCCCCCAGGGATCCACCTTGAACTCTCTGGGACCCCCTGAATAGTCCCCAGGGATCCCTGAGAATCCCCAGTGGCCCCCAGGACACCCTGGGCCGCCTCCCCAGACCCGCTGGGGCCCCTCCCGGTGTGACAATTGAGAGACCCCCTCAAGCACTCCATGCCCCCCTTCCGGAATCCATCTGGGACCTCCAACCCCCAGAGTGGCACCCCTGGGACCCCCACATCCCTTCCCGCCCTCCCCGAGAACCCTCAGAGCCTTCCCATAGTGGCAATAAAGGCTCAAAGCAGTTACAGAACCACTTCTACTGTGTCCAGTACCTGCACTGGGAACACTGGGAGGGACACTGGGAAAATCAGGAGGGAAGCGGGAACATTGGGTAGCACACTGGGAGGGAACTGGGGCAGCTGGGAGGACTCGGGGACTCCTGGAAGCGATCTGCCATGGAAAAGGAGACAAAGGGAGCTGATGTCATCCCAGAGCCACAGGATATTCCATACTGAGACCCCGGGGCCACCCAGGACCACGGCAAGGGCAGCCAGGCCAAGAGCCAGGGGCAGCTTTGGTGTGGGAGGCATCTGGCATCCCATTCGGAATTTCAGGAGGCCCAGTGGTGGGCACAGGGCCATGAGCACAAACAGCGGTCCTTTTACCTGGGAAAGAAAACTCGCCAGTCCAGGTTCCTGATGTCAGTTTGTAGGGCTCCCTTGGGACTCTCAGGGCAGCACAAGTTTGAGGCGGGGACAGCTTTGGTCTGGGATACGTTCTTTGATATTTGGATTTTGTGAAGTCAGGGGCCAGCTGAGGGCCAGGGGCACCTGGGCACATACTCTGGCCCTTTTCCATGGGAAAGAAAACTCACCAGTCCTGGTTCCTGATGTCAATTTGCAAGTTGTACTTGGGATCTTCAAGGCAACTCCTCATCGACATGAGGGCAGCTTGGGTCCACAACACCTCCTTCTTCATTCAGATTTTCAGGGGGCGGCCCTTCTTTCGGGGCCCCTGGCTCTTGGACTCTGTTGCTGGCCCTATTCTCTGTGAAACATGGCTCACCCTCTACACTTCCTGATGTTGGTTTCGAGGAGGTGCTTGTCTCTTCCAGGGCAGGCAGAACTCTTGCTGGCAGCAGTTTTGCTCCAGGATTAATCCTGTGCCATTCAGAACGAAAAGATGTTGAAAGTCACTTGGGGCCACAGACCTCGTGACCTGACCTCTGCCCTTTTTCCCTGTAAAACCAACCTCACCCTCCCTGTGTGTTGATGTCTGTTCACTCAAGGCGTGCTGCTCTCCAAGGGCTGCGGGAGTTTCTGGTGTCGGCAGGTGTGGTCTGTGAGAAATCATTCGCTGTTTGCAATTTTGGAAGCGCAATTCCTGTTTGGCCAGGGGAAAGACTGTTAATTATCTTTGAAATGAAAATCTGGCACCCCATTGTTTAAGGGTCTGGCAAGGGGCTGTGTAGGGGAGGGAACACCCCACAGGACCTTTCTTCACCTCATCCCTCACTCCTAGGTGTAGCAGCTCCCTGCGTGAGCAGCTGCTTTCAGTGCAGCTACCTGGGCACACCTGCCAGGAGCTATGGTCGGAACATCCAGCAGGGACCAGGGAGCAGCCGGACCCACCCAGGCACGGAGCATCCCTTGGAGAAAATGCCAAGGGAAGAGCCCTCTTGCCAAGGGGCAGCACCTGAGCAGGCCGGGCAGCATGTGGGGTTCCACGGGAGAGCTTTCAACTTTCCCCTTTTATTATGTCAGTCCTCCCCTAGAACCCCCAGACCTTCCACAGCACTCCCAGAAAAAAGAGGGGTTATGGAGAGAAAAGGGATTTCAAGTATGGGAAAAAGCTTCCTTTTCCGTCATTTCTTGCGTTCAAATAATGAGGAAACGCACTTCCCCTGCAATTTTAATGGTCTCATTTGAAAGAGTCCCTGCCTTTTCTATGCTGTTAGGGGTGCTAATTGACAGGGAATCCCCATATTCCATTTTTTTCCAGTTTAAATAGAGGGGGAAAACCTTGACAGTGTCGTTTATGGGTTTGAATTAAGAGTAACCATTTTTGTTGTCCTAAGGCTTAAATTGAGGGGGAAGCCCAGCTATCTCTCTTTCTTAAGGGTTTGGATTGAGGGGAAAATCCCTCTGTCTTCATCACTGGAGAGATTTAAAGTGAGGAAAGCCTCTCTTTTCCCAGTATTCAAGGGATTAAATGAAAGGGCAGAAGCCATTTATTTGCCACGGTATCCATTTCAGTGGAGGTAAATTCCCCATTTCCTCATTTTAAGGGATTCACTTGAAGGAGGCTCTTTTAAAATGATTTTTCAGCATTTAAAACTACCTTTCAGGGCACTTCTTTCTGTGCCCTAGGACTAAGTACCTCAGAGAAAGGCAAGCCTAGCACATACTTAACCTTTATGCTGCCCAGGAGCCTATTATTTTTCTTATTTATAATGTAGTTAGTCCTAATTAGTAACCCTAAGAAGAAGACTTAGACTGTTCATATAATTAGTATTTTTCTCCACCCTTAGTCTCATGTTGAGCACTACTTAGTAGTCACTGAGGAATAATTATGTAAGTTAACAGCAAATTACCCAACTTATCTAGATATGCTGCCTAAAAACAAAGTTTTATTTCTTACCAGTTTTTTTGCCCTTTCGCTCCAAGTAGTTGTAGAAAAAAGAGCTGTCATTTCCCTGAAGAGTTTCCTTCTATATCCAGCCCTTTATTCCCCTTGAATTCAAGCCAGAGGAGCCGAACAGCTGCAGCTGCTCTGAGGGCTTTTCTACTCGGTGGGGTTTGCCCCTTCCCTTTTCCTGGGTGCCACGGGAATGAGCGGCGGGCCCAATCAGGGTATATTAACCCCAGCCTTTGCCAAGGGGCTTCATTCCCTCAGCCATTTCACACTAGTCCTAACTTCCTTTCAGATGCAGACAGTTCAAATCTGTGGCAGAGAGCCCCAGTCCTGGGTGAGGGTGCTGCCATGATCAGGTCAGTCATTGTTTGCATTTGCAGGGGAAGCCTAAAGGGTGACCGTGTTAGAGCAGTGTTCTTTGCCTTTATTTTTAGGAGGTCCAGGCAGATAGCAGCAGTCAAGGCCCTGTGTGCCAGGTGAGCAGTGGACAGAAGGAGTTGTTCTTGCTCAGGTTTCAGGTTTTGGTGCAATTCTAAGCATCCACTCTTGGTTACTTTGTTTTATTTTAGGCAGTCATCTTGCAAGATGTCTCTGGTCCGGATGTCTGGATGTCCAAGGCCAGGTGGGTGCAAGCGTAAGGTCTGGGTGGGTGTGCTTTTCAGGGCAGGGGGATGTTGTTTTCACAGTATCTCAGTGTGGGTTGTTTTGCTTTGTTTTTTTGCAGGTGCTGTCGCTGCCCTAGCTGTGTGAAGGAACAGAGGCGAGCGGGTGAGTTGGCATTTTGGCACAGTGACTCACAGGTGACCCTTATGCAGCAGCATGCTAAGTGTGTACCTTTTTGTTTTTCAGGTATCCTCCAGGCAGCTTGTGGAGTCAAATTAAGACTTCAGGTGAGCCGGGGCAGCGGTGTGTCAGAGTTTCGGGGATTCCTCTTTTCGTGGGCACTAGTTGCATTTTCTGTTTTGTCTTAGGTACCCTGAGGAGGAGCGTAGCTGAAGTTTGGAAACAGCAGCACCGAAGCTGATGCAGAGAACGTCTCGCCGTCCACATCCAACTGACATTGGATTCCATCCGGTTGTCTTGCAAAAGCCAAGTGCTGGGGCCAGTAGGTGGGAGATGGGGGGAAAACCTTTACTATCACAGGAGGCTATTTGATGTTAGCTTGGAGAATAGGCCCATAGTGGGACGGGCCCCTCGGGAGCAAAGGGAGAGGGTTTCTCCTCAGCCCCCCCAGAGTCTTCGCTGGGCAGGGCAGTTCCGATCCCTCTCTGGTTCTCGTGACGTTCGCATCGGCGGCCTTCTTTGACTCTTGACATTGTCGTGGATCTTTTCACCATAGGAGCCCGCCTTCATGTCTGGAGCTATAGCTACAGTCACCCTGTAGTCATTTCTTCCTTCTCTAGGCCTACTGAGCTTCTTAGGCTTCCTCTTAAGTGCTTTGGCACTAACATCTTGAAAGGAGTTGCATGTCATCATCAAGTGCTACTGCCCTAGGGCTTTCTTTTCTTTGGCATCATCAGCCCATGGCTCATCTTGGGCTAGGAATCTTGGGTCCATAAGGTGAAATTGCCAGGCAGTTTCCACTTGTGTCCGTGTCACATTGTCTGTGTCCGTGTCACGTTGTCTGTGTCATAGGCCTTTGTTACATCTCCATGCTTTAGCAACATCATTTTGTGCCGTATTGGCCATATTTTGCTCATGTACCTTCCCGGATATCAATTATTCTGGCATTTTTACATATTTACTTTTTGGGTCCGGACGATGTACACGAGATGTTCTCATCCGTCTTCATTCTCAGTTTTGGTAGCCCTTCTCATGGACTTCCGTACGGAGCTTATTAGCCCCTCATCACCTGACCACAGTAGTTCCGTAGCATCTGCCTTCTCAAAGGATATAGGGCTCAAAAATTAGTCTTCTGGAGAATTATATCAAGTCCTCACTTATCTTGTATCTCTGTCAGCTTATGTTGTATGCACTTATGATGCACCTACCTGTGTCGGCTTCTATTGTATGTGCGTATGTTGCGCCTACCTATGTTAGCTTACATTGTTTGTGCTTACACTGTATGTACCTACGTTGGCTTATGTTGTTTGTGCTTATACTGTACGTACCTACGTTGGCTTATGTTGTATGCACCTCTGTTGTGGCAATTATGATCGGAGCTGCCTTGCCCGGGCAAGTAGTCACGCTCAGGTAGAGCAGTTATAAAGCTTTGCCGTTCATCTGTTCTCTACGGGGTTTGGGGTACAACACTGATGGGCCCAGAGTTGGTATAGCTCCTAGCTCTCAGATAGTCAGTCACTGACCGCCTCCCCTTGTCTCGTAGGTCCCCGGGTCCCTACAGAATTTCCTGGAATCT